>NC_059434.1:53986720-54310649 GCF_021028975.2 Sphaerodactylus townsendi | reverse complement strand
GGGGGGGGGGGGGGGGGGGGGGGGTGGGGCGGGGGGGGGGTGGGGGGGGGGGGGGGTGGGGGGGGGGTTAAGAAAGCTGAGTTAGATCGCAGGAAAACTGCTGTAACACCAATAACTGTGGAGTTTTGTAAGGGATCTGATACAGAACTGTGTAGTGATCCAGAACTTTACAGGTCTCTATTAGGAAGCTTACTTCACATCGCGAACTGGACGCGTCCAGACCTGGCTTTTGCCGTAAGCATGCTAAGCCGACATGCTGCTAAGCCAACGCAGCATGACTGGATAGGTCTGACCCGTGTAATACGATATCTGAATGGCACTGCTGAACTAGGATTACTGGTCAAAGCAGAGAAACAGAGTAGTACGCTATGTGCTACAACAGATAGCTCTTTTGCTGACGGTGAGAACCAAAAGTCATGCACAGGGTTTGTAGTGACTTATGCCAATGTACCAGTATCCTGGCAGTCCCATAGACAGACCTCAGTTAGTCTCTCAACTGCTGAGGCTGAGTTCTGTGCCATCTCTGAGACATGCAACGAACTGATCTGGTTAAAGGCATTGTTGTCAGAGCTAGGGGAAACAGTTCACCAACCAATCCCCGTGTTGGAAGATTCACAGACAGCCATTCATCTAGCAGAAACAGAGAATCTAAAGGCTAGAACCAAATACATAGGCGTGAAATATGAACAGGTACGAGAACTTGTACAAAGTGGGTTCATTAAGCTGCAGTATGTGGATTCTAAGTTAAATGTAGCTGACGCCTTAACCAAGCCTACTGCTAAAGAAAAGTATATGCTTTTGTGTAAACAACTGAATGTGATGTCTGTAACAAATGTATAAAGTGTAAATATGTAATGTCTGTCATACCGATCATGGAAGGGGTGTCAGAACATGTGTTTAGATGGGACATGATCTAACTGACAGATGGACACTCCCTCCTGCCAGTGCCGTGTGCACATTAGGGCTGTGTGCATAACTGGGTAACGTGTGCAAAGTCTGATAAGGCATGGGCATCGGATTGGCACCTGTTTTGTATATTAGTTGGCACAGACCACTGAGTGAAAAGAGCTCGGAAACACCTGTGTCTGGCGGAGCACTTTGATGGTAGTTAGCAAATAAACAGAACTGCACGGTGACTGTGTGTCTTTCGGTTCTTGTTTGCATTGCACCCTTCACGGTGACCTACTCGCGTGTAAGCCGCTGCTTCGACACATATCTAGTTCTATGTAGTTGAATACATAGACTGGCCTTGCTAATCTCCCTCTTTCCACCGGCTGAGGCACTCTACACTCTTCCACTTGCAGTACTTTTTAACTCCTTATCTTCTAAACCTCTCTTTCAAGGACCGTACATTTACAGTCGCAATGATAGGCTTTGGTTAAGTGAGACTTCTGGGCAGGATCAGTGCTTAAGACACATTCTCATGACTCTCAGTAGGAAAAGAGATTTGAGAGCTTTTGATTGTTAACATTTAACGCCTGCTGCACCACTCTTTGATGCCTCCTACCTTATGCTGTACTGAGGTTCTGCAGCCTGGATTCAAATGGGGTGGAAGGGAAGAGGATGGGTTCTTCTCTTCCTCCTTTCTCACTGCTTAAAACCTAGGAGCTGTGTTATACTTGGACCTGCTCTTTCACCCCATAAACTTGTCCTTCCCCAGAGACCCTCATTTTACACCTTTGGAAATATGGGAATGGGAAAAATAATAAGAGTTTTAATTGCTGTATATTGTTTATATTGGTATATTTTAATTGTTGGAGTTTTATACTGTAATGATCTTTGGCTGCAAACAATAAAGTGTATGGTGGTATAGGTACATTATGTGCTTTTTGTTCTGACTTATGAGAGAGGAATTTGTATCATGAACCAAGGCCCTTAATAACATCTCATTTGATGAGTTTGGATGTTAATGTAAGAATATATTATTTGCATGTTAGAAATGATGCATTTACTTTTATAACAATCTCTATACACAATAAGAACACATTGTAATAGATCTTCTGAAGACACCAAAAGACAACATCTGTAAAACCTTTCATGAAAGTCTAGAAAAAAATCTATATGTACATTTCCTGAAAGGTACATAAGCTAACCAAAAGTTCTGAAAACTGTTGAGAAGCAATTTTTATGCTGTGCTCATTTTATCAGATGTGGGTCATAGGATTAGTTTATGAGTCATATAGTGAACTGTAAAAATACTCAAATGATTCATCATTCTATCCATTAGAAGAGGAATATAAAAGAAAGCAAACAATAGCATTGTGAAGTGTTTGCTTCTCCCGTGGTTTGTTCTGTCTTGCTCCCTTTCTTTCTCCTTTTTTCCTTTTATCTTTTCTCCTTCCAAGCCTTAATATAATCTCCACCCTCTCCGTAACGAACCCACACATGCAGACAAATATCTCCCTCGACATCAGCAAGCACAGAGCTGTATAAAATTGGGGAGAAAATAAGACAAGCGTTTCAAGAAAATACACTGCATAAACTCTACATTTCTATATATCATAGCTGTGATGTATCTGTATCTGTCATAATCTATAGTTAGCACTTTACCTAATCAACAATGTCTTTTGCATCTATAACTGGAAGTATATTTCATTGAATAACTACCTTTTGAAAACTTGCATCTCCTACTATTTCTTATATCTACTATTCATTCGTTACCAAGAGGGTCACTAAATTGCTAATTTAAAGATAGCAAGAGTCTCACAAAGGCTAATAACTATTGTATCTGCAACCCTGAGTTAATCTGAAACTGACAGGTTTCAAGATGAGAGTGTTCATAAACAAGTTAGATTTCCATTATTTATAATGAGCAGCAGAAATCATTTATAGAAGCTCTTGAAATGCTATTATTTCACTGAAGATTAATCATACCATTACGTCATTACATGATGCATGCCTGTGTATATTTGAAGAAACCGGTGGTGGACATATGAACACAAACAATTAATTTAAAAACATTGCAGACTTTATTCTAGGAAGCAGTGGATCTAGGAATTAATTCTGAAGGGATGGTAAAGTCATTGCTTTAACCATAATATGTGTTAAAAGAAGTTTGTGGTTCTCAACCGTCAGTGAACATGACAGAAAAAGAATCATCCAAGAAGTGAGAAAAATGTTTATGGCTTCTTGAAATGTGTTTCTGTCTTCACACATATTGTGGTACCTATGGCAAGACCCAATGCCTTGTGAGGAGTGGCGAGAAAGTAGAAACCTTTAGGACCTTAAGCAAATTTTTTCATTCTTTTTTCTTGTTCTTTTTTCTTCTTTTTTCCTTCTTGTTTTTTTACTACAGTTCTATGGGTTTTTTTTTTACTATGGTTGTCTCCCTTCTTCAGTAATTTACAAGTTCACAAGTGTTCCATAGAACATATGAATCATAGTAAAGGAGTTCCACCACTGGAATTCCTACTTCAAAGAACAATGTTACAAATGTAAACACTTTCAGTCTAAGGAAACATCTGAGCTCCTTGCAGGCCCACTCCGCACTGGCCAATAAAGCTGGATTGGGGAGGCCAAAAGAGACTGCCATCTCCAGCATCGGAGAGCTGCTTTTATAAGCACTGATATAAGCCTTCCCAAGCCCCACCCCAGGCCCCAGTGCTTATAAAAGCAGCTCTCCAAGGCTTGTGATGCCAGTCTCTTATGGCATCCCCGGAGGAGAGGGCAGAAGGGACTGCTGGCTGCCAGCTGGGAGCCCAGCCAGTGGGGGGGGGCACGGGGGGCGTGGGAGCAGGGGGGGCAGAGCTGGACACCCTTGACCTTGTCCATGTCAATAATGTTTTCAACTTCCATGTCAATAATGTTTTCAACAGCAGGAAGTCCTGCTGCCTCATCATTTTCGAGTGCCCTTGACCCTGCCCATGTCATCATCGACATGGGCAAGGTTGAGGGTGCCTGGCTCCTGCTGCTGTCTTCCTGGTCACACGGGGTGTATAAAAGACCAGAAGAGTGGCGCCCGGGTATATGCCACTGCTCTGGTCAGAAATAAGTCTTATTTAATTCAATAGAGTTAATCCCAGGAAAGTGTTTTTAGGATCAGTAATATTTCAGGGATAAAAATGAACAGCTCAATCCACAGCCCAAGATGGCCAGGGGACAGCATCACGGCTGCGCCATACTGTTGAAGTCTTTCCAGCACCACAAGGAGGCAGAAAATGCAGAAAAACTTTCCTGCCAACCAAAAACTCTTTGAGCCCCAAGATATGGCATGCCTGCCCTCAAACCTGATATGGAAGCCAATAAACATTGGCTCCACTCCTGGGAATGCCTCCAGCATGCCCCTCACTGCACTGACAGATCCAGCAATGGTACAGGAGCACTGACGTGGCATCCTGCAGGAGCACATCCTGGCATCCTGCAGGACCATGGCAGCCCCCTGTCGGCATGTTTGCCCCTCTGCTGGGGTAAGGACTGCATCCAGAGCGATCCACCCCCCAAATCTGGATTGAACCATAAGAATTATACTTTTCTTAAACTGCTGACTTCAATAGATTTTAAATGGTGTAACTCCACTTAGGTCTGCAGTGTTAGTGCTGAAATTTATTTTCAGAGAAATACACATTTGTAATGATCCAATATTTGACTAAGAATAAAGGAAGTTGAAAACAATATTAGTGTTTCTTTTAAACATGCATTGATTTTTTCAACGTTTTTATCATATCATTTATCATTAAAAATATTTTTTAACTTAAAACCATTAGAGTGTAAGGCTGAACACACTCAGGCTCATTCAGCACATGCAGAATAATGCCCTTTCAAACTGCTTTCAGTGCTCTTTGAAGCTGTGCGGAATAGCAAAATCCACTTGCAAACAGTTGTGAAAGTGGTTTGAAAAATGCAGAAGGGGCCTCAGACAAAGCTAGCTTTAGAAAAGGAACTTTATTGATTCATGTCACACTAACTGCAGGGTGCTGGAACTGAGGATTCGTGTCCTCAGTTCCAGTATTTATTTTATTTCTGAACTCAACAACAACCAATCAGCTGTCTACGGCTGCCCAGCCTCTGGCCTCTCATTGGCCGTGAAGCTCCAATGGCATGTAGCTTCTCAGTTTGCTTTCCCGCTCTTTTTTGGAAAAAGGCGGGAGCTTGCAGTCCTGACATAGGAGTTGCAGTCCTGACATAGATCAAACAATGTCATGCATGAGTTGCAATTAAGGCTGAGAGTTGGAACTTAACAAAATTATGACAAGAGCTGACAGTTCTGGACCAACTTGCAAGATGTCAGCATCTGATCAACACAACCTGTGGTCAACCCATTTGTTCACAAATCTAGGAGTTTTCTGTTAGGTTCCAAAGATATCTGGCAAGCCAAGTGTTAAGTAATGAAAGTTTAAAGTGACATTTAAAAAATAAGAAATATTAGTCAAGACCAATTTGAGAAAGCAATTTTAATCAGATTTACGTGCAGATGTGTGGAGACTCGTTCCATTAATGAAACAACAACATATATTTGTTGGAAAAGAAGTCGACCGCAGCCCAATTTATTTAACCATTTAACAATAATCTTGAAGCTGGGTGAGCATAACAGAGCACATCCTGGCCCCCAGGCAGCGAACTGCTGAACCAGGTTATAGGGCAGCCCCAGCTGACCCCTCAGGCCCTTCGGGCAGAACCCCTGTTTGGCAAGGGAACTGGAACAGGAAGTTACTAGATGCCACATGGACACAAACCCAATTTGTGACACCCCTCCTGCCAGGCAGCAAACTCTCAGTGTGGCCCCAAGGCTTGCCCTCATGAGCTCTATCACCACTTCGGACCTCATATGGAGGCCTCCGATGTGGGAAGGTCTGGCATGCAAGCTGCTGCCTTCCCAAATAGGATGTGCTCTTGAGCCCAAAACCGGCCAGTTAACTGTGACAAAGCATAACAGTAAAACCCAATAACCATACTACCAGGGAGGGAAGGGAGGGCCTTCTCTGAAGCCGGCCTCGAAAGAGGCCGATCACTGCCGGTGCAGCCCTTTATAGGCTGCCAGGCCCTCGTCAAATGGCAGTTCCATGCCACATGACTGCCTCAACCGGCTGGCAGGGAGAACACATTGCACTCCTTCCTCCCCCGCCACAACGGTGTCGCCAGGCTGAAGCCTGGGACGCGATTTCTTTTCAAGGGTTTTAAGCCAAGAATCATTGGTTACATTTATCACAGATGCATGGACACAAACTAAAAATACAGACTTAAAATATAATTAAACTATGGTATAATTTCTTTTAAAAAATCAAAATAAAATGTGTCAGTTTAATTACCAGATTACCCCTAAACAAAACTTTTTCCTCATCATTTTTCCCATCTTTCCACTAAAGACCTCAAGTGATGTATACAATTAGCTCCCTAGCAGCCATTATCCTACAATACGAGGTAGATTTGGTTGAAAGAGAGTTGAAAGAGAGGCCATTTCTGCATGGCCACACTCGGGGGGCACGTTGGCGTATATGATGCCGACGCATCTCCCTGGGAACATTCGCACGAACAGTCCCAGTATCGGTGGGAAAGATGACAGCCTGCACAGAGGCTGCACTGTCCCCCAAATTCCTTACCGCCCCCTCCTGGCTTCTGGCGCATCGCACAGGCCAGGGGACATGCCCCCTGCCCTGCGTGACAGCTCTAGAGTCTCAGGGCAGGGGGGCATTTCCTCTGGCCTGTGCGACATGCCAGAAGCCAGGAGGGGATAGTAAGGCATTCGGGAAAGGGGGGTAATGGCGCCTTCCAGCTGCTGGAAGCCGCTGCTTTCGAAAAACCTTGCTCAGGCTGTTTCCACACAAGCGAAATACAGCATCCCAGGGATGCTAAAAACAGCGTCCCTCGGGAGGGGTTCGCATGGCTGCCGCTGCTGCATCACAGAAGTACCGGCCTTGCAACCCCCAAATGGCACAAAGCCACTGCTTTCGAACTTCACTCCCTAAGCAAGGTTTTTCAAAAGCAGCAGCTTCCAAATGCTGCCATGCGAACGGCAGCGGCTGGAAGGCGCCATTACCCCCCTTTCCTGAATGCCTTACCATCCCCTCCTGGCTTCTGGTGTGTTGCACAGGCCAGGGGACACCCCCCCTGCCCTGCGAATCTAGAGCTGTCACGCAGGGCGGAGGGGCATGTCCCCTGGCCTGTGCAACACACCGGAAGTCAGGAGGGGATGGTAAGGCATTCGGGGGGATGGCACAGCCTCTGCGCAGCCTCTAACGGGACTGTTCATGCGAATGGTCCCTGGGCGGGTGCATTGGCGTCATATATGCTGACGCACCCCCTGAGCGTGGCCATGCGAAAACGGTCTCAGGGAGCGAGGTTCAAAAGCAGTGGCTTTACATCGCTTGGGGGTTGTGAGGCCGGTGCTGCTGGGATGCAGCGGCGGCGACCGTGCAAACCCCTCCCCAGGGACACTGTTTTTAGCGTCCCTGGGAAGCTGTATTCTGCCCATGTGGAAACAGCCAGAGTGTCTGATGCCAAGGTATTGATGATTTGTATAATGAAAATTTAGTTCAGCTACACTTATTTTGCACCCCCTTTTGCTAGGTTCCAGTTCATCTGGCACTCACTGTTGCCATTAGAATTGTTCAATCTTTAATAAGACAATTTTCCATGGGATGATTATTTCTGATTTCAAGTTGTACTACTTTTGGCCACATAACCTGGAGCCATATTTTAAAACATTGACTGGATTCTAGTAGGGTGTAATCTGAAGTACAGATGGAAAAATTCAAAGCTTGGAAATTCCAACAATGAGACATTTTAGAGCATTACTCAAGTGGCAAATATAGTGACAAATATGTGGCAAATGATGGATGAGATGAGTAAAGCACTCCTGCTCTCATTGCATGAACAAGTGTCTTTTATGCACAGTATGTTTTTTTAACGTCATGTCAATCACATATTGTTTGTGAATTGTATTTTTTGAAGAGAGAGAATGAAAAGGAAGAGAAGTTTTAGCAAATCCTCTTTCACTGGTTTTGTTGCTTCAAAGTTGTCATTGCTGAAATGCTTCTTGAGAGAGACAATATGTTTTTCTTGTGACCTCTGATACCAGGTGCATTTTTTGAACTGAAGCCCTGCAGATAGTAAATTTATCCCCTGCCAGAATGGTGTTTCTATATTGGAGTCTGTCACAACTGACAGAGGGAACATGCTATGGTTTCATATTGAATTTAAACTGGAGGCATGAAAACTCTCAGCTGTTCTTTCACCATTTTATTTTTTATTAATATTACTAGAAGGAAAAAAAAGAACATATTGAAAAGAAATCTAATGTCCTTAACTCAATAATTCACTGATACACATTAGATGCAAAGCCCCTTAAAGCCTGGACAGCAGTAATGAGTTTGGTAATGTGAGAAAACTTGAAATGGGTAGGAAAGGTCTGAAATGCATGTCTGTAATTTTCATAAAGGTCTGAAACTTATCTCATCTCTGCATGTCATACTGATAGAGCACAGTAATGTAATTGCACAACCAAATTTGTTAGTACATTACCAATCAAAGCTGTACACATCTACATTATTGCATTGGCTTTTTGATGGGGCTGAACCTGCCAAGGGGTAGAAATCTCTGGACTTCCCAACTCAGACAGACAACAATCATTGTCTCTGTCTCTGTCTCGCTTTCTATCCTTTACACTTTGCACCAAACCAAACCCAGAAACATCCAAGCTCTCTCACTGATAATAGCCAAGCCCATAGGATGGACAGTGTCAGCGCCTCTTACAGAATTGCACATCTCTTGATTCTTGTTTTTCACGCCCAGTGTAGCAGGAGGTTTTCTAGTGCTCCAGTTACTTAAGTAGTCATTCCACACAAGTGCCTAGTATTGTTTGAAACACTTCTGTATCTGTGTGGCTGGGAGGGGCTGAAGCTGTTTCCATATTAGGTACTTGTACATTTCACTAGAGTAGACAGACAAAATAATTGTTTTAGCACTAGAAATAGGCAGAACAGTGAACTAATTGAATGATGCAAGTCCTAGCCCCAGTTTCTTCTCTGTATACCTAATTAAAACTTCATTTGTTCTGAAAAGCCATGGATGAGCAGATGGAGTAAAATTAGCTAATGATGGGACAGATCCATTATAACTTGGACTAGGTGCTTTGACTTCCATGGATCCACATTGATTTCTACTAGGGAAGGATTCCAGGTATAATTTCTTGTATATGTTTCCAGATTTTCTTAATTACAAAGTTCACACCATGGCATTGAGATAAGAGCCTTCATCATGCCTTGATGCTTAGGATAATTGTTTAAGTTTAATTTTTGGCACACAGTTGTTGTTGGCTCTCACCTATATCTCCAGCCCAGGTTTATAGACTGGTACTTGGGGGAAGGTAGAATTCTATTACAAATATTATAAAACAGGTGTCAGAATTCTCCAGCTGCTAAGTGCCTATTTAGAAAATGTTGGCAGCCTTAAGCAGTAGCCAAATTCCTAATAAAGAAGAAATGTCACTACATTGTACATCCATTCTATACGGATATTTTGTGTGCAACAAAAACAAAAAGGAGACCTGTGACACTTTAAGGGCTGATATATTGTGACATAAATCCATAATACATGAAGCTGCTGCTGCTGCTGCTGCTTCTTCCTCTTCCTCTTCCTCTTCCTCTTCCTCTTCCTCCTCCTCCTCCTCCTCCTCCTCCTTCTTCTTCTTCTTGGCTCACTGTAGGGCCAAGTTTACCTAAAACACAGTTATATCCCTTGGCCTTGAAAAAACTGTCCCATTCCAAAATTTAAGCCTTATAATCCATGGACTGCTGGTTTTACGCCTATATGCTTGGAGAAGAGCGAACAGAGAGAGCTAAGCTGCCAAGTATACCATTTCCTGAAATTTGAAGAGCCTTGACTGTCTTTTAGACTGAGTCTCTTGACTTGCTAGTGATTAAATGAGGTCACCAGGTTTGGAAAGGAAGCAATTGGTGAGCTGACACCAATCATAACTGCCATTGGAAGACACGAGCCCTACAATTTTGACCAGTTATTAAGGCTCGTCTCTGGTTACTCCTGGCTACCAGAGGCCCACTGGAAAATTTCCCTATACGTTAAATGGCCAGTCTGCCCTGCTGGCAATACTTGCTCTGTCATACTTTCTATTGCAGATTTTATTGTTGGTTTGGGGTGGATTCACTGTCATTTCAGTTATCAATGGACAAACATGTCAGAGATTCTGCTCTGTTGCACATCTGCAATCATACCCTGCTTTCCCAAATATCACCTCAGGAGAGAGGAACATAATGTTGTGATCATCTAGTATTCATTGTATGCTTTCTCATAAGTGGTTACAGGATGATAGGTTTTTAGGTTCCATTAAAGAACCGTACTAAATGAAGTTTTTAGTTCAGTGGGTTGTGTGCTAGCACAGCGCACAGGCAATTATTAGCTGCCTTTTGACACTCAACGACCTTGATTATTCAAGGGCTGTAGCATGCAATTTATACAAGCTCTTGAGATTCCTGAACAATTCAGGACTAGACTGGTCTATGGAGAGTTTTAAAAAGCTTTATCAGTAAAACTCTCATTCCTGTGCCTTCCTTTCAGTGAGCCCCTTTGTGATAGAATTAGTAAAGTTGTTTAACTAACTGCAAACCATAGCTAGAAAAGCATTTCTTTTTTATTCTTTCTTTTTTTACAGTCTCACTGTGAATGAGGCTCGGTGAGATCAAATACACAAATCTATCTTTAAAAAAATCTTGTCTAATATATATTTTTAAATTGCTACCTTAGGGTAGTTAGCTGTTAACTATGGGGAACCTGTCATATCATCCATCATGTTTTACCACCTGAAGGAATAACTATATAAACACAGTGAGAAGACATATCTGAATTCCAGTGAAACAAACATAGTTTTAATTCAGCTCTTTTTATAAGACCATGCATATTGGTACTAGCACAAAGAAATAATGAGTTACAATAATAGTGTTCTGTAATCATTAAATTATCTGGTCACAGAAAAAGTTTATTTGCAGAGATGACAGGAGAACTCTTTTCCACACAATCATCATTCATTCAATGCAGTTTAATTACATATGCAAGTGCAAGAAAAGAGAGACTCACAACCTACTTCTATATATAAATATCATGCCAATAATCTTGTTGCTAGCAATTCATGCCAATGCACAACAATAGTGCCCAACCCAAAATGTGTTGCTCAAAAGTGAGCTAGGCTAATCAGTTACCAAGTTCAATTCAAGGATATCGTATGCAAAGTACTTTATGGCCTTAAACCCACCTGTTGTGCAAAACTAAGCTCCCTTTAAAGTGGATGGAGAACCATAGGATAACAGTTGTAATGGTTCACAGGTATCAGCTGGCTGCTGTGTAGTGGGCCAAAGGCATGGCATTATGGTTATGCATAAAAGATCCAGCTGAGCAATCTACAAACGAAAACTGATAAAAATTAGAGTTGCGCCATATAACTATTAGAATAACACAATATGTTAGGCCAACACCAAACTTAATTAAAACAAACTAATAATGAGATGCCATTTATAATTATTTTGTTGTTGTTTTTAAAAAGCTGGCTCTCATTACTAGAGATTCTATGTGTAGAGACAGCAAGTGAGAATAGCACAGGATAACAACGTGCCAAGTATTTCTGCTATGGACATACTTGGATGCTTCTTGAAACTCCACCACTGGCATTTGTTCACATTTTGCATATAATCAGCAGATTTGTGTGTAATTATGTATTTTGCAGGTGAGATGTTAATATGGGTTATATGGCACATCAGCTGCAGGCTGCCACTTGAAATGGTCTACTGGAAAATCTTGAGACAAACAACATTCAATTAGGCAACCGTCCATGAGCAGCTGTGCTAAGTATCACTGGCATCATCTCAGACACACATTTCTGTCAGTGAAATCCTACTGCTAGCTACTTTTAAAACATGTTTAGACTGCAGACAAAGCAGTCCCATTATCAATTCCTCTTAGACTTCAATGTCACTTGGCTGAAAAATGCTGCTTTCTACCTGGGGAGGGATTTAATTTTCTTTGGATGAAACAATTGTTTTCTCCCATTTCAGACTGAAGTTATGAGTTAACATGAAGAGCAAAGGACAGCCAGGTTTTTAGAGCACCCTGTAGACCTAGCCATGTGCTTCAAATGATCAGCATTGGACAAGGATCCAAAACAAACACTGCTGCTAGGAAAAGCTGCTTGCTTCCTCACTGGGCCTACATTTAACAGGGGCAAAAGAAGAAACCAAACTTGTTTAATCATTAATTTTCAAATGATTCCTGTACATATTGCTACAATCTGTTATTTTGATTATGAGCATAATATTTGATTTAGATAAGACTACCATAAGGGATACCTGTATGCTTTTCCCACCAGGAAAATAGCAGCCAAGAGGGGTAGGTGACTTAAATTAGGACAATAACTTAGAAGAAAGGGTTAAAATTACACCTGTCCTATAATACTTCAATCCAGGGAAGACAGGTTTCCTGCAATATCAGGACACCTCCCAACCTTGACTTCTCCATTCCCCACTCAACTTCACAAGCTAGTGTGGAAAAAAAGGGAAAGGAGATCACCAGTATCACACTATTGTACTATGTCACTTCTAGTACATAAGAACATAAGAACATAAGAACAAGCCAGCTGGATCAGACCAGAGTCCATCTAGTCCAGCTCTCTGCTACTCGCAGTGGCCCACCAGGTGCCTTTGGGAGTTCACATGTAGGATGTGAAAGCAATGGCCTTCTGTGGCTGTTGCTCCCGAGCACCTGGACTGTGCCAAGGCATTTGCAACTTGTGATCAAAAGAGGATCAAGATTGCAGCCATAAACTCCAGCTTCTCCATCCATAAATCTGTCTCCAAAGCCCCCTTTTAAAGCTATCCCAGGTTAGTGGCCATCACCACCTCCTGTGGCAGCATATTCCAAACACCAATCACACGTTGCGTGAAGAAGTGTTTCCTTTTATTAGTTCTAATTCTTCCCCCCAGCATTTTCAATGAATGCCCCCTGGTTCTAGTATCAGGAGAAAGAGAGAAAAATTCTCTGTCAACATTTCCTTTCTACCCCATGCATAATAATTTTTTTATAGACTTCAATCATATCCCCCCTCAGACTCCTCTCCAAACTAAAGAGTCCCAAACGCTGCAGCCTTTCCTCATAAGGAAGGTGCTGCAGTCCCTCAATCCTCATCCCTCGTCAGCTTCTCTGCACTTCTTTCTATCTCTTCAATATCCTTTTTTTTGAGATGTGGCCACCAGAACTGAACACAGTAATCTGGCAAGCGTCGCTAATTCACAGCTTTATATAAGGGCATGACAATCTTTGCAGTTTTATTATTCTCAATTCCTTTCCCACTATCCCCAGCATAGAGCTCTTGCCCTTTTTCTACAGCTGCCATACATTGAGTTGACATTCCCATGGGCTGAACTACTTCAACTAAGACGCTTCAAATCCCTTTCCTGGGTCTGTGACTGATAGCACTGGGACCCTCTGTAGCATTGTAATGTGAAGTTTGGATTTTTTTGCCCCTAAGTGTGCATCACTTTGCATTTTAAGCTACATTGAACTGCATTTTGCCATTTCTTAGCCCACTCACCTAATTTATCAAGGTCCGCTTTGGAGCTCCTCAAGAATCCTTTTGTGGTTCTCACCACCCTACATAATTTGGTAATCAATCTGCAAACTTGGCCTACCACGCCAATTGCTACTCTCTACTTCCAGGTCATTTATGAATAGGTTAAAGAGTACTGAGATCCCACACACGGGATCAGCTTGGGGGCATACCCACTCCCTACATCTCTCCATTGTCAGAATTTCCCATTTACCTCACCTCTTTGTTTCCTCTTTCTCAACCAGTTTTTAATCCATAGGAGGGATTCCTCCTCTCTTATTCCTTTCATTAAGTTGAGCTTTCACAATAGTCTCTGTGTGAGGAACTTTTGTCAAAAGCTCCTTTTGAAACTCAAGTAGACAATGTCCACTGGTTCCCCCTTATCCACATGCCTGTTTACATCCCTCAAAGAACTCTTCTAGTAAGTTTTGTAAGAACCCAGGATTTGCTCTCTGCAAAAGCCATGCTGATGACTCTTTCTCAGCAGGTCTTGCTTTTCTACACATGTTTTATAATTTTATCTTTAATGACCAGATTCTACTAATTTACCAGGAACAGATGTCAAACTGACTGGCTCTGTAATTTCCGGTCCCCCCTAGATCCTTTCTAAAGATTGGTGTGGACATTGGCCATCTCTCCAGTCTCTCAGGGATGGAGCCTGATTCTCAAGGATAAGTTGCATATTAAAAATTGAGAAGATCAGTACTCTTCATGTTTGAGCTCTTTTAAGAACTCTAAGTGAAGATGCAATCTGGGGCTAGGGATTTGGTAACATTTAGTTTATCAATGGCTGCCAGAACTTCTTCCCTTGTCTACCACTATCTTTGTTAGTTCCTGGATTCAGCTTCCCACAAGTTTCTGGTTCAGGTGCAGGAATTTTCCTCCACCTCCTCTTAGGTGAAGACACAGATGCAAAGAATTCATTCAGCTTCTTTCTGCCCAATCTCCTTGTCATCTTTTAGCACACCCCTTTGTTCCTTTTGTCATCTAACGGGAATCACCGCTTCCCTTGCTGGCTTCCTGCTTTTTGGATGTAAATTTAAGAACTGTTTGTTTTTTTTCGTTGGTTTTGATGTTCACAGCCATGTGTTCCCTATAATCTTTTTTGCCTCCCTTACAGCGCTGCTAACTTGCTTCTCTTTGCCACCATTTGTGTTTCTCTCTGGTATTCTTTTATCAGTTAAGTTGGACTTCCATTTTCTAAAAAGACATCTTTTTTTTTTTCCTAATAATTTCCTCAACGGCCCCTTTGTTAACCATGGTGGCTTTCTTTTTTGGACCATGGGCGCTGCCTTTCCTAACCTCAAGTGGAACATCACATTCCAGCTGGGAGCTTTTTGTGGGACTGTAGTTTTTAAATAACCTCCAAGCATCTTGGACATTTTTGACTCTCTTTGATTTTCCCTTTCAGCTTCCCAAGCACTATCCCCCTATCTTTGAGGAAATTTCCCTTTCACAGAAGGCAAAATGTAACTACATTAGTAGTTGTCACTTGTCTGCATGCAGAGATACTCGAATCTGACACAGCATTGTGAGTGTTTGTTCCTATCGGGCTCAACAACACTGGACTTCCCAGCACTCCAGGTCCTTGCAAGGTCCCACATAGAATTAGATCTTAGGATCACATCTCCTGGTTGGTTCCCATGTCCATCTCGGCTCTAAGCCACAGTCATTTAGCATATCCAGGAATGTTCTCTCCTTACTATGACCTGAACATGCATTTTTCCAGTTTATATGGGGATAGTTAAAATCGCCCATTACCACGACATTTTTGCTTTTGTTGGCCTCTCTAATTTCTTTTTCCATCTCAGAATTATTTTTTTTAGGTCTTATACAATCAAGTATGTTTATTTATCTTTTGCAGCTGGATCCTTTGTGACTCACCTTTGTGACTCTGCCTGCAAAGACCAGTGCTAAAGATCAAGATTCCACTAGAATCAAATAGGACCATTCTTCTTCTGGCACTTCTCAATAGCTACCTACTATGCTAGAGCTCCTGATTGGCAACAGTATGTGGTCAGGATGCCTTCTGGCATAACTAAGATGTCCATCAGGATATACGCTACCCAGTACAAAGCTGGAAGTGATACCATTACATTGGAGTGACACTCTAAGGGTCTTTCCGCATGGGCTGGGAATGCGGATGCACACTGGGATATATAATCCCGGTGCAGCCCCAAGGTCATTTGCATGCTTCTGTGCAGGCAGCCCTGGAGCTGCCACAGCTCACAAATGTACCTCTGCAAGGAGGCGTGTCCTTTGTTTATTAAACTTACCTCCTCTTCCCTGAGCAGCTCTGCAGGGATGAGGGGACAGGCCCCTGCAGCCCTGGCAATGCTTCGGGTGTTGGAGGGTCGGCCATCCTCCTGCGGAGCTGCACAGAAAAGAAGGTAAGTTGTTTTTAAAAAGGACACGCCCAAAAGCCGCACCTCCCACACAGGGCCGCTTGCTCACCCCTACCTAGCTGCAGCTGGTAACCCTATTTCAACCAATTTGAATTTTTAAATTGTTTTATCCAATTTGGTTTTGATTTTCTTCTCAAAAGGTGCCTAAGACTGCTTTTTATGATATTTTGAAACTATATTTTAGTGATTTTACACCACAGCTTTTGTATTCCAGTCTTAAATGCAGTCTTAAATGACTTAATCCAGATGCTATGTAGCTATCTGCCAATGGACTGCCAGTGTTAAAAGTGAACCTGAACAGCCAGTTACAAAAGATTGCCTATTGAAAATTTGCTGTTGGCCTTTTTGTTTAGCTGAGAGACTATATAAATATCTAGAATGCCTAGATTTATTTACATATCACATATTTCCTTATATTCCAGTACATCTAAATGAATAAAACCAGCAGCATTTTAACATCACATACTTCCATGTCACACCTTTCATACATTTCTCTGCTATATTCTCCCCCCTGACCAAACTTTTGCTTATTAACAAAACATAACAGGCTTCTATCCATTCCAGACCTACTTCTGTTTCCAGATACTCCAGCCATTTGGCCTAAAGCTGTCAACATTTAAAACTTTGTGTTTGATAGAAGCACACTAATGTGGCAGAAGACAATCATATCCGAATATTGCAAGTAAGGGGGTTAGTTGGGGGTTGTATAACAAACACAACATTTACTTGATCAGAAAATGATGCATGTTTCCATTTAAAATGGCTGCTATTTCTGCTTATTGACTTTATTTTGTAGATTATGGCTCTGTGAAGTTCAGCGATGCACTTGGCTGTGCTAGACAAAGGTCCCTTTCACACAGTGTCTTTAACCCACTTTGCCTGCTGAACACAAACAGATTTTTTTTCAAGTTTTCACAAAACTTGAGGATAAAATGTTGCCCTTGTGCACTTAATCAAGTCTTAATACAGGTTTTCTAAAACCTGTTTTGATCCAGTTCTCTTTGTGTGTTTGTGTACGTGTGCGTGTGTATGTGTGTGTGTGCTTTCTTCAGCTATGTGAAGCCCGAAAAATCAGTTTGCTTTCAGAAGCTGAAGTGGGTTTAAAGAGCCCATATGAAAGGAAGCAAAGGAAAAAGAATGCAACCTCTCTTGCTTATTATACCATTAAGGCCAAGTGGTCATTTTTAAAAGACATGTTGACTTAGGTTGCTTAATACAAGGTAAATCTCCTATACTGTAGCACATTTCAAAGGAAAAAAAATCTAGTCATTTTCAATTTCTATGTGAGAATTTTTTATTTTGTGGAGCAGCCTTAGGGAAATGATTTAAGTATAGATTGATCTTGGCCTTTGGTGTGATGCTAGCTAAAGAACACTAGGCTATAACCTAAGAAAGATCATAATGATCCAATTGATTGGCAAGAACAGAAGAGAAATATCCATTGTCATAGAAAATTAGTGTATCAGCAAAACCCTCATAGTAGTTGTGACAGTGGCCATCCATATCTGACTCCCTTGACTGAAAAATTAGCCCATGCTTGCAGAACAACAAACATGAAATAGCGTGTGCAAGCAAGATCTCATTTTCATTCTAGACTGCTTCCAGTTTGTTGAACAAAAATCAAAATATATTGTTTGCAAAATTCCTAATGAATCCATATGGCATAATGGTTGGAATGTCAGATCAGGATTTAGAAGATCCTAGTTCAGATCCCCTCTTTGCTGGGTAACCATGGGTAAGGCACACAACCTCAGAATAACCTGCCTCACATGAAGGATGGGAAAACAATGTAAGATGTAAATGTAACACCATACATTTGAGTGGCGTAATTTCTAGGCCTGTGCCAGTGGCATTCCTGGCTCAAAAGGCCAGTGGAAGCTGACTAAAGTCAGTTCTATCACTGGGAATGCCCCTAGTCTTCCCACAGCCATGCTGGTGGCCAGGCTTAGGCGAGTGCAGCTCAGCAGGGCACAGGTTATTCCAGGTTTTGTCCCACCTCCCAGTTTGCCCTTCCCACCGGCATAATTGCCACTTACGCTGGTGTTCTAGGTAGGCAAATGCACTGCCATGCCCCACACCAACTCCAGGAGCTGATCCTTGCTCCCAAATAGAATTGGGCTGTAAGACATTTATATAGACAACAGATCTACCAACAGCTATGACTGTTGGACCATTTATGACAGCCTGTTGGACCATTTATGTGAAGGAGCAAGATACCTTGAAATGCCAAGCAGGGACAAAAAAACAATCATGGTTATCTTGATTTTAAATGTACAGGTGCAGCTGGCTCCATACTGTGAAAACAGAATGTTAGACTGTCAGAGCTATCCTAAGCAAAGTTGCATTCTGATTCAACTATTCTTCAATTCCCTCAGTGTTTTGATTTGCTCACACAAATAATTGCATGAACATTGTTTCTTAGTTGACAAGTTGGGCTGTGCTCTGCAGGTTGGATCTGATGATGGATCACATTTTAGTTCTATCAGAACATTCATCACCACACAGAAAGCAATGTGTTGCCTTGTTTTTCTTTCACACATACACGATATTGACGTAATGGGATAATGTAAAGTGGTGTTCTTAGGGCAACAGATAGCTTCACCTTCTATAGACCAAAGGCTGCAGCCCAGACCCCCTTCAAAAAGAAAGAGAACTACAGGTTTATAGGGATGCCTGTTAAAGTGGGGGAGGAGGAGGAACTTGCTCCATGTTTCTCTCTCTCTATTTCACTCTCCCTCACACACAGCTTCCCTTCTATCTCATCTTCCAAGCCACTAACTCCAATGAATAGGAAAGCACTACCAGGCCCTTGGAGTTGACATGCAATGTTCTAGTAGCCAGGATCCAAACTTACTCCCCTGTTTTCACCCTAGAGAATCAGGAATTGTGTTTCTCTTTAAGTGAAAGAGACAAATGTGTAGCTTTCCTCTCTCTCATTCTTGAAAACTCACTGGCTGATTATGAACAAGACACATGCAGTGTGATGGGGGCAAATGTGTGTTGCTGCAAGATTTCCTGTACAGTTGTAGTCTTCAAGCTCCTCTTTCACTTTCTAGTCAACCACAAACAAGACCACTTCTAGCACAAATTTAAGTTTTGCTTTGTAGCCAGAGCAGCCGGATTTGCCAATGAGCACAGCTTTGCTCTGGATCTCTTCCCTCTGTCCACAGCCAACCCACCTAGGCTCATCCCTCCCAACACACACACACACAATTTCACACTACTTTGCATGCTTTTCTCTCACCTCCTCCCTGTTGCTAACTTCTTCCTGCTTCTTGAAATGCTTGTATCAATACATTGATATAGTAATAACAGCAAGCTGGTTTTTGCAACGGAACAACACAAGGATCTTTTTCTGAGTCCCACCTCCCCCTGCTCTGCTTTTGCTTTCCTGATGGTCAGGAAGGCATTTTTAAAACTTTCTTTCAGACAAGCTTCTATTTTAAAAACAAGCCTTTCTCTTACAGCAGCAGTGAGACAGAGAATGAGTGAGTGGGAGTGTGGGTAAGTAGGGGGAGGGGAAGAGAATATCAGCGAGATCTGTGTCTTTAAGGATGTTTATGGATGGAATTAAGAAAAGCAGCAAAAGGAGAGGTTGGATGAGACTTCTGCACTGGACTGCCACCTCATGTGTAAACAGAAGACAGTGAGGAGAGTCCTCTGCAAGCCCCTTGCAGAGAGAGGAGTCCCGCGGTAAATATTCCTTGTGTAATCTGCCACTAATATCCCTTTCTCTGATCAGCTTGAACTGTTCATTAACACTTAATACATTAAAGAGACAAATGGAAGTTTAATAGTGTAGCATACTATTTTACTGTAAGACAAAACTCCTTACCCCCCCCCCCCTCCTTTTACGGTTGAAAACATTTTAGAAACATTTTAGGTTATTGGTGTAGAAAGGGCCACCCTCAACCTCACAGGGTGGTTGTGATGTTAAAATAGAGTAGAGGTCAATGTGTAAGAGAGAATGGTAAATGAAGCAAATAAATTTATACTGGGAGCAGCTTGCAGCTATGTTTTTGCATCAGGCCATGATAAAGAAAGAGAGGCAACAGAGTTAAGTAGGACTACACATAATTCAATCACACTAATGGAAAAGGAATAGTATCTCAGACATCAGCTTGCTTAGTGCCTGGCATTGAGACCATTAATCACGGAACCCCAGCAATTCATCAGTGTGCCTTTAGCTACTAGCAGAATCTAATGGCATTAGCATTTCCATTACTTAAACACATGATCCATGCCCATATACAGATAAGTCTCTGTTTCATTTCCCATCTTAGACTATTTGTCCAAGAGGTACAGTTTATGCAGTATAAATTGCTCACCCCTCTGAACAGGCTGGAGTGCCCCTCACAACACACTCCTGAAATCATTCCTCCCTTTGTTTGTAATTATTCTTGGTACTGTACCCTCTTCTCCAGCATGACCAGCCAGGTTGAGCATATGATCCCCCGTCATGTTCCCTCCCAGAAGATAAATTTTTGAGGAGTGGTTCTTCTGCTTCCTCTGTAACTGCAGACAGAAACCTTCCTCCCACTGAACTTTTTCCTTTGCTTTATTACTTTTGTTTTACTTATGTATTTACTTAATTCCTTTATAACCCGCCTTCCTCCCCAGTGGGGACTTAAAACACCTTACTTTGTTTTCCACTCCTCCATTTTTTCAAAACAACCCTGTGAAGTAGGCTAGGTAGAAAGTGTGTGATTGGTCCAAAGTTATGCAGCAAGATTCCATGACATCTAGGAGTTGAACCAGCAGATACTGCTGCCACTTCGGAGCTAAGTGTGGTGTAGTGGTTAAGAGTGATGGACTCTTATCTGGAGAACTGGTTTGATTCCCCACTCCTATGCTCAGCGTCTGTGCCACTTTGCACCAGTCTAGTGGCAATGGTGCTGGTGCAGGAGTCACACCAACTCCAATGTGGCTTTGCCCTCTCCTTTAATTTCACAGTTGGTGAACTGTTAATTTTTAACTGGATTTTAGTATACACCAGTCTCCCTTTGTAACC
Source organism: Sphaerodactylus townsendi (assembly GCF_021028975.2). Classification (NCBI taxonomy): domain Eukaryota; kingdom Metazoa; phylum Chordata; class Lepidosauria; order Squamata; family Sphaerodactylidae; genus Sphaerodactylus; species Sphaerodactylus townsendi. The sequence continues at coordinate 54,289,690 of NC_059434.1, read as the reverse complement.
TTCTTCTGTATATATTAAAACAGGCCTAATGGAATGGATGTACTATGCTTCTATGCTTCTGATTAAGTAAGTTCTGAGTTGTGGAAGTTAATGCTGAAATAAACTTTATTAGTCTTTAAGGTGCTATTGGGCTCTTGTGTAAATTTGCCTAGATTAGAGGGGTTCTTGTGGCTGAAATTAGAACCAAAACCATGTGCGTGGAACTGAGAAACAATGGAAAGAAGGCAACATTCTTACATTTGGACTGTTCGTGTGGATTTGTGCTTGAGTCATATTCATCCTATCAAGAGTTTATGGAATATGGTCTTCTGGACATACATGGTAATGTATGGCAGGCAAAACACATGAGGATCCAACAGTCAAAATTTTATGACACATTTGCCCTGTTCTTCAAAATGCGTGCTATTTTGGGCAGTCTTCTTCCTTTTCCTTCCCCAAAACAAATGAATAATACCTCCATTGTTTCAAGAATAATTAATGCAGACTACAGTTATAGGAATATTAGTCTTAGTTGAAAACAATCCTCTCATAGATATTCAGTGGTTTATAAGGAGTTACAGCAAAATGACATGGAGACTACAAAATCTTCCCAGCAATGTAATATCAGATTTGAACTGAAAAACATTCAACAGGGCCAGTGCATTTAACCTTTAAAAATGCCATTCCAGGCTATCAAAAAAGTCAATAGTTTGAGAGAGAGAGAGAGAGAGAGAGAGAGAGAGAGAGAGAATGCCATACTATAGAATGGGTTTTTGTAATGGCAGTAGATGGTATATCAAATATGACTGCATATTCCTTGCATCAATGGGGACTAAAATACAAATGAAATGTTTCTGTCACCATGGGCATATCTTGGAGGGCAAAGGAATCTCATGACCTAGGCACTACCTGCCTTGGTCACTTGGAGGGCACATTTGGCTACCTGCCTCCTCCCTCTCTGCCTCAATCACCCACCTTCTCACTCTTCCAACAGCTATCTCACTCTTCCATCGCCTTGCTCTCTCACTGCCTTACTCTCTTGCCTGCTGCTTCACACTCCCATCTGCCACCTTGTTCTCCCACTGTCTTGCTCTCCCACTGTCTGCCTCATTCTCTTGCCTTGAACTCCTGCCTATCACCTCACTCTCCCACCTTTCACCTTGTTTTCTCATCTGCCACCTCATTCTCTTGCTGTCTCACTCTTTTGCCTGCCACCTCACTCTCCTGTCTGCTGCTTCGCCAGCATGAGAGCCAGCGTGGTGTAGTGGTTAAGAGCAGGTGCACTGTAATCTAGAGAACCAAGTTTGATTCCCCACTCTGCCACTTGAGCTGTGGGGGCTTATCTGGGGAACCAGATTAGCTTGTGAACTCCAACACATGCCAGCTAGGTGACCTTGGGCTAGTCACAGTTCTTCAGAGCTCTCTCAGCCCCACCCACCTCACAGGGTTTTGTTGTGGGGGAGAGGGGAAGGGAAGGGACACTGTAAGCCCTTTTGAATCTCCTTACAGGAGGGAAAGGGGCAATATAAATCCAAACTCCTCCTCCTCCTCCTCCTCCTCCTCCTCCTCCTCGTCTTCTTCTTCTTCTTCTTCTTCTTCTTCTTCTTCTTCTTCTTCTTCTTCTTCTTCTAAATCTCAACAAATGGAATAATCTATTTTGTAATTCTTGACACATTTTTTGTTAAAATGTTTGTTTCACTCTTATTTAACTTAAACCCTGCTTGATCGCCATTCTTCTATTTTATTTAGCCAGTAGGTGGTTTGATAAAATGCTAATTGGATAAGTTTCTGTTTAAGAGGGAGGGGCAAAAAGGTGCTCATCATTGAGCATGTTCTGATCAAGGTAAAATTTCACTGGTCAATTGGTGATCATTTAGTGTGGTCAGCCTATCCCATAAATTAGTTACAGCAGTGTTAGCAATTACTTTCCTTTTCCTTTGTCTAAGTTTTGCCTCTACTCTACTTAAAGCCTGTATTGGAACTTTGCACATGTACTGAAGATATTGAGTACCTTTTTGCCTGCAAGTCTTTTTTCTAGTATTTAGACTTTAGCTTTATTGTTTTACTGTGTATCTGAACCACACCTTTGTCTCTATGTTCACTGTTATGTTTTAAACCATTGTTTTAGAACCTTTCCTTTGATAATTTTTTTTAAAATATTTTTGTCCAGAGGTCTGGTTCAAAGCCCATAGCTCAGTGTTGCTACCACTCCACAGGCCAAGTCAAGTCTTTGACACTTTCTCACCTAACTTTTCCTATAGAAAACTTGAACTTCTTTCCTGCTCTTTTTCTCCTTCAGTTCCTCTTTCCAGTCCCTTGGGTTGAGTTTAACCAGACTGTGTATATAGGTTTATCTCCACATATTTGATATTTCATCTAAATACTAGACTCCGTTTTAGTCATGGGGAGGTGTCATTTTTTTAGTTGCTGTATTTTTGGACTGATAATATAGCATACTTTTGCGCAAGTAAGTTTTTTACTATGTTTAAATTGTAATTTGTATATGAATTTGTTTTATTTCTATGTCTCATGCCGCCCTGAGCCCCACCTTGGCAGGGGAGGAACAGAATATAAATATGTTAATAAATAAAATAAGTGAAATTTCTAAATGTAGATGTAAAAGTATGACTTCATTAATTTCATCCATAAATCTTTCAGTAATTCTTTTATTAAAAAATACAAATACCTCTGTTGGCATAAAAACTGTATTACTTTTCACTCCTCCCAAACAAATCCTTTAAATATGAGCAAAATAACCATAGATTAAAACATATTAATTAGGTCTGCTCTAATCATCTGCTTTGCTGCCCATTTTTAAAAACAATGTAAACTATCTTGAGAAACATTCAAAACAAAATGTTTTCTCCCCCACCCTTTTCTTTTCTCTCTATTCCTGTGTATTACCTGTATAAAGAACAAGGATTTGTGCTTTTTTCTCTCCTTTGCTTATCAATTCTGCAGTCCCACTGTCATTGTTTGATTCTGCTTAAATCCCTCTGTACCTAAAGGTACAGCGTTATCAATTGAAAAGCTAATGCTATATAAGAAGTGAAAAGAACACAGAAGGTTTCCTAGCAACTACTGTGAATCCTTCCAAAATAAGTCAGTTAAAACTGTAAAGTACGTGCAATGGATGTCAATGAGAGACCAAAGCTGATCTACACATTTACAGATGCCCACTATAAAGTACAATAAAACTTGTAATAGAAGGTGAACCGCTCCAGAAAGAAATCACATCACAGTTCTGACAGCTTTATCATTATTTAAATAATCCCACTTAAATTCTACCGCACATTAGTAAGACGGGAAGTGTCAGAGCCCAAGTGATGGTGTGTTTGAAAGGACCCTTAATAGCATTGGTTAGCATCATGACTGTGATTATGTTCCTTCCTACTCTCTCTAAGAGCACCTAGCAAATATTTAGAAAGGCAGTACTCTATTAGAAAGATAGTGCTCTATGAAAACTCACCATTGTATTTGCACTTTCCAGAAAAGATACTTCTAAATGGCAGATGGGAGCTGAAAAATGTTCTTGCACTGACCGCATGGGCCCTTGGCCTCTCGCTCCCCTTTTAGGGTGACAAATGGAAAATAATGGCATGAGTACTTACAAGAATATAGATCAAAATGATGATCTTTTGAGCAATGCAGAAACTTGAGAAAGACTGTATTGATTCCGAACAATACATACTGCATTTTTTTAAACGCAACAGAACATTATAATCAAAGAGTACAGGATTTTCCTTAGGGTTAAAACTGTAACTTGTATGAAGGTCACTAAAACATTTCCATGAGTATGTTCCAGTAAGACACCAGGACTTGAATTATAGACAAAAATGTCATTACATGATGTGGACATTTCGCCCACCCACACATTAGAAAAAGAGGTAAATATCTGTGGGACTCTTTTGAATATTTAATAAGTTGCTCCAGATTTTTAATAAAATTTAATAAAGAACATTATTTAAAAAACCCTTATATTTTATCCTTTCAAAGTTTTCTACTCCATAATTATTTCAACTAAAACCTAGTTGAGAATGCAGCAGTTTATCCTCTGTTTGCAATTTAAGGTTCAGTGCATTTCTTTAGATTTCATAGTAAACAGGACATCAATTGCTTTGAAGTCATTTGAGTGAGTCTTCTGTATTGCAGTGCTAATGAATCAACTCTTTGACCTTATATCAGTTTTGGGTATTGGAAAACAAAATGAATATATGGAGGATTTCTCAAGTAAATTATAATGAAATGCCAAGTTATTTGAAATGTAATTGTTAACTGTCATACAAAAGGAGGATATTGTGTTTATTAGATCAGGCAAGGGTTGGTAAATACCCTAGAAATTTGGTAAAATTAAGATTTATTTGGGCATAAAATTATCTGCATGCCTGAATAAGATAAATAACATATTTGGATAAACCAGAATATTCAGGTATATCTGAAAAAATTGGGTTGGTTTGATTTTTTTCTATTTTTTGGTGGATTTTTTTCATGTTTTGGCCTGCAGGGGAACATTTTTAAAGCTAGCGGCACCAAAATATCAGGGGATGATCTGAAGACTGTCCTGATGATACCACCCAGTTGAAGGTGAACCTGATGCCCACTGCACTTGCCCCTACCAAGCAAACTTTAGCAAATTTGGCCAGTTCCTTTCAGGAGACTCATACCAGCAGACCTGCAGGAAATGTGCCCCTACCCAGAGCAAGACCCCACCAGAGTGCCCCCCATTGAAACCTCTATCACAGAGCCAGCTGGGCATAACAGCAAGCCCCATTGAAGTCTATGATGGGAAAAGTTATTTTTTTCCCACCATAGAACTTGCTGAGGAGCCTGGCAGCATCAGGGGAATTTCTGAGTGTGTAAGCACTGGCTGCACATTTTTAAAGATAGAGGCACCAGACTTTCAAGGTGACTCCAGGAGACCTCCTGGTAATGTAATCCAGGCTTGGTGAACTTTGCTTCTTGGGGCAGGGGGATGGGTTGAGAGAGTTCACAGAGAACTCAGCCAGCAGGCTTCATGTACAAGAGCAGGGAAACAAAATAAGTATTTTGAGGGTCCATAAAATTGAACTCCCAGAAGAAACATTCACCAAGCCTGGATGCTATTACAAGGAGGGCTTCCTGGAGCCACCTTGAAAGTCTGGTGCCTCTATCTTCAAAAATGTTCAGCCTGCTTACACACTCAGAAATTCCCCATTGGCTACAATGGAGCCAAGACAATGCAAAGCAGAGAATCTGGGCAAATTTCCTGGGATGCCTGTCAGGGGTGTAGTTTTAAAGCTAGTGACACCAACATTTCAGGATATCATCCAGAGACTGTCCTGATGATACCGTCCAAGTTTGGTGAAGTTTTTTCAGTGGGTCCAAAGTTATGGACCCTCAAAGGCCCATCTCCTGTTAGCTCCCATTGGAAACATAACTCCCATAACTTTGGCCCCCCTGATCCAAATTTCACCAAACTCAGTTGGTATCATAAGGACAGTCTCCAGATGATATCCCGAAATTGTGGTGCCACTAGCTTTAAAAGCACGCCCCCTGCAAATTGAAACGTGAAAATACTCCAAACAAAAACAAAAAAGTCCGAATACCTTGCATTCGGATTCGTTCATATTCGGGCAGGGCATATTGGAGTTATTGGAGTTAAAACATTTACATCCTGCTCTCTCATTTAATTCAACTGAACTGTTATTGTGGCATCTGTTTCTACAGAATATAATTTACTCCATTTTCATCCTCGGAAGTTTATTCTAGTAAACTTAAGCTTATACCACAATTAATTTTTAAGGTGCTGCATATTTCTGTTTTGTTTTTGCTGCAACATACAGAATTGCTTCATTAGGTTTTCTTTTTTTCTTTTTTTACATTGAACAGCCTTATTTCCAACCTTGACAAGGTAGGTTTTCTTTTTAAAAAAAACTTACCTGAAAGGAAATTCAATCCCTATGATTATGGGGAAATCTCCATACAGTGCTGGAATCTTCCAAGGGTATGAGAGGTTAATTAAATGATGAACACTGTGGCTTAGCCTTTGCTGGTCAGAATTTGCCCAGGAAAATTATAGCAAATTCTGCTGGAGAGATTTGCCAACATAGGATCCTAGGAAATTTCCACCGTACCAACTGAAACAACCTAGAACTAGCAACGTGCTGGTTGATGCTCTATACTTTGCTATATTTGCATTCTTCATCACAAGCAGTGAACCACACTAACATGTGATGTGTAAAGAAGAAAATTTGGAGGGGGTGATATGTCAAATGAGGTGGACAGCAGGTGGTTGCAGTAGTGCAGTGCATGAAATGACCAGCAAGATAACACTTCCACAAAGATAAGTTACAGGAAAGGTTTCTACAGTACCCACCCTTTGTAGTGGTGGTGGTGGGGATATGCTAGCAAACAAACAGATCAACAGAGAAACCAAAGACAGCAAATAAACACACACACACACACACACACACACACACACACATAACTGAAACCAAAAGCTTTCTAAAGCCATGAGCTACATAAAATGTAATTGTTTCATTCTGTTGCTCAGGACAGCACTATTGCTCTTTATTAGGCAATTACTTTCTGTCATTTTGAAGAGTTTATTTCTAACTGAATTCTTTACAGTCCATTACTGTTAGTTGCTATGTTTTGATATTTGCTTAGTACAAGCAGCTACTGTGTGTTAACCAAACCACTAAAGTTGTAGAAGCTCTTTCTGGAAGTCCAAGGTTTACAACATCAAGATAAATTACAGTGGGTAACATGAGACCAGGGATTGACAAATGAGTGGGAGGTCTGAAACAGAGAGTAGACAGGTGAATATGGAAGAAGTAGTAAAATGAGATGGGGAAGAGGTCAAGAAAAGCTTTAGTGGAACAAATGAGAGTTCAAGAGAAGGAGAGAAAATGTTCAAAATAGTACTGTGGAGCAGGGGAAACCACATACACTGTTCTCAGCTTTTTGAAAGAAGGACGGGATAAAGATTCTTATTGCTGTCATTATTGGTTTGATAAACCGCCCCTCCCATGCAGGGCTCAGGGCTGCTTCCTACTTGCAATGTATGGAATGACAGGCCAGCAGGCAAACAGACAAATAGACAAATAAATGAGACTGCTCTGAAATAATAACAAAGGTTATATGGGAATACCAATATGTTAAAAGTCAGGAAAGGAAATAAGCAACTGTAGACGATTCACTAGTACAGACTCAAAAGAATGTGAAGGAGCAAAAAAAAAAGTTCTTATACAAATTGCTGAATCGTCATGTCATTTTGTTCCCAACTGATGAATTAGTAATTTTATATTATTTTATTTTTATTTTTATGAATGGAGTACAGAGTGTATAGTGTATGTGCATCATTTGCCGCAGAGTTCAGTTCCTTCTGTCTTTATCCTCTGTATGTCACTGATGGGTAGAGGACCTTTGATAAAACGTACTAGAAAAGCAGTCTCAGTATAAATCAGCTGAAAAAAATATACTGAGGTTATTCCTTGATGTCCACTTAAGCTATTTTTCTCCTAGTCTTGCACCCTTCCAATGTTTGAACAGAGGAAGGAATAAAATACCTCATTAGAACATAGTGATATCAGGCATGAGAATTGATAAGCTTGCTCTGGTTTTCTTTAATTTAAAGTAATCATTTGATGTCTCTTTGTTTAGATGTATGTGGATTAGTGTCACAATATTATACATTATTTACACCCCAAAGATCTAAAACAAACATTGTTCCTGTGGAACCACCTCTCCCAGAATGTCTTCTGATGACACTACATTCAGTGAATAACAACTTGCTGGTGGTCCCTAGCCTCAACCAGCCCTGGTCGCAGGCTGGTGGCATGCTCTATCTAACGAGACCTGGGCACTGAGGGACATGATGCAGAGCTGCTCCACTAGACATATGGTTGAGGCACCTGAGTGCCTCTCTCTCCTCTGTCTCCTCAATGGGTTTTTAGCAGAGATAGGTAAGGGGTATTTATTATGAGTTAAATTAATCACCATCAGGTTTCTTATTATTTTTATCTTATGTCTAAGACCTAATTGAAATGTGATATTTTATGGTGTTATGGTTTAAATTGCAACTCACTGTACATGGGGCTTCCCTTGCAGCTGATCCCGAAATTGAAATTGGTACAGCATGATGTGGCGCGGCTTCTTGTGGATGGCTCTATGCGGGGCCATATCTCCCCTGTTCTGTGCTGCCTGCACTGGCTTCCGATTGAATACTGGATCACTTTAAAGGTGTTGGTACTTACCTTTACTGTGGTACTTACCATGGCCCAGGGCCTACATATCTTAGGGACCGTCTCTCCGCTTATGTCCCCACTCAGCCTCTGTGCTCAGCAGAGGCTAATCTACTGGTGGTCCCTGGCCCCTCTATGATGCAGCTGGCCTTCACCCGGGCCAGGGCTTTTAGTGCCTTGGCCCCAGTCTGGTGGAACACTCTGCCTTTGACCATTCAGGGCCTGCAGGACCTTGAGCAGTTCCACAGGACATATAAAACAGAGTTGTTCAATTGGGCCTTAGGGGAGACAGCCTCTGATAGTGTCATCCCTATACTATGTTGAAGTATGGGTTGTGACCACCCCTGGGATGTAGAGGTAGAGTTGTTTGCCATCTAAAGTCTGTTAATTAGAATTGTTTTTAGGTATATGATTGTTTTACGATTTTATGTTGTATTTTAGCTGAAATATGTTGGTTGTACACCACCCAGAGTCCTCTGGAGGTAGGCAGTATAGCAAATCCAAATTGTAAATAAATAAATAAATAAATAGATAGATAGATAGATAGATAGATAGATAGATAGATAGATAGATAGATAGATAGATAGATAGATAGATAGATAGATAGATAGATAGATAGATAGATAGATAGATAGATAGATAGATAGATAGATAGATAGATAGATAGATAGATAGATAGATAGATAGATAGATAGATAGATAAGTTGCAAGCCACCATGAGCACCATAAAAGTCTAATAAATACATACATACATACATACATACATACATACATACATACATACATACATACATACATACATACATACATACATACATACATACATACATTAAAAGAGTAAAAGAAAGGTTTTATAATCAGGCTACCAAGCATTATCCATGAACCAATGTTTTTTGTGTGTGTGTTTTAAAGTAACATTTGTTTTGAGTTTCTGTTATTTGTGGCCTTAGATATGTTGTCAGTCATATCATATGACATTTTGCCTTCATGGAGGAATCAGTCTGAAGTAAATTAAGATTTTCTTTTCACTTTACAAGGCCTTTTTGTGACATATGTTTTGGTTAATTTAATATGCAGACACATGGTACTGCTCAGTGGCATGAATCAACATAAACAATGGAAGCAATTACTGAAAGTTCAGAAACACCAAGAAACATTTGCAGAAGTTTTCTGGAATACATTTTCCATTACATTAACATTCATAAGACTTAAACTTGAATTGCAAATGCAGACATGGTCTTTCCAATCTGTACTGTTACTGTTTAACAATTTTTAGTGTCATTGCTGTACTAACTGTTGTATATAACATAGGTGGGGTAACCTTTCTGCATAATTTATATCTGGTAGACAAGACCATAGTGTGCACAACAAAGTTTTATACTGCAAATTAATTAGGAATAAGCTGTGTAGGAAGTGAAGAAAGAATAGTTTGGGCAAAGCCATCCCAAAGTTGTGAATTTTGAAGAAAAATGTGATGAATATAAGTGTGTTTTTTAAAAGCATGGCTTAATCTCAATGGAATGCAAGAATTTATGAGATGAGTGAGGACAAGAATGGAGGCCAAGTGGAGCCAGCCAGGACTTTGAGAACATGAATAGCAGCAACTAGTACCATACGGCTGGTGGGACAAATGGCTGGACAGTCAACAGGAGCCAACTAATTATTTGAGCTGTCTTGCAACAATGCTAACATAAGCAACACAGTGAGTTTCTTTACACTTAATAGATCCTTCAGCAGTTACCAATGTGTTGCAACCTCTCCTTTTGCTATTGTGTTGCAACATTAGACATATCCAGTGCTGAGAAAAACAATCCTTCAAGCCCCTCTTTAACAAAAACAAAGGAATAAACAAAAAAAACACTGTCAGAATATTAAGCTTTGTGAGACCAGAAAAGGTATGAGTGCTAAGAATCTCAGGCTCATTCCGCACATGCAGAATAATGCACTTTCAAACTGCTTTCAGTGCTCTTTGAAGGTGTGCGGAATAGCAAACTCTACTTGCAAACAGTTGGGAAAGTGGTTTGAAAACACATTATTTTGTGTGTGCGGAAGGGGCCTCAGGCTCTTTTCACATGGGCCAGTTAACCCAGGTCAGGGCAGGATTTACAGCATTTTGAGTAGGAACTTCACATGGTTTCTTCCCCTAATTTGGCCCTGCCCCAGATTAAATGGCTAAACCCAGGATATTCGAGAATCACGCTATCCACGATTCTTTTACAATATCCAGGGTTGCAGCTCCACCTGTGCGAAGGGCCCCTGGTGGGAGACGCCACTGTTGGGTGCCCTTTTTTTTTAAAAAAACCTCACTTCTCTTCTGTGCAGCTCCACAGGAGAAGATGACCGGTCCTCTGACCTCCGAGGAGTTGCCATGGCTATGGGGGCCTGTCTCCTCGTTCCTGCAAAGCTGTGCTAGGGCGAGAAGATGGAATTTTTTTTAAAGGATGTTTCTCTGTGCAGAGGAGCATCTGCGAGCCGTGGCAGCTCCAGGGCCGCCCACACAGAAGCGTGCAAATGGCCCCGGGGCTGCTCTGGGATCACATATCTGTATGCAGAGGCTGTATATAGCTTTAAACAACACCAATCCGAGGATGGTCTGTAAAAAGATAATTACCATTTCCTCTGAAGGAAAGCAGCTGGAACTGATTAAGGAAGGTCAGACAAGATAAAGAGAAGAGGGAAAGTAAAGAGGGGGCTCTCTGTTATGAGTGACTCGCTCAGCACACAGCCTGGATCTTCATTCAGTATACTGAAACCAATCCTTATTGTTTGCGATGTTTGGAACTGTTTAAAAATTTAAAGGAACAAACCAGCAGCACAGGCCTCCAGATAGAATAAGAACAAACTTGGTGGAAGCACAAAGATTGAAACTGGTTATGACTTCAGAGAATTAGACTTTTCTACAATGCTTTTCGGCACAAACCAACTTTTATTGACTAGCCACTAGGTTGGATCCTCTTTCACACACAGGATTTATCCTACACAGCCTGCCTTTTCCCCAGAGTCAGATTGATGTTCAAGGCCTGTTCATCATCAGAGTCAGTCCTAACAGATACAGAACTAAACTGCTCTGCCACATTACCAGGCAGAAATACTCTTCCTATCTGTCTGCTCTTTTTCCTGAGTGAGACCTGAGCTGTCATTGGTCACTCCCTGAGGCAGAACTCCACTGCCTCTTCTTCAATGCTCCCTCTAATATTCCATCCTTCTTCTTGAAGATGATTGGATGTTGGAGTAGCACTCCTGTCTGATTTTCCCTTCAGGGGCAGGACAACCTTTTGTCCATCACAGTAACATGCTGCTATAGAAACGTCTTTTACAGTGGTCAGATTAGCATGTGGAACATTTATATCCATGCTGCATAACAGCTGATGACTGTTAAACACACAACTCAGAATAACCCCCCCCCCCCCCCGTCAATGAGCTGCAGAACATATTTTCAGTTTAAGCAGTCATGCATAGGAGTCTGTTATCATGTATAAGTCTGAGTACAGTTAATAGTAGTTAACTGCTAGGCTGCCTCTGTGAACTGCTCTATGGAGAGGTATTTAAATGCATTATTTTCTGTACTTCTAATGTTAAGTCAAAGGGAAGCTATTATTTATTTCAATTTCCTTTCTCTCTACTTCGCATTTGATTGGGAACTATCTAATTGATAATAATCTTTATAAGAAACGTACTGCCACCCCCTTTGTAGTACGATTCAATTGCCTTTAACAGTTAAATGTCATATAGCCTTCTCAATTAATGCATCAAAATATTGAGCAAAGCATTATCTATTGAACTTCTGTCTGTTTTGCAGCTTTTAAAGACACAGTATGCCACACAAAAACCAACATTAAGGAAGCAATCTGAAAAAGGATTACTTAAAAGTAACTTCCGTGTTATCCAATGGTGCTAAATTCCAGACAAGTGTCTTTAGGGTTAAAACCTACCTTGAGGAATGTCACCTGTCCCCTGCAGCAAATGTAAAATAATTGAGTGTAGTGAGGCATATCCATTAGAAATGTTTTCTTAGATCAACACAGGAGAGTTAAAATACAAAGAATCAAAGACTTGATTAAAAATAAGACAAGGCTTAATTTTCTTAAGGCTCTGATAGCCGTTTCTCAAAGGTCTAGAAGATTGCTTAGTCTAGGGAAAATTGTTTCTCATTCTCTTTCTATAACTGCCCTTGGCTATAACAAGTACTCAAGCTATAAACAAGGAAAATATAGTTACAGAAAATAGTTGTATGCATTTTCACTCAGTATGGGATTCTGAGTTCAATTCTTTTTTTAAGAATGCATGCCCTCAGAACCCTATTAGTAATTAGCTTGAAAAGCTCTTTTTTGATGGACAATGTTTTGCCCACATACACTGGAATGAAGATACAAGACAAATGTATGGGTTAGACAAATGTATGGGTTAGTTCAATGTATGGGTTAGTTCATCATCTACAACAAAATACTAATTTGATTTACCTTCTTATCAGTATACCTTAAGGACTCCTAACTCCCATACCAACCTACTCAATCATGACAATTATCTTCAGAGGCCCTTCTTCAGAAGCTCCTGTCATCTGAGGCTGGACAGGAAACATCCCAAGAAAAAGTCTTTTTGGTTTTGGCACCAAAATTATGTAATTCCCTTCCCTGGGGATACATCTGTGTCCCTTGATCCTTATCATCCACCAGCAAGTGAAGAATTCTCTGTTTCATCTAGCATTCCCTTGCTGACCTTCCTTCTTTTGTGTGTGTGTGTGTGTGTGTGTGACTTAGACTCAGCAGTGATGTCCTTTGACTATTAGCTCATCCATACAGAAGAACAAAACATCTAACAGAAAAGAACAAGGAGGATCTGGGGTCCATGTATTTGTTTGCCCTGCATTTACTGTGTGGCTCATGAACAGTTCAGCTTTACTTCACTTCTTAATTAGCATCTGTGTCTATCCTAAGACAAAGTGAACCAGCACATCAAGATTCAGGAAAACATATTTAAAATAGTTCAACACAGCATGAAATACTTCTTTATTCTGAATGCAATTTGTGAAGAAGGTATTAATGTTGTGAAGCTAGTTAGTTTGTGCACCCTTAAAATGAAATTCCCGTATCTAGGATATTACTCTAACAGGCTTACAATAGCTGAAACAAATTGGAAAGTTTATGCATGTAGATCAGATAGGGGTGTTTATGTGGTTCAAAAACCACACAAAGTTAAATTCAGGATTTCTTCAAAGTTGGACAAGTTTCATTATTTGGCTGCTTTTTTACTTTATGCAATTTATTATTTCTCTGTCTTCATTATATCATACAGATTAACCAATGAGAGGCCTAAAGAAAATAGTCTTCCAAGATAACAGACTAATGGGCCCATCCAAGGGTGTGCGTGTGAATCTGCTCTTGGGAGAGATGCACCATCAAGCTGGTGGATTTGCCCTTTCTGGGGCACTTACCCTGGTGAAGGGGCAATTCCACCAGTATGCAGACACTGTCCCTCCCCCTTGTGCTGGAACATGGCACTAAATACCATGCCAGTGTCCCAGGGTCCCTGCCACAGGTGGGCCCTACAGAAAAGTGGCACAAGTCCATTAAGGTCCATAGAGGTTTCTCGGTGGTAGAGAGGCTTTTTCACTGCTTTTTCACTTCACTCCCAACAACACCAGAAAGCCTCTATAGGAATGCTGGGTCAGCACTGTATCAGCGCCATGGCCTGTCACCTCCAATGTTAATGGGGGCTGCTTGACCACACAGTCTGGAAAACCCACAATAGCTAGTTGAGTCTGGCCATGAAAACCTTAGGCAATGCTTATTAAGAAAACTTCTATTTCATCCAAATTCTTTTTAAAATTATTTGTTTTTGTGAAGAAGTTATTATTAATTGATATTCTGAATTAAGAAAAGCAATAACAATAAACATTTCCTTTCAGGATGTGGAAATGTCCCAGAATTCCTAGCATGCATGGTTTCCAGACTTCTGATACAACATGGACATGATGTCTGAAAAATGCTTATGTGATCATCATGTAGGACTGCAGCTGTCCTGAGGTTGGAAAAGGGTAGCTACCCCAATTAGAGCTGTCTGAACATCTGTCATTTGAGCTCATGTCCTGTTTGCTTGTTGAAACAGGGACCTAATTTTTCCATAAGTACAAATATCCGTTGACCTGTTCATGGCTGTTTATCCCACTGCTTCACTGTATTCCTTCCTAACAGTGCAATTCAGGGCAGCTGGTTTTTCCTGCAGCATGACCAACATTTTCACTGTTGTACCACTAGAAGGGTTTTTGATGATAGGCAACCCAATCCAGAGGTGCGGGCGGGTGAGGACAGTGCTGCTGATATACTCTCCTGCTGCCTGCAGAGGGTTTTCTGGCAGTGTGTGTGTGTGTGGGGGGGTGCAACTCTTCACCACCAGAAAGCCCTCCATGGATCTATGTCACCCAAAAGTGTGGCAAAGGTCGGAGCCCAGGACAATAGTGCATCTGGAGGCAAATCTAGGGTGGAAGCGTACTAATGTCAGATCCCCTGGCCACACCTCTGGAACACCCCTGCTACCCCAGTAGGGCTGGCTGCAGGGTTGGGGCAGTCAGCCATGCTGGGACTTCTTGGGAGGCTGTGGCAGCTGCCTGCTGGTGCATTTGTCCCTTTACCAGGGCAAATGCCCCAGGGAGGGCATTTCCACTAGCATAGGGCCATGTTACTTCCACAATTCTCTTCATTCCCCCACTCTGAATTGGGCTGTTTTTAAAAAAGGTAATTGCTATTGTGAACAAAATCAGTAATGCTTAATCATGTGTTGTTGCTGTTTAAATATTTACAGCTTTCTTTTAAAAAAAATAAATTTCTAGAACTTTTCCATGCAGAGCAATAAGGGGCAAAATTCTAACAATTACCAATTTGTTAAGCAATTACTATTATTTTGAATCTCTCTAGTGGTATGGCAGGAAAAAAATGCAGGTAGAATTGTGACTCACTGTCTTGGATGCAGCCATAAACACTTGTATCAGCCACAAATAATGTAAACACATGCTATGTTTTAAACTATCTCACCAATTGGGATTTATCTAAGCAGTCCTTACCGATGTTATTAGCAGCTGATCTGCTTGGATCAGCTGCAGTATGGCACATGCTCAATACTGAAATAAATGCTAACCTAGATGTTAGCAGACGTTTGTGGCCATTCATCATATACTGGGTGACTGAGTCATGTCTGAGCAATACATGGTGGTTGTTAGACATGAAATTTGTGGCACCCCTAGCTATAATAACAGAAATGGCACCTTCATTTTGGAGACAGATATTTTCCAGTGTGGCAAGGGTGCTGCTGGAAGGGAAAGCAGCACAGCTTAGACTGATTTCTTCTGATATCAAAAACTAAGAAGGGCTGATACTTGGACAGGAGACCTCTAAGGAAGACGCTGAAGATAAAGCAATGGCAAGTCATTTCTGCTTCTTAATTGCATTAAAGGGCCCTGTCAGGGTCACCATAAGCCACTGTTATTTGACAGCACTTTTCACACAAACGATTGTGCAGGTATTGTTGGAGGCTTTCACGGCCGGATACATTTTCCGGGCTGTGTGACCGTGGTCTGGTGGATCTTGTTCCTAATGTTTTGCCTGCATCTGTGGCTGGCATCTTCAGAGGTGTATCACAGAGGGACGTCTGTTACACACTGTGATACACCTCTGAAGATGCCGGCCACAGATGAAGGCGAAACGTTAGGAACAAGATCCACCAGACCACGGCCACACAGCCCGGAAAACCCACCACAACCAATTGTGCAGGTGCTTGTATTATGTCTATATGTGTTTATAACATTTCTATTATGTCTTTACATCTAAATATGATCCCCAAAATGGTGAACATCAAAACAGTAAACCTTTAAAAACACTGAAGTAAAGGTAATCCCTTGTGCAAGCACCAGGTCATTACTGATCCATGGAGTGATGACATATCACAACACTTACTGGGCAGACTATGTTTTTGGTGTGGTTTGCCATTGCCTTTCCCAGTCATCAGTAAGCTGGATACTCCTTTTACCAACCATGGAATGATGGAGGGCTGAGTCAACCTTGAACAGGCTATCTGATCTGTTGGGATCAAACTCAGGTGGCATGCAGAGCTTTGACTGCAGTATGGCAGCTTACCACTCTGCACCACAGGACTTTAAAGCAGCATTTCAAATGTATATAAAATTATTTAATCCATCCAATAATAATTTAGAAAACCGTAATCATACAAACACAACCAGGAAGGTCGGCCAATGACAGCTACTGGGGGAAAGCCAAACAAAACAACCATAGAGGAAGATAGACACATTTCCCTGGGAAGGGTGTTCCAAAATGTTGTCACCATGGCTGAAAAAAGGCTCTTCTTGGGTTGTTACCCATCTTGCTCAATATAACAGGGACACCTGAAGCAGGGCCTCCAAATATTACTGAAATGGATGGGTTAATTTGCATAAGAAAAGAGTGTTTAGGAAATTAGTCTACTTCTTGCTAACAAAAATGGACAATTAATTCTGTAAATAGTATGCTTTTCAGCAACCACCTGTGTTAAAAGTAAGGAGAATTATGTGTCTCTAGTGTAGTTGCCCTATGTGTCTCTGGTGTAGCTGCCCTTCTTGTCCTCAGGACAAGAAGTACAAATACTTTTGAGCTGCAATGATGAATTCTGCTGGAACACTGCTAAATTAGCCAACTGACAAAATTAGCTAGTAGTCTGGCTAAAGCCCAAATAACATTAATCTGAATCACTAGCATTACTCTCCCTGGGCATTGCAAGATTTAAAAAAGAATCAGAAGAGACCAGAAAGAGAAAAAAGCCTTTTGCCACCAGCTTTGTTTGTTGAGATGCTAATGTGTGTATCATTTACAAGCCATTTAACAAATGAATGGATACAGTGGAAACAAATAACAGTGGGAACGATATAGTTTTGATTCTGTTTTCACTGAGGACTGTAGAAAAGATCTCATAAACTGATGATTGTTTATTCAGAACACAACGGAATAAAACGAATTTGAGTTTTACTTCCATTTTGAATCAGATAAGGGGGAGGGAAGAGCTAAACGTTAATTCTCTTGTTGTGTTATTTGTTCATGTATATATTGAGAAAATTGCATAGTGCCTTTTTGTGCATACAGGATATAAAATGTATGCAAAAATTAGAAACAAGTACACATTTATTGCACAATGAACTGGTCATGCAGAAAACACCCATCACTATGCCTCATTTCCTCATCTAGGAACAATAGTGATCTACTTCAGATTGTTGCTGTGCAGGCAAACCGGCTAAAAGTCTAGATGCACTACACTTTGCATATTTAAAGTAGTTTATAAACAGTAACAAAATAATAGTATCAATTATGATAAAAACTCGGTTGAATTTACCGAAACTGGTGATCATTGAAGTCCTCAGAGCAGACACAGGTTGGGGGACTGTGCCTGTGCACACTGGCCGAATTATTTTTGTCTAGCCTAGCAACAGGAGGGGCCACCTATCCCACACTTACAACAGCATCTTCCTGTTAAACTGTGCCCCTCCCTCCAGTTTTCTATTTGCCTCTGAATGCTGTGACACAAACAAATAGGATTCAGGAAGAGGGCAAACAGCAGTGTAGGAGTGAGGAATGTCTGTCTGGACTGAGGACCTCAATGAACACCAATTACAGTAAATGCAACCAGGATTTTATTTTTTATCCCAGTACAGCCCCATACTGGGGATTCTGGTTAGCTACTCACAAACAGGGAATAGCAACTGTAGCATTGTCTTCCTAATGTTTGCATCTCTTCTTGCCTCCAGGATGGTGGTGTAATAACAGATGAACAGGTAGCTGCCTTACAGATGTCTTACAGAGCAGGTAGCTGCCTTACAGAGCAGGTAGCTGCCTTACAGAGCAGGTAGCTGCCTTATAGATGTCTCTCATTGGCAAGTAGCAGATGCCCCTATAGGTCTGGTTGAGTGTGCTCTGATCTGTAGTGGACACCACTCATAAGCAGACCACATGCAAATTTCTGTTACCACCCACCTGGATATTGACTGCAGCACCATTATTTTAAGGAAACAACACTTTTAAGGAAACAACAACTGGATGGAAAACTCCTGGTGTCCTTTTACCGCTGTGCTATAGAGAGTGTCTTAACCTACTGCATCTGTGTATGGTTCTCCAGTTGCACAGGGGCAGGTAGGAAGGCACTCCAAAGGGTGATCACTACTGCTCAGAGGATTATCGGCTGTCCTCTCCCCTCCTTGGAAGAACTCTATAATTCCCGAAGCCTAAAAAAAGCCCAAAATATTCTGAGAGACCCGTCTCATCCAGCACACTCTCTTTTTAAACTGTTACCATCCGACAGACGATACAAGTCTATCAAAACTAGGACAAAGAGGCTTAGAGACAGCTTCTACTCTAGAGCTGTGGCTATGCTAAACTCTGCGGCTTCATGTTGATGTGTTTGGGGCTGTGTAGGGATGGGTGGAGGAAGGGGAAAGTGAGGATGGGGTATGAGTCTGAAATTGTGTGCATCGAGGAATGCTGCTGTAAATTTCGTTGTGCGTGCACAATGACAATAAAATGCTTATGCTTATTGGGTCAGAATAACAAATGAATAACAAATGAAAACAGTTTTGTCTTTTCTAAACTCCCTGGTCCTGTGCACATAATGTAGCAGTGCCCTTTTAATGTTCAGCTAATGGAGCTTCCTCTCAGTTTCCATGGTCATCTGTGGAGAAAAAAGTGGCAGAAAAATGTCTTGAACTAAATGAAACCGAGATACAACTTTAGGTAATAAGCTGAAACTGGAATGGAGCACCACTTTGCCCTCAAATACCTAAAGGAAAGGCTAACAGGCCTTTCAGTTTGCTAACACTTCACTAGAAGACATTCTTTCACATCTTCTATGAGCTTTGTCAAGACTCTTGAGAGTAGCGGGAGAGGTGGGAAGGCATAATACATAATACATAAGAACATAAGAATGAGCCTGCTGGATCAGACCAGAGTCCATCTACTCCAGCACTCTGCTACTCTCAGTGGCCCACCAGGTGCCTTTGGGAGCTCACATGCAGGAGGTGAAAGCAATGGGCTTCTGTTGCTGTTGCTCCTGAGCACCTGGTCTGCTAAGGCATTTGCAACCTCAGATCAAGGAGGATCAATATTGGTAGCCATAGATCAACTTCTCCTCTGAGCCCTTCGGGGATAGGGCGGTATAGCAAGTTTAATTATTATTATTATTATTATTATTATTATTATTATTATTATTATTATTATTATTATTATTATTATTATTATTATTATTATTAATATGTTTCCTTTTATTAGTCCTAATTCTTCCCCCCAGCATTTTCAATGTATGCCCGCTGGTTTTAATATTGTGAGAAAGTCTCTGTCAACATTTTTTACCCCATGCATAATTTTATAGACTTCAATCATATCCCCCCTCAGACGTCTCCTCTCCAAACTAAAGAGTCCCAAACGCTGCAGCCTCTTTTCATAGGTGCTCCAATTCCTCAGTCATCCTCATTGCCCTTCTCTGCACTTTTTCTAACTTTTCGACATCATTTTTGAGATGTGGCGACCAGAACTGAACACAGTACTCCAAGTGCAGTCGTACCACTACTTTATATAAGGGCATGACAGTCTTTGCAGTTTTATTATCAATTCCTTTCCTAATCATCCCCAGCATAGATTTTGTCTTTTTCACAGCTGCCATGCATTGAGTTGACATTCCCATGGAACTATCAACTAAGACGCCCAAATCCGTTACCTGGTCTGTGACTGATAGCCCTGACCCCTGTTAGCATGTATGTGAAGTTTGGAATTTTTGCCCCTATGACCACTCTATTTGGTGGGACATGTGGTCAGGAGAGGCGGGGAAGGCAGAGCCTAACCTGTCAAAATTAAAACTGGGTTTAATCTTGCTGCATTAGCAACCTTATCCAGGGAAGTGTAAATAGGTGCCTTAAAGTATACCATTCTGACATTTCATGCACCCAGTCCTTCAGTAGCCATCCAGTCTCAAGGTCTCCTGGGTTTTCATGAAAGCCAAAGCTTTGTTTATTTTTTCTATTTTATTTCCATTATTTGTAGTCCACTTTCCTCACAGGGACTCAAGGTGGATTGCACAGAGTTTTAGAAGCTAGTGTAGCTAACCAGTCTCTAAACAGTGTAACAGCAAAACTCCTTTTCTTCTAAGTCAAGCGGGAATTGATGTACATGCTCACTGACAGGGCCAGATTTGTTCTAAAGCTATTTTTCCCTAACCCCCAAAACTCTTTATATTGCCTTACATAGGCAGGCTCACACCAGGAAGTTATGGCCCTATCAGTGACCACTGAGCTTCAGACCCTAAAAATATAATTCCAAACTTGAGTCGGAATCAGGCAATTAACTGTACCATGAAACCTGAACTATACTTTAGCAACTACCTTAATTTTCTCAAAGGCCCTAATCCTGTGTGGTAGAGTTTCCAACCTCAAGGTGGTGGTTGGACATCTCCCATTATTACAACTGATACTTAGGCAACAGAGATCAATTCACCTAAAGAAAATGGCTTCTTTGGAAGATGGACTCTTTAGCATTATACCCCACTGAAGTCCTCCCCTTCACCAATTCCTGCCTTTTTCAGGTTTCACACTCAAAATCTCTAGGTGTTTCCCAAACTGGTAACCCTATGTGGTTGACCTCCCTAATATTTCTAGTGGAATCAGCCATTTACTTCACACAAAAAATCCTACCAGGCACAATGAGGTTCAGCTACCCTAAACTATCCACAACTTTGACCTATCCAACTGCTAAAGGATCATCAGTCTAAAAGGAAGGTCCTCAATCCTGCTTGGGGAAAACATGGCTAGAGCACAACCTGTGCTTCCCTACTGGCTGCATTTTTAAAATACCCACTGGGGTTTGGTGCCTTTCTTGAATTCTATTGGGTGGGTAAACTGCCCCATGGCATTAATGTTGAAAATTTTGGTTTTTGAAAAATGTTGGAAATGTTGCTTTTTGAAAAATGCTAGAAAGACCATGGATCTGCTAAAGCCTCATCAAGAGTAACCCTTTAAAAATGGATGTATTTAGTAATTTCTGAAATCATTACACAAGGCTAATAATGACATAAAGATTTGGTGTTACTTCTCTCCATTATAACATTATTAACTTGTCTATGTCATATACAAAGCAATATATTCTGTCATATACAAAGCAATATTTCAAAAGGGTCTGTAATGCTATGCTAGTGTTTAGATTTCTTTTTTCTGAACACCATCTGTGGCAACAAAAGTGAAAAAGAATTATCAAGTAAAGCTTCAGCTAATGGAAGATGGTATTGAAACCATCTCCTATATTGTCAAAGAAATAATGATTGTGAAGACTAGTACATGCTAGATGGTTCTACTTCTGTGGCAAGCACATCCATCTGTTGTATGTGTCAGTACTGGCTTGAAGTCCAGGCTGTAGATCAGAGTTGGTAATAATGTCTGCCAATACAACATCCTCCATACTGTGTTTAGTATTCAGTAGCTCCTCTGCTACCATTCAGCCTGCATGGTTCAACATGTTTTCGGATAACTATCAACACATTTATCACAAACAGGTATGGGTGAGAGACATATTCCCAAATGAATCAGGAAATAGGCATGCAAAATGGAACTGTCTTTGTGATTCCTCAGGACTGGATTATTCTATGTTGATACTGAAAAAGAACCTATATGCAGAACATCAAATGGTTGGCACTGACTGGCAAGCCCCTCTGGGGTGCATGATTGAATGCTAGGTTTTCTTCTGGCCATTTCCAATTATGGAACAAAGGAAAACGGAATATGAAGAAAGAGAGACTGTCCTTTTGTTATGCTGGATGAGGTGTTTTACCAAAAGCTCCACCTTTCATACATTTTGATATTGTTGCAAGAACTAAGAAGAGCCTGATCATACAATGAGCTGAATCAGGTTCCATTCCACCCCTCCATCCCAGCCAATGATATTTAGTTCTGCTTTTGCAATACATTTCCTTAGTCTATAACAATGTGGGGGACCTTCAAGCATGTAAAAAATAATAAAGAACCATAAATATAAAGAAATAAGTAAAACTTCTTTTTCTTTCATCTAAGTTTAGCAGGATATAAAAGTGACATATGAAAATTTGACATCTAAAAGGCTGATCTTGAAAGAAAAAAGATCGTCCTTCTCTGAGTCATTTGACTTTCTGAATGACATGAATAGCTTATCATTTAAAAGATTTTCCCCCCTTTCTACTTCCAGCACAGTTCATGATTCACTCATGATGGTTTGTTGATCCTGAAAAGACAACAACTTCCTGAGGTGAGAATAAAAAGTCAACTTAAGAATTTTAAGATGACTGGATAGAAATGCAAACCGATGTACATGAATAGGAAATCAGCAATGAACTCAGAATACCAGAGCTGCTAAATGTATTCAATTTATGTTATAAATATAAGAGAAAGATGAATAGGATGTGAATGTCTCTCTGTGTGTATGTGTGTGTACATACACACACACAGAGAGAAACTCAGCAGTGTCAACAGCAATTTAATGCATCATGCTAAAATATATACTCATCCTTGCAGTCTTTTATCCCACAGTACATCTTTTTTGTCATGGGAACATCCCACAGCTTAGCTGAACTCTAGGACAGAGTGCACAAGAACCCTAATTAAAACAGAATGATCAACTGCAAATAGATAGTGATCTTCATTCACATTTCATGCTTTCTTTATGTAGATATACAGGGCACAACATCGATGAGCATCATGAGTACTCAAAGACATTACAGACTCTGGCCATTAATAACTTTTTTATTGGGGAAGCAATTTTCCTCTTGTAGATACTTCTGCTTCCTATTACTTTAGTGGATTTATGGGAGGCTATAGAGTTGAAATGAATCAAATATTAAAGACAGAGACTCAGGAGCTAAAGACAATTTTGTGCAAAGGGCATGGGTAGAAGGAAGGGAGGGGTGACAATAGCAAAAGATATAAGCCACACTTTGTATAAAAGTTGCTCTTGCCCCCTCTCCAGCACAAACAGTGTTTTAATTAATAAGATTATATGAATTGTGATCACTTTCTTTTATAGGCCGCATTCAATTAGTCCATAAATTATTAATACTTCACTAAGCACCACTGCAATACCCATGAATAAGCATATAATAAAACAGCAGGTGCAAGCTATAATTTTCCAAAAGTCATGGAAATAACAAATAACATCCTGACATCAATAAAAGGCTCTTAACGTACTGTCCAACTTTTACTCACAAGCGTAATTCACAACTTAATTCATAACACTTGCATTTTCAAAATGTTTTGAAGAAGTCCGGTTATACAGTTCATGATACAGACCAGTGGTACTATAAATGAAGAAAACTGTTATTTCCCCCAGTACCTCAAATAAAGACACAAGACCAGAGTTCTGATTTAGATAGTTCATTAAAATTAAAGCTGATTTCTGTTGTTAATTAACTACCCTAATGTTTATATGGAGGAAGACTGCACTAGGAAGCCAATCATGGCTACCATTGTTCTGTCAAATCCACCCTGGCTCCAAACTTGGCCAGTGGTACCGTCAGCCTTGTTTATCCTCACTAGCAAATCATGTGCTTAGTAGTGGCAAGCTCCATCCCTAATGTGCCATAAAGCCACTATCAGGTTTGGAAAGATATTGCTCAGTCCCACAGCACCCACTCCCTGAGGGAAGACAGAGACCCCAAACAGGAAGTGAAGTCTGATGCCTGAGGGTGGATGTATTTGGGTGGCTGATTTTGTTGGCCCAAGGCACTCCCCTCAACTCACGCACACACACACAGAGGCCTCTTAAACAGGACTCCTGTCAGGACAAACTAAATTGTAGATATAAAATGCTGCCACCATAAGCTGAAGTAAAATAGCTGAAACTGAAGAGGGGCTCTTGAAAGTTTAAACACAAAAACTGGATTTTTATTTTAACAGACTTCTCTTCTCAGGATGGTTCAGAGAGCATTACTTTAGGCAGATATTATTTCTTAGATGTTTCAGCACAGTTTTCAGAACAGACTTATTCACCCACGGGTGCCTCTTGAGGGAACACTTTCCACCTGCAGTCAAGCACACTCCTAGTTCACCCACCCTTTATCACCAAAAGGGAATGGTCACTGCCTTTAGGAGGGCCCCAACGTGAAGTTTCCCTAATTCAGAGATCCAGGCTATCTAGCCTATAACAACCACTGTTCTTCCCTGACAGTCTGAGATTAGAGGAATCTGGCCACCTAGCCACCTTCTCCTGTCTCACTCTGGCCTCACTGCCACTAGATACAATCTCCAGACTGAAGGATCTGTGGGCTGACACGATCTGGGTCTGACTCTTCACAACTGTTTCTCTCTCCCCACAGTCTCAATTCCCCAACAACCCTTTCTGACAGGCTTCTTCCTGCTTTTACAGCAGACAGCACACCCTATCTATGGCTGCCAGCTAATCCATTAGAGCCCAGCCAATCAGGTTGCACTCTGGTTGTTACTGTGCTGTTGCTCTGGCTAACTGCACCCCCGCAAATTAACCCCATAAGAGCCTAATCTGTCACACTCAGCATCAAAGGCATTCCTCTCGAAGCCACCAGGCACCCATCCACAAAGGTCTGTCCCGGATACTCTCTCCATCATGCCCAATGGTTCAAGGTTTTCATTGCTCATCCCTACCTATATGAGCAACCTGCACTATCCCTGCTAAACAGAGAGGTTATCCTAGCTTAACATCTTTTGCCACATCTGCTGATAATAATGTCACACAGGCTTTGATGTATTTCAGCTAAATGAGCATCACATACCATGTCTTTCTGCAGGGGAGGCATATCATACCTGATCACTTGGGATATATGACTCCCACCAGGCAAAACTTCCCTGTGCGTGGCTTATTCACTTTGTTATATATGCTGCCAACTTTTTCAACTTTTGTCCCACTCTAAACTCCCTTTTTCAAAAGCTCAGTCTATACCACTACAATGCCAGGACACAATTCTTTCTCTTTCTTCAAATCTCTAATTACCCTGTGTCTCCATGTAAATCCCTAGGTTTGCACCAGGTTGTTCCTATCCAAGGGCAATATCAGGACCTCAGGACAACTGCCTTGAGTCAGAATCTGGTGGACAGAAGGCAAGAGCTGGTTCCACAACATCTCTCTCATACCATGCCACTGAACACTGATAAGGTGGCATAAGCCCAACTGCATCCCAGATTTGATGGTGGCAGCCTGTCTGCTTGTGCAGCATACAAGGAAATGTCCTAGTACATGAACTTTGACTGGGCTGCTCGATATGCCTGCACCATCAACATATTTACTCAGGTGTCCATACTTGATGTGTGTGTGTGTGTGTGTATGAGTGTGTTGCTGTCAAGTAACAACTTCCTTATGGCAACCCCATAAGGTTTTCAAGGCAAAAGACATTTGGAGGTGGTTTGCCATTATCTGCCCCTGAATCTAGACCCTGGTATTCCTTGGTGGTTTCCCATCCAAATACTAGCCAGGGTCAGGGGTATTTATATATAAAATGCTAATATTTATATTTTAAGCAAAAAATGAATAATGAATTAAAAACAGCATTTACCGGATTCTGCTGATGTGAACCAGAAGATGACTAGCAATAGAATATCTGATACTAAAATAGTGATGAAGTATACACAATTTACTTGAAACATACATATCCATGATATTGTCAGTCATGGACAAACCCACACACCATGTTTTATTATGGCTTGATAGCTTGGAAAATTCCTGGAGATTAAGAGGCAGGAGAAGTATCTATGGAAAGGGTATTTCTGAGTAGGACATCTGCAGGGATGTGTTGCCATAGTCTACCCCCCAAAGCCACCATTTCCTCTGGGGAAGCTCATCCAGGTGCCACCTGAAAATTGGTAATCCTAATATTAGTGGTCAGACTACTCCCATTATTATTCTAAGGAACAGTTATGAGAGTGTTAACACCCATCTAAGTATGCGTACAGTGTGCACATTTCAAATGTTTGGTTCAGCTTGGTTCCAGCAGGGACAAAATGGAATCCAGGCTGAAGACAACTGGCATCTAAAAAGACCTTCCTCAAACTGCTTTTTAAAAACAAAGTTGTCCTCACTATTTCCCAGTCTAATCTCCTAAAGAAGGACCCTAGTATAAATTGGTGGTGAGTGTATATATTTAATAGATGAAGATTCTCAAACGTTCTCCATCCCAAGCTGTATAGTTTTTTTTATACCAATGCTACCTTTGAACTCTAGAATATTCAAAGGATTTGTTCAAAGCTTGCAGGAGCAAAGAATTTTGTTTACCCATAAATCTTCAGAAGATATCTGTTTTCAATATGACAGAGCTATGTAGGCATCATTTTGGATTCTCTTGCAGTGAGTCATAGTGAATGAAGTGTGGGAGGGCACAAACATTTCTGCTTTCAACAATGTAAAAAAGATGGTCTTAAGGAATCCTGTAAGATGTTATCATTACACGTGGAAAAATAACTATATTGATAGCTTATTTGTACAATCTTACAGATTCATCCTCCTCCCCAAATGCTCAGCTAAAACAACATAATTTTGCAGCATAGAATAAATAATAAATGAAAACATGCAGGGTTGATCATATGTTTTTGCTAGAGAAATCAAGAAGATGGGCAAAGTAATAATTAAATATAGCCCTTGGCATATGTTATGCTGGCATTCTGTTCACACGAAATGGGAGACTGCCAGAAATGTGCATGTAGGTATGTATGATACATCTACTATGATACTTCTACTTTGTGTGTGAATAGGGCAAGATACGAATTTTCCTTGGAAGTACAGCCTCCATTCATACAAACTGGAACAGATTGCCCAATTCACTTGAGACAGAAACTGCATATTTCATACTGCTCAAACATTTTTGGATGAACAGAACAGAGCAAAATATCGATAGAGGGCTTATTTTTAGAGTTTAAAAATCCAGGACATGATTCTGCAAGTATTTGAACAAGCAAAACTTCTTCAATAAAAATGAGTCAGAAACACCATTTTAGGAGCCAACCTGTGTTTGAGCAGGGAAGGAGTAAGTCTTCACAGAATGAGGCTTACATCTCAATCCAGAGCTGTTTGGGGATGGTGCTGCTTGAGTTCTGCCCACTCAAAAGGGCTTTCCTGTGGAGCAGAAAGATGATGGATCTTTACATTCATCCTTTAAATCCTTAATCCTTAAAAAAATTACCGAAAACTTGAAGGCCGGGATAATATGCAATGATTACACAATGGGGAAATGGAATAAAAATTTCCCCACTTGTCTCTTGTTCCAATGGAAAGCCAACAGCCCATCTAGAGGCTGCAGCAGCCGAAGACAGCACTGCTACCACCCACGAGGGCTTCCAGGTGGCATGGTGGCAGTGAAAACTGCAAAACTCCTGACACCTGAAATCTCTCTATAGCAGTGGTGGTGAACCTTTGGCACTCCAGATGTTATGGACTACAATTCCCATCAGCCCCTGCCAGCATGGCCAATTGGCAGGAGCTGATGGGAATTGTAGTCCATAACATCTGGAGTGCCAAAGGTTCGCCACCACGGCTCTATAGCAAAACAAACTTAAGTCTGACATCTGTGCTGGGGGCATTCTCATGTCGAAAGCACAATGGAAGCCAACTGTCAGCTCAACCCATGGGAACACCCCTAGTCCACCCCCAGTAGCACTGGCATTTGACTTTAGGCTGGCACAGCTCTGCAGTATGCAGACTTTTCTGTGTAGAGTGCCAAGGAGTTCCAACATGGAGCCTCCCTGTTTGTTTATTTATTTAATTTAATATACAGCCTACCTCGAAGGGCTCTGGGGGTGTACAAAGATTAAAATACATTAAAATTAAATATATTAAAAGCATAACCATCATTCTAAAACATAACATTATAACTACAGAAGTCTAATGACAGATGGCAACTCAGAGAAAAAAGATCTCCTGCTCCCCTGGGAGGAGGCTAAGTACACAGTAAAAAAAAAACCAATGATGATGTTATACATAGGGGTGGCAAGGGATGGCAAACCAATAACCAGTCTCCCCAAAAGCCTGGTGGAACAGTTCCATTTTACAGGCCCTGTGGAATTGTCCCAGGTTCCACAGGGCCCTTATGGTCAGAGGAAGAGTGTTCCACCAGGCAGGTGCCAAGGCCATAAAAGCCCTGGCCCGAGTGGAGGCTAGACGTATCATTGAGGGCCTGGAGATCACTAGTAAATTTGCTTCTGCCAAACACAGAAGTCGAATAAGGACATGGGGGGAAGATGGTCCATAAGGTTTGAGGGCCCCTGGCCATGAAGGGCCTTAAAGGTCAAAACCAACACCTTCAAGGTGATCTGGTATTCCACTGGGAGCCAGTGTAGTTGGCATAGCACAGGAGAGATATGATCCCTGGTCAAGCCATCTGCGAGAAGCTGTGCCACTTCATGCTGGCCCAGTTTAGTTTCCAGATCAACCACAAGAGAAGCCCCTCATAGAGTGAGTTGCAATAGTCTAACCTGGAGGTGACTGTGGCATGGATCACCATGACCAGGTCAGCTTGGGAGAAATAAGGGACCAGCCACCGAGCCTAGAGGAGATAAAAAAGCCACCTGGGCTGGATGGGTCACCTGGGTCTCCATGGCAAGAGGTGAATCCAGGTAGATTCCCAAGCTCTGGGCTGAGGATGTCACTGTTATAGTAACCCCCTCCAGCACTGGTGGCTGGAAACCCTCAGGTCTCCCCACCATGACCCACCCACAGGATCTCCTTAGATGGCTTCAGTTTAAACCTGCTCTGCTTCAACCAACCAGCAACCAACTCCAAACAATGCTGTAGGGCAGCTACCACCCCCCACTCCATCAACAGAATGAGCTGAGTGTCATCAGCATATTGATGACAGATCAGCCGAAACTCCTCATTAGCTGAGCAAGTGGTCACATATAGATGTTAAATAATAATGGGGATAGCAGGGACCCCAGAAGAAAGTCCTGCTCAGATAAACAAAGTTGTCATGGGAGAGATGGTCTTGTAAAGGTAAGAACCCAAGAACAGGAAGGGTTTTCTATCTGTTTTGTGTGTGTTTATGTATATGTGTATGTGGCTGCATTAATTTGTTACTCCAGCAATAATGTTGAATCTCATGTAATTTCTAGACAAGAAATCAAGGAATCAAGTCAGCAACAATCAGTAACCATCTGAATCTGATTCATAAAGAATGATTAAAACCAGGCCATAACACATCTCTTGAGATTTTCTTTTGTCTCAAAATATCTCAACTGAATGGCATGATCTACTGTATTAAAGGCTGAATATAAATCCAGTAGAAACAATGAAGAAGCACAACCTTTTGGTGGAAGTGATCAGCTAAGGCTATCAGGTATCTCTATCCCACAGCTCAGCTTGAAACTAGCTTAAGACTGAATATAGTCTAGAGCAGATGAGTTAGCAAAGAAAACCTAAAGCAGATCGGCTAGTGATCAGAAAGAACATTTTGGGTACTAGATAATAACTGGAAATGTTTTTATGTGTATAGATTTTTTTAAAAATAATAATAAATGGATAACCAATTGGCCATGCTGGCAGAGCTGATGGGAATTGTAGTCCATAACATCTGGAGTGCCAAAGGTTGGCCACCACGGAATGCATGTATTTATTTATGAAGTACTTGTCTATTCAGAAATGTAATAAAATAATGGGAATTAAAATGTTTAAATTTGAACAATCCAAATAAATGAACCACCAGTCCTCTTTTAAAAATTTAAGTGAAATGTAAAACACATTAAATACTTTTTTGTATTTTTTTAGCACTGATGAATGAAAGGTTGAAAGTGTGAATATGTTTTGCTGATTGATTGGGTTTTATTATTTTTAATAAGATATTGGAGTAATATTTTGTATGTTTTGGATACCCCTTCATGATGTTTTATTCTCAAGTTATTTTCATGCATTCCTGATTTAAAGTTCTGTTAAATGCCAGAGAATTTAAAAAATGGATATGGATTTCAAGATGGATGCAATAGGTACTGTGCATCTAAAACAGACTCTGAATGTGCAAAACAATATCTGTAATTCAATCAAGTGTAAGTGTGTTGTATCTATCAAATGCATGGACTCTTATTTTGAAGTATTACATATTCCATGAGGTTATACTGCAAGTCACAATGTGTGTAACAGCAGAATCAGTTCATGTATTTTGCTTGTAATAATAAAAGTTTTACTATATATATGGCAATATACTTTGACTACTGTATTGACATTTATGCTTGACAAAGTTCAGGCCTAGAAGCATTACAAAGCAAGTTAAAAGGTCAATAGCAGCTTGTGACCCAAAAGGGAACATTCCAGTTTAGGTTTAATCAATTGAAAAAGCAGAATATGGATGAGGGGAAAAGATGCTTTCTAATGACACAGTTTTCTTATCAAGAAACACACATTTATTTGGTGTTCAAATCAAACATAGTTAATCTGAATTTGTGTTCTCATTGTTTCTCAAGATGCTGCTGATTAATTATATCACCATTTGCCTTATGTGGACAATAATTATAGGGAATTCTATAACTTAAAAACTGAATCCTTTTTTTGCAGAATAAGAAGGAAGCAGAGTTTCTTCATCAGATGTACAAATTTTGGCAACCACTCCAGATGCTGGATACGTACAGACCTATTTTGGTAAAGGTTCATCAAGACTTCTGGAGTTCATCTTAACAAATACATACCTGATGTAAGATCTTTGCCCCTGACAAACTGTACCACTACAATGCCTACAAGCGATATCATACAACCAACTGTTCCTTAGGAAATATCAGTTCACAGGACTACTGAAGCATAAAGAAATTTGTAGAAGGTCACTGGTTTAAAGACAATAAAAAAGCCATAAACAGAAACAAGAAACAAGAAAAAAAACTACCTCTGCCTGCTTCCCAACCAATAATAGTTCTTTTTTTTGCTCACAGAGCCCTTTCTGTACATACAATGTCAGTAAATTAGTACAACTGAAATCAGTGAGGAGGGTGTCACAGGATAAAGCATTCAAACAGATAATGTTGGGAGTGCCTGACTGGAGAGATGTTTGTATCAATACATTGATAGGAACAACACAAGCAGGGTGTCTTTCTGGCTGCATCCTTCCCCCCTCTGCTTCTGCCCTCCCTGAGGATCAGGAGGGCTTTTTACAACTTTATTTCAAACAAGACTGTATTTTAAAACAATTTTCCTGGCTGCAGCAGTGGCAGGAAGAGGGGGGGAAGAGTATGTATGGAGGGGAAGGGAAGGGAGTGGGATCTAACACATGGTCCCCTTCTTGAGCAATATGTGGTCCAAACAATGACTTTGTCTCAGTGGCATGGCAGCCGTGGGGCGGGGGGGCACAATGCCCTGGGTGGAGGCATAGCCGGGCCATGGAGGGGGCATGGTGGAGGTGTTCCGGGGCATTCTGGGGTCAGATAATTGGGGTGAGGTGGAGGCAGGCAGTGCCACGGCAGGAGTGCAGGGTGCGTGTGTACCACGAGCACAGTTTCCCCTCACTCTGCCTCTGCCTTTCTGGGAAAGGTTATGTTAGGAAAGGGGCTACAGTATTTATATACTTGCTATCACAGGTATATCAATATAAATGCAATTTAAAGGGCTTTGACAATTTTTCAATAATGGGCGTGATCAGATCTATGCTTTCAACAAGAGTTGAGGGTGAAATTAAGAGAACCAGGAAAAGCTGCAGAGGCCAACGAGCTAGCTGCAGAACAGGCAGACAGTAAACAGAAAAATGCGAGGAGACCCTTCTGCAAGCCCACTGTGCACTGAAGAGCCCCTGAAAAGTCCTGAGGTAATGTCAGGTTCTGAGACTGAAATCAACACAAGACTCTGGATTCTTGATCAGAAGTCTTTATTGATAACAACAGCACAACCTGGCTTTGTGAAAGCCAGTTCTGTTCTCACTTGCAATTGCCTCCGTCTTTATACCCACGCAGCAACCATCCCCCTCTTTTTTTCCCATGGGATGTTAGAAAGATACAGCAGAAAGAAAGAGACATTGGGGAGAAGAACATCCTCAAGGCCAGCACAGCAAAATATCAGCCACCTGCCATTGCTCCCTTCGAAGTTGGTGTCAGGGTCACTCCTGTTATCTACAGTTGCAAGTATAAAAGGAAAGGAAATGAAGGAAGGAAAGAGAAAGGTCCATTAACATATGAGTGGGAGCTCCTTCTTTGCGTAGGTGTGAATGCCTTCAACTGCGGGGCATTCCTTTGATGGAAGGAGAAAGCACATCCTGACAGGTAAGTGTTCTATGTGTAATAGGCTATAGATTTGCTATCTAAAATCTCCCCTTGATTTTTGGAGATGTTTGCTATGTGGAAATAAGAAGTTATCCAATAGTTTATTTGTGGAAAAATGTAAACATATAATAACAGAAAGATGTTCAGATTTCCACCTAAAGAATTTGTAAGGCCAGGGTTTTCACTGATTCCTTATGTTATAATTATTCTTTCAGAAACTGAGTAGCTGAAATATTTAACTTTTGTTATTGCTTCTTCCTTTTCCATATCTCTCCAATTTCAGTTCTGAATCCTGATCCAGTGGGGCCATTTTTCCCCCCAGCAAAATTGTTCCATGATGCTCCAATAAGGCTGGTTCTTAAAATTTCTGTCTCCTATTCTGTTCTCACAGGCACTGGGGCAATACAATATTTCTTTATATCATCTGTTCTATATATCCAGGACATTAAAAATATGTATTGATGTTGTTTAAAGCATTATTCCTAGTAGCAGTATGGTTTTTTTAAAATGTCAGTTGGTCACTTTAACATAGCTTAAAAACTAAATAGCAAGAAACCATATTTTCTCTGTGTTTCTAAATTGATTGATACTTAATAGTCATTCATTTCCTACAATATGCAAGTCAACGTACAATGTGTAAAATAACTCAGATCCATATGTGCCTATGACCATATGCATATGAAATAATGTGTTTAACACATATGTAAATAGTATACCAAAGAGAATATGGCACATAACAGTTTGGAAAATAAGTGAATTGGACAGATTTTAAGAAACAGAAGGCATTCTCTTGAGTGATAGGAAGAGGAATGGTGTTTTATAATTTTTAAATTTATTTTTAAACGGTAAATACTTCAAAATTTGGTAAAATTTGGATTCAGATTTACTTGGGCATAAAATTATCTGAATGCCCAAATAAGACAAATAACAGATTCAGATGTACCTGAAAATTTGGGTATATCCGAAAAATTCGGGTCCGTTTGAATTTTTTTGTATTTTTGGGGTGTTTTTTCAGACAATTTTTGTTTGAATATGCCTGAATTCGCTCTGATTCAGGCCAAATCTGGTATTTGTTTCATCCAGATCTCCAATCCTATGTATTTTATTACATTTATTTCCTGCTCTCTCTGTGCAAAGTTGGGCTAAGGGTTTAACATTTAAAAAAGATGTTTCTAATACATAAAATCACTAGACATGTCTATAGTTAAAAGTCAAGATGGCAAACAAATTCCAATCTGTGTGGCTTTAGACTCAAGGAAAACTATAGTAGTTTGGGCAAAGGCAGAAGCACAGCAAGAAAAATTTCTACAACTTTTTTTCACTGCAGTGAGGTTTTATTAACAATCATCCAGTTATGTACATCATATATTTCCCATATTTATTGATTAGTTGTTAGGATTCAGATAAGGGGTTGGAACCAGACTTCATCTTTCTTTAATTGACGACACTTGCACCAGTAGAAAAGAACTTCTCTGCTTCCCTATTACACACTGGAGTCCATTGATCTCTCTAAAATGTTGCTCCAGGGAAATAGGCAACACTCAGGAATAGCATGAAGGAAAAATATGGGGTCTGCAAAAGAAAGGGATAATTGGCAAACATTATACTTCTCCTTCCATTAACAGAAAATGTAGTTGCATCCAATTCAAGATCTTGACCAGCTGAATGTTCTGAAAGAATAATAAAGGGAGAAACAATGATGAAAATGCCAACAATAATAAGGGTTTGGAAGGACATTCCACAACTAAATTTCAAATATGCAATGCCTGGGAAGCAAATGTGAGCTTGCAAATGACGATAAATGAGGAACCTTCAAAAGGATATTTGACAGAGAATGGCAATAATCAATAGAGAAAGGATACAACTGAACTTCAAGATGAGGGCTGAAATAGGGTTAGAACAACAAGCAGTCAAGAAATATTTCAAGCAAATATTTAGCATGAATTTACACCAGTGCTTCATTTGGGGCAGTCATGGTTTAATAGTGATGGTAGACATCAGTTATTTTTTTTAATAAACTACTTAAATCCATGCAGTTTTCTCATGTCCTTATTTAGGGCTCATGGGCAAATCTATTTTGTGCAGAATACTAACACACATAATACAAATAATAATGTATACACATGGCACACTCACAATCTATTGAAATGAGGTAAAGGGTTTCTTAGCTTCATAATACTCTAACATAATTTTAACTTCAGATCCTAGTGAGGAATGTGAAACAGCTTTGACTTTCAGTGTGAGGTGTGAGGGGAAAAATGAAGAGCAATAAAACTTGAGTGTGCTTCTCTTGGGATTGGAACTTTTCTCCAGCATCTGAAAAGATTAAAGTTTCTCTAAGGGGAGTCCTCATCTTTTGTATATGAGTTTCAAAGAGGGAAAAAAGATGATTATGCTTGCTGATACAATGCTGTTACAAAGAGAAACATGAAGACTATCTCCTACTTACTGAAAAACACACATAAAAGAATCTCAGTTCAAGGTTCACATTCTTTTCTTCTGTGTATAAGATTATTAGAGCATCAAGCATATTGCGGTTGAAAGCTGCCATTTCATCTTCTTTGTAGCCTGGAGGGCGGGGGAGAAAGATATTATTGACCACAACTATTTGCTCTGCGAGTGCTGGATGGGTATTTAAAGGAGTCACAATATTTTCTTATTACATTCCGCAAGGTTTTCTACATGAATCTCTTTATTTGTTCTCAGTAAAAAACTGAAAAGAATTTTGTGAACATTGAATTATTATGCACCTGAAAATCATAGAATGTCACCCAAATCATTAACACTTTGAAGACTATGTAACTGGAAGGGAATGTTTACATAACAATATCTGAAAATAGTCTTACAGTGCAATCAAACTCAGTTATGTCTTTCAAAGCATTAAGAAGGTAACTTTGTTTAAGACTGCACTATTGATTCAATAAATTCATAAGAAGTCTTCATTTTTCAGGCTGATATTTTATCGTGTTTACAATAGTATTATTAAAAGCTTTAAAGCTGTTACCATCATGAAATAGTTCAGGAGCCACATGTGGCCCTTTGTTATGCCACCTGTGGCTCTTCTCACCTTACCCATGTTTTAGGGAAGTGGGCATGGCTCTTGTCCAGTGGGGCTGTGGTTGGCAACTGGTTTCCACCTTGAAAAACTCACTTCTAGAAGAACTGATAAGCTGTTAAACTACCTGCCGTGTAGGTCTCATTCAAGGGAAGGAAGTAAATGTGGTGCTTTCGATTGATGATAATTCTGAATGTGGAGCCATGGAGTGAATAATATTGGTATAAGAGATTCAAAATATTTCACAAATGTTAACTAAATAATCCTTTCAATGTACCTGTAATAATATAGATTATCTTATACTAATATGGCAGATAGGATGGGGTAAGTCACAAAGAATACAGGTTTTGCCTACAGACATTAGTAAAAGATAATTTCTCATATCTGATAAGCTGGGTAAGTTATACCAATTAAGAATGTTCAAGAGGTCTCATTTGATGACTGGGTTCCTTTGTGGATGACCACTTGCATGAATGAAGATCAAGAATATTTTAATAATAATTGACAAGTAAATACAATAAATGAATATTTTTGGCACTCGATGTGAGGTTACATAAAAGCTGTACCTTACATGTTTGAGCTATGAAAGATTATTCACAAAATTGGAAGCATATGAACCCATGAATAAAACCACTTAGTGATATCATCTATAATTATGAAATTGGATATTGTCAATTTGCTGATGAAACATTGTTCTATATTTCATTAACAAAATATCCAGAAGTGTTTATCCCTGTCCTGTACCAGAGTGAATGCTTCAAGGGATAGTATTTATGACAAGACTTTTTTACCTACTGAGGGGATACATACAGCCTCCCTCAGAGGCTTATCTAGGCAAACAGAAGCCCAGGGACAAAACCTGAGTTTGGCAATACCCCTCCTTATGGGTGACCATCCTCCCCCACATACTTTCCCCCATGAACAAATAATTTTTTTGCACCAGCTCACAAAACACCTCCCATCCCCAGCAAAACATACATGGCTCTCTCCCCACCAACTCTATTTCATAATTTTGTCCTCACACGAACCCTATGAGGTACGTTGTTAGCCGGAAAAACAGCTCCAAGCCTGTGCAAGTGGGTATTAAGCATGTAAATATCTCACAAATCACCTCAAGCAAAACATTTGCCAAACTAATGTCAGCATCATCTCCCACAAAACACCTCCAGTGGAATCCACCCCCAAACAAACTTTCAATGGTGTTTAATCTAGGGAGCCCAAATTCTTCTTTTAAATTGACCTTAAAGGGGGAATCTGGGGTCCCCAGTTAAAACAACGTTGAAAATGATGTTGTTTTGGGGTAGATGCTACCCCACCCTGAAACAGCATCACTTTCAATGTTTAAACTGCAGACTTCAGATTCTCCTTTTACATCCATGCAGAAGGGGGTGGATTTAAAAGGAGAATCTGGGGAAATTTGGGGGGTGCCTGCTGTCAGGGGTGCAATTGTTAAGCTAGCAGCATCAAAATTTCAGGCTATCTTTAGGAGATTCTCCTGATGATACCACTCAGGTTTGGTGAATTTTGGTTCAGGGGGTCCAAAGTTATGGACCCTCAAAGGTGTAACCCCCATCTCCTATTAGCTCCCATTGGAAACAATGGGGGATGGGGGCATGCCCTTTGGGAGTCCATAACTTTGGACCCCCTAAACCAAACCTCATTAAACCTGAGTGGTATCATCAGGAGAGTCTCCTGAAAAATCACTGAAATTTTGGTTCTGATAGCTTAAAAACTGCAACCCCTGCAGGCCAAAAACTGAAAAAACACTAACAATACAAAAACACACAAACTTGAATGTTTGTGGGCCCCCCCATGATAATATGGGGGTGCCCAAGTACATTTGACTCCCCATGTCCCCATGGCAGAAATGCCCCTGGCCTCTTCAGATTTTTGAGATTTAGATTGATTTTGAACAATGAACTTTTCCGTCAGTTTCCAGGTGTTTTACAGGTCCTGAGTGTATAGAATTTGGATCCACTGCTGTGTGAGTAGTTTTGCAGTGCACAAGGGGATTATGGATTAACAAGCAGTAAAGATCATTGTATCAACAAATACAATGGGGTTTAGAAACCTGTTGGTGAGTTAACAGCGCCCACCAAGGGGACCAACTGCTACTGCATTACCTTCCCCTTGGGCACCACATTACCACCTCCCTCTTCATCTTCCTTCTCTCCCTGGAAATTTGCGTCAGTAAAGGCTAGCCAGTTTTTTCCCTAAAGAGTAGCTAGAGCAAAAGTCTCTGGAAAAGACAGCAATGCTGTGTGTTAAGGTGCTGTCAAGCCAACTCATGGCAACCCTATGAATCAATGTCCTCCCAAATGTCCTATTGTTAACAGGTCTTGCAAACTAACACAAATGCTAGGAAAAATTGAAAGCAGCAGGAAAAGAGGAAGCCCCAATATGAGGATTGACTCAGTCACGAAAGTCACAACTCTCAGGTTGCAAGAGCTAAGCAACACTGTTAATAGGACATTCTGGAGATTATTAATACACAGGGTTGATATAAATTGGAAGAGACTTGTTTTATACCCTTCCTCAGGGAAAGCTGACAATGCAGTCATGCATGCTGTGGTGAAATTTGCAGCAGCGCACAACTGCTTTGTAAGGTAGGGCAGATTCTCTTTGAAGATAAAAGAATTGTACTTAAACACCAGCTTCATCATTTTGTGGGCTCCATGCTGTTGTGGGAAACAAAATGAAAGTGTTGCTTTATAGCCATCTGGAACACTAAAAAAGCTCTTTTATCAAAGTTCTACATTTAACAATAATGGTTTTGACAAAACCAGCGCAGAAGTATGATTTTTTTTAATCTTTAAAGAAAATCTCGGGGGACAGGATGGGAACAGGAAGATATGGTGATTTGATTCACAACTTCATGTCAACTTTTGGGTGCACTGTATTTGTATACCCCTGTGAGCAGTTTGGGGCGGAACAGGTAAGTTTAAGTTCCATTTTCCTAATTCTCTGGAATTTCCCATGCTGGGCTTGCTGGGCTGAGCTAATTAGCAGCTCTATCTATTATTCTAAACCCCTGGACAATGGAATCTCTTAGATTGCTCTTAGATTAAATCAGGAAGCACAGAATGACTTTATGCAGAGTAACTCTTTGGAACCTCCACTTAGGTTATTCAAATCTGGCCAAGGCATCAGATTAGGAAGGGATTGATCGATTTTAGGAAAAGTGTATCAATAGGTTGAGGAAATGCAAGGAAGCAACCATTTGTTGCAGAGCCATTTTCTGAAAAGGTGTAGTGAAATGTAGCATCAGATACCAAGGAGGCTCAGTGTTTATTGTGTCGAAGTAGTTCAGTGAGGTGTAGTAATCAAGATCATGTCCATAGTTAATGAGGCTTCCAGATTCTCACTGGAGTAACTCATTTATTGATTTAATCTTGCTAAACATACCTTTTGCCTGGGGCCTGCTTTCAGCTTGGACACTCTGCTATCCACCCATACAAACAAGGAAACTGGAATTTTGCAGCACATAGCATGAGAAACAATATGAAATCCAATATTTCATCAGGCAGGGTATACAGGGCAGGGTTACATGCTACACTAAAGCTTGTTGGGAGCTTGAAGTTGATGCTCTGTTCCTTAGTTGTATTTCCTAGTTCCTTATTTGTGAATCCATCCAGAAATACTGAGAATAACTGCACAAACTAGAACTAACTTCAGTATCCTCAGCTTGTTTATTGTTCTATTGTTGAAGGCTTTCATGGCTGGAATCACTGGGGTGCTGTGTGGTTTCTGGGCTGTATCGCCATGTTCTAGCAGCATTCTCTCCTGAAGTTTCACCTGCATCTGTGGCTGGCATCTTCAGAGGATCTGACAGTAGGAAAGAAAAGTAAGTGGAGTATATATATCTGTGAGTAAAAATGAAGATACCAAGGTCAATAGGTGAGGGCATCTGAATGGAAGTAGCCTGGCATGTGAGTAACAATGAAGATAACGAGGTCAATAGGTGATGGCATCTGAATAGAAGTAGCCAGGCCTTTGTTCCCTTTGATTTGTTCTTTTTGAAACACAGGATGACTATAGACAATAAACAATCAAAGGGAACAAAGGCCAGGCTACTTCTATTCAGATGCCCTCACCTATTGACCTCGCTATCTTCATTGTTACTCACATGCATGCCTACTTCTATTCAGATGCCCTCAGCTATTGACCTTGTATCTTCATTGTGACTCACAGGTATATATACTCCACTTGCTTTCCTTTCCTACTATCAGATCGTCTGAAAATGCCAGCCACAGATGCAGGTGAAACATCAGGAGAGAATGCTGCTAGAACACGGCCATACAGCCTGGAAACCACACAGCTCCTCATTGTTTATTGTTGTTATTAATCATCATCCTTTCTCCAGCTGCACCCTTTGCTTTCCATTTTAGCTAGGTTTTCTTTGGGCTGTCCACATCAGACCTTCGCCTGGCTGGGCCTTCTAGGCCACCCGGTTTCTCTGGCAATGGGAGAACCCTGCAGGTCATTCCTGCAATCACTGCTGCCTCCTTTGGAAGTGGTGAAGAGGGTGGCGATGAGGAAAGGCACGTGCAGTGGTGGGAGGGAAAGAAACTGCTGGGGCTGCCAGGCTCTTACAATACAATACAATACAATACAATACAATACAATAGACCTTTATTGGCATAAGATACAAAAGTGT
This sequence comes from Sphaerodactylus townsendi, assembly GCF_021028975.2. Taxonomy (NCBI): domain Eukaryota; kingdom Metazoa; phylum Chordata; class Lepidosauria; order Squamata; family Sphaerodactylidae; genus Sphaerodactylus; species Sphaerodactylus townsendi. The sequence continues at coordinate 54,249,554 of NC_059434.1, read as the reverse complement.
GAGTATAGACCATCACTAAATTTAAAAGAGTTGTACATGGCGTCTATGAGTAGTTTTACATTCTAAAATAACACTTCATTTATAAAAATAACGTAGATTAAAAAATTTTGTCCATTCCATTGTACATGGGATTGTGAACAGGTATAGTAAAACTACACTTAAAAGACAGGATTAAGATATTCGTTATTCATAGCCTATTTACTAAAAAGGTATAGCCTTCCCCAAGATCTATAAATTGTATATACTAATTAATACTATAAATTACTATAATACTATAAATTACTAATACTATAAATTAATTAAATTTCCATAAAATGCAATAAATAACAGTGAGCTTCTTATAAACACCTTCTAAAATACCCCAGGAGTATCAGAGGTATGGAGTATTTCACATTTAAATAGTTTTGTACTTGCCTATTTTACATACCTCTTAAGGACATGACTTGCAGCAAATAATTGGCTATTCTCCCAAGTTCGGAAGGATTATTACTGTTTAACAATTTTGGGATTGATATTTTGGGGGGAACATTTCCCATTATCGGTAGTGCTAAAGCTTCCCTCTGGGGATTATATTTTGGGCAATAACATAAAATGTGGTCCAATGTTTCCACCATGGTGGGACAGAAAGGGCATAGTCTATGTGATAGAGGCCGCTTCTCAATCCGGCCTTGCAAAAGGGCAGGGGAAAAGACATTGCATCTGGCTCGAGTCAGTACCCAGCGTTGTTTAGAATCCGGGATTTGAAATAAGTATTTGGCCATCGTGCCAGGCTCAGGGTTTATGCCAAAGTACAATGGGGAGCATGTTGTTGTTGCACGATTGATTAGATGTTGATACTCCTGATCATATAGTCTAAGTTTAATTAGGCTATATATTTGTTGGGGGTCCTTCAATACCAACTCCTCTAATGAGAAACCCAATGAATTGAGTTTACCATTGATTATATTCCACCACTCTAAGCTTTGGACCTCAACTAAGGCCCTATGCAGTAGGCTTCCGTGTTGTAGCTGAAAGCATATCTTTATCCAAAACTTAAAGGTAAGTAGCCAAGCCCTGGTAGTTAATAGGTGCATGCCCGCTTCTAAGCATAGCACCCCATAAGGCACACAACGTGGGACTCCAAATATTTTGTAGAGAAATGCTGATTGTACCTTTTCAACCGCATTGGACCAAACGGTTGCCAGGCTCTTTTGCCACCACAGTGATCAGAAGCCCATATTGGTGAAGAAGAGCCAAGAGTTCCCAGCAGGGAGCTCTCCCATAACAGGCAAAACTCAAAAAAGTTGTTATGATTGTTTCAGAGGGTAGCCATGCTGGTCTACAGTACAACAACAAGATTCAAATTTAGTAATACCTTAGAGACCCACAAGATTTTTTGGGGGTATAAGCTTTCAAGAATCAAAGCTTCCTTCTTCATTATGATGGTTGTAATGGACTTACCTGGAGTTCAAGACCAAGCTTGGAGATTTAATTAACAGCACCCACATTCTTAAAGTATTTGCTTTCTCCCTATTAATCCACATGACAAGAACCAAACAACAGGTTGTATTGCTGGTTCGTTCTATTTTCCAGGAGAGGACAAATAAAGAGATATTCAGATCTTTTACTGTTGATTGTGTTGTGAAGCCAAGAAGAAAGGTGTTTTGCATTTGAGCTTCTGCAGTGGATGCAAAACCTTTCTTTTTCAACTATCTTTAATTGAAAGTTTAGATGATGTCAGGTAGTTCTATTTGGGATCGTTTGTAATTGCTTATCTAATTTTTAAAAATTTAAAAATTTGATTTAAAAAAATAATATTGCATGCTGGAGTGCTGACAAATTCTTAAATCATTTTGCTGATTTAGAAGATAGTATGTAGTAAAGCCATTGCATAATTGCTTGCTGATAAGTTACTGATTTATGAATGGATCTTTAACAAGAGGTGATAATTCATGATCTTAGTACATATTTATTGATGTACATGCATTCAATTGTCCTTTTTTAATTTTTGTAGAGCTTAAGCTATTTTGCCCCACTTATTTTCTATGCTTGCATTCTTATTTTATTCATGTTCTTTTATTACCTTTGTTTGCCATTTCTACTGTACATATTTTATATACATTCCATAAATTCTTCCACTATTTATATGAAAAAAACCAAACCTCCCATGTTAGCATCAGTTTTTTTCTATTGAATGCCATTCTTTTGGTCATTAAGCCATTCTGAGTGTTGAGAAGTTAAAAGAACACCAACTTCTGGAACCTGAGTAGTCATAAAATGTGGTTACGTTTCTGTTCATATCAGGGATATTTCAGATCACTCAAAAATGGTTTCTGTTTAAAAAAAGTATCATATAGCCTCAAAAATACCATATTAAAATGAATTATTGCTCACTTTCAGGTCAGTATTTTATCTGAACTTGTTGGGGTAAACAAGTATGCTATTTAAATCATCCGCTACTGTATAGTAAAAGAATGGTTATTTAGGGGTTCTTTTCCCCCTAACTGATTTCAGCTTTAGATATTTCCTAACCTATCTAAAATCCAAAGTTTAAAATAGTTGAAGGTAATTACTGCAGGATATGTGGTTCATATAGAACCCATGCAAAATCTGACTAAAGACTGGAGATTTGGAAGATGCAGACCTTTTGATTGACATTGGCAGGTAATGGTTTTTCAAAGTTCATCTCCAGGGTTCAAACATCTTCCTGCAATGGCATACAGCTACCACAAAGTTCCTACCATTCCAGAAATGCTAATCAGCAGTTCTAGTCTGCAGCACATTTATTACACCCTGACATACTGGAGACAGCCTGTTACAAATAGATCTGCCTGGTGAAAAATGCTGTTCCAGTGTTTTATAATAAAGTGCACCAATTAGATGCATTCATTAGGACAAACTGCTTGTCTTTTCCTATATTAGAGCTTTTAAAAGGCACAATGCTTTTTGTAGCCCAGCCTGCTCAGTCTGATTATTAATTGAATAGAGCACATTACAAAGTTTTAATCCAATAACTGTAAATACATAATGAATAATGTTTCCTTGGGGACTGTCAGGGTTGTGTCAGTCCACTGCTGCGTCATGGTGTGCTCTAAGATAGATGCATTATGCTCAAAAGTACTTCCTTTCTTTGCTTGTTGGCTCCCCACAGGTATTGTAGGGGCATCGTCAAGGCAAGTAACTCAGCAGGTGTTTAAAAGGCCAATCTGTCATGGATGTTAAGAACTAATTAGGAGCCACCTCCCCCAAATGCATCTCTACTTTATCATGAGGAAAAGGGTTGGAAGCTCAAACAATTCACTAATTTTTCATGTTGCCTTGCAGCCCCAAGGTGCTGGAAATAAGTCTGTGTTTTAATTTTAGCAGCATGAAGAACCCTCAAGGCAGCTGATTATTTAAAAAGGGCAAATGGCAAACAATAAGTGCAAAGGGGAAGAAACAGGAGGGAGAATTGTGTCTGCGACTGAGTGGAGGGGAAGAAGGACAACATTATTATACAAGGCCAGGAACAAATGTAGCAAGATTAATTGGGCTGCTTTTTCTGTTGGCACAAACATTACTTCTCAGTTTCTTATTTGTGCACAAATACATGAACAATCAGACGCTGCTCAATCTTTATGCATAATAAATATAGGATTGCATCCTTTGGATCTTAGGGACCTGTCCTCTAACATTTTCACCTGCTCCATCAAAAGGCACCTCTAGTGTAAGAGGATCTTCTGTAAGCAGAAGACGCTGCTGTGTCAGAGGAAGGAGTCCCTCTCTCAGTGTCCAAGCAAGCTGAGTCACCTCTGTTCCAGTATGCTAGATGTTACCATTAGCACCACAGATTTGTGGTATCCAATTGTCACCTAGATTTGGTCTATATTGTAAAGAACCCAAAGACTTCATGAGCCACCTCATTCAAAATCAGAGCAAAACATGGAATTATAGTGATGAATGAGACATCAAGGGCATTTGATCCAAGTATCACATGAAGATCATCATAATTCATACTCTGACATAAAAGGCTTTTAGACTGGTTATCTAGAAGAAGAAGAAGAGTTTGGATTTCTATCCCCCCTTTCTCTCCCATAGGAGACTCAAAGAGGCTGACAATCTCCTTGCCCTTCCCCCCTCACAGCAAACACCCTGTGAGGTAGGTGGGGCTGAGGGAGCTCTGAGAAGCTGTGACTAGCCCAAGGTCACCCAGCTGGCATGTGTGGGAGTGAATTCCCCAGATAAGCCTCCACAGCTCAGGCAGCAGAGCTGGGAATCAAACACGGTTCCTCCAGATTAGATACATGAGCTCTTAACCACCTATGCTACTGCTGTTGAAAGCCGTAAAGAAAGGACATGTTGCATATGAATTCCTTTGTGTACAATACGACATAAAGAGCATGATGAGTTCATAATGGTAAGTTATATATGTGGAATGACTTAGGTGAAGTTGTAAAGTTAAAATTTCAAGACACCTTAACTCATCATTAATTAAAAATAAGTTTTCACGTCACCTGCACAGTTGTTCTTCCGTCAGGAAATGTACAGGTATAGGATGCTATGGTAAAAGTGTATTGTATTTCTGCAGGTTTTTTTCTTATTCAATTGGAGTTGATAGTTTAAACACTGCAGAAGTTTTTTTTTCCACAGCTGCCATTACCTACTAGTGGTCATGACTTCAGTTTAAGACAACAGGTATGGGCAGTCAAAAACTGCCATTGCTATGTGTCATGAGTTCGCATTTCTGTCAATAATGTGTCATGAGTTGTGACCTTTACAGGTTCTCAGTTTGATGGGCTATCACTACCACCAATGAATCCTTTAAAAAGCCATCCTGGAAACATATGGAATGAAAAACAGAGTATTTTATCAAATGAAGGAAGAGAATTATGAGCAGTGGGTTATGACATGCAGCAGAGGTTGTATAATACTTCTGGTTTATCAAGCTGGATTCTAATTTGTTCATGCTTCCTGTGAAAATTGTACATGAGTATTAAAATATTTTATTCTGTTATGCATTTTATTGCATTGATTTTTATGCTTAAGACCTCTGGTCAAAAGAGCTTATTAATAAAAGGAAAGGACATTTTTGGACCATAATTCTTTGTACTATGATTGGAGTGGCATTACCCAGATGGCAAATTTCCCCTGTAGCTGATTAATACTGTGCAAAGAAGTAGCCAAGAAAGTGTGAAATTAATGTATTTGGATTTTACACATTGAACACTTCAGTATTTTTCAATAGCTATCAGTACATATTGGTGAGTGTCTAGCATACTGAATGAATATATCTGAGTTCAAAAAATCCTCCATCTGGGATCATCCTATATTACCTAAATCATAATATGCTCTTGGATCCCAGGTAACTCGGGATAAGCAGATGGCACTATGTCCAGGTGTGGTTTTACCATCTTCATCTGGTCAGCCAGCTGTGGCCTTTCATGGACAGAAAAAGTCTGGATGCTGTGGTGCACCCCCTGGTTATATTTAGCTTACTGTAATGCACTCTATGTAGGGCTGCTCATGAGAAGTGTTTGGAGATTTCAACTGCTGCAGAATGACACAGTCCAGATATTGAGTTGAATTGGTTGCAGGGACTATATTACACCAATCATCACCTATCTACACTAGCTTCTAATTTGTTTCCAAGGTGCTGGCCTTGACCTTCAAAGCCCTATGTCATTTAATGCCATATATAGTTTGGAACCACACGTCTGAAGTACCACCTACTCCACAATGAACCTACCCAACCACTACATTTGTTCTTGGAGGCCGTTCTGGGGTGTCTCTTTCATCTGAGATTAGGAAGGTGAGAACCTAGGTGAACCTAGGTGAGAACCTAGCCTTCTCAGTAACTGCACAAAAACTCTGAAACTCTCTCCATAGGGAAACTCAACTGTCCTTTTCTTTTGTCATCTTCCAACATTGGACAACTACTTTTTTGTTTCATTTGGCTTTCCTTCAATGAACTCTCCTCCCTGACCAATTTTTTTTTGCTGTTTTAATGTCTTTGTACTTATTTTAACTAAATTTTAAGGATTTTATTATGTATATTTTAAATTGTCAGTTAACTTAGTGGTCTTTGTGGCAGCAGAAAGGCAGGTTACAAATAAAAAAATGTAGATAAAAATAAATACAGGCTAGGTCAGATTTGCCTGCTTATTTTAACTGGACATATAGTGCAGGCTTTTTTGCATACTTTCAGCTGTAGTTTTCTGTTTAAGTATTTCTACAGTGAAGTTAAACCAAATGCAGACTGCTAAGATAAACTCTATACTCAACTATGCAAGAATCTAGCCCTACAAAATAATAGTTTGAAAAAAAGCATAGAACTACCCTTGATTATATTTTATTATATGATAGCTGATTAATTATGTGATAAAGTCCAATGCAGTAGGAAGATAGTGAAGCTTCTCATAAAATAATAAACCTTTCCTGTTTGGAAAGTTGGAATGGAGATATCCTCTATTCTTCTTTATTCTCTGATAGACGGAGGACAGGCTCTGAACAGAAGGCTAGCATGGCTTACTGCTAATGTAATGTACCATGTATCTGGGTGCACACCATGCCATCACGTGGGGGGGGGTGCTGAGTGCCGGCTGGGTTGTCACACCTGGCCTCTCCTGCAGTACGGCTAACTGGCTAGTGCCTGGTGGCTCCCCCCATGCTGGGGCATGAGCTGTTTGCCACGGCCGCAGGACAGCTCTGCCCAGGAGGCCAAAGAGGGCCAGTACGCCCCTAAAGGCTAGCCATTGGGAAAATGATTAGAATGTTTTTGGAATCCTGCTAGCAAAATCAGAGGATGTATTGTTGAAGGTTTTCAAGGCCAGATTCAACTGGTTGTTGTGGGTTTTCTGGGCTGTGTGACCGTGGTCTGGTAGATCTTGGACACACTGTGTAGCAGGATTTTCTCTGTGATTCACCTCTGAATATGCCAGCCACAGATGCAGGTGAAACATTAGGATCAAGATCTACCAGACCACGGCCACACAGCCCAGAAAATCCACAACAGCCAGCTATCAGAGAAAGTCATAAAAATATAGCATTCATTTTGTTCATAGCAAAGATTACAAATAGGCCTCATCCAGTCTTTTACATAAGTTTAACAATGCTTTAAGCATGGAATTCACATCATAATAGCAATGGCTTTTTAAAGCTTTTAAAAGGAAACTTGGCAAATTTATAATCTTTCTATGACTGCATGCCTTAATTAAGAGACCCTGAATTTTTTATCACTTGGGTCCCCGACTTTGGAATGTCAGGGGATTTAGAGATATAAAAAGATATGAGCCTCAGCAGGAGATGTGGAGCAATGTTTCCTATCAACTCACAAAGAATGCTTTAGGATGCAATCTAAGGGTAGAACCAGAGTAAATTTTAGACTGAAAGAAGTGGATGAGTTTTTACCAGATTTCCTAATCCGTTGCACAACTTCAAATTGCCCTTCATGCTGCTCTTGAGTTTTCCCTGTCTCTCAGTTTCACCATTTCAGAGATCTGTTAGTTGCCATGTGAGGGGAGAGACATGAGAATTTCATTCTACTGAAAGGTGTCTTCAATCAGTGGGAAATTTAGTCTAAGTCTAACCCTAAAACTCACCTTTGGAAGTCCCATCGAACTCAGATTTATTCAGAATAAATATGAGCAGACATGAGTTATTAAAGTGTTTTATGAATTATTTTAATTCAATCTAGACTGTGTACATTCTTTCCATAGTTAAATTACTAGTGTTAAAAGAATTTGTTGTCATGGCATAAGGTTCCCTTATATTGAGATACAATCTCTTCTTCCAAATTGGCCAATAACTATCATATTGATGGATGTTTCCAGACAGTCAGGCTCATTTCCTGTACCCCTGGGCACTTTCTCAACACCTGCTTTAATTTGGACAAGGAAAAAACCCACTCCCAAGCCTTAAGTAGAATTTCTTACGAGGTGAGAAATTGCATTCTATGAATGCTTGGAATGAGGACCCAGACAAACTGAAATTTATTATGTAGTGTAATTGTTAAGCAAGTGTTTCGGTGTGAAGATATTGCCTGTTTTGGTTTTATAATGTGTTTAAACCTCAAAAGGTAAAATCTGTAGATTTTGGGCCTTCATAGGCTACAATCCAGTGGTACATATATTAAGACAAATCATTTGTTTTCCTCAGAACAATATCTCCATCCAAATCTCAAAATTGCTTTCAGAATTTGCTTAAGTTTAACAAACTACTTTTGGAATTTAGCACAACTTAGCTGAAATGAAAATTATCACCTGTGTGCTTGTACCATTTTTTTCCTTGAAACATTTCCTTTTAATAACTTTTATGCACAAACTCTAACTTGTTTTTCAAATCAGGGGGAGGTTACAGAGCAATGTGGGGATTTGAGAAGAAGCAGTTGAAAGGGAACTTCACAAAATCACCACAAAACATATGATCTCCCACTGGACTGTGATCAACTATCAATGAAGAAATCGATGTATATCAAAAAATAAGTGCAGATGGGTGGTATGCTCCCTCAAAAGAATATTATCTTAAAACATACAAATGTTTGGCCTTTAAAATTCTGAGAATAAGGATAAGCTAAACTGTATCTCTTTATTTAGACACACACTTATACAGCAATTAAAATATACCATCACAAATGTACCTTCTTAATATCACAGTTTCTATTTTATAGTCATAACATTAGTGATTTCTACACAGCAGAAATAAAATGTCCTGGGAAGTTTTTAAAAGTGTCTTGAGGAAGAAGTTCACAGACCTCTCTTCCCCAAAACATCTTCAAAATATTTTATTTTTCCCAGCCTGTTTTTTCCCCAGCTAAACTAGTGATCTTTTTTCCCCTCAACTTGGGTTGAAGCCATTTCCTGCCTGCTGAGTGAACAAAAGCAGGCAGGAGACCGTTTATTTCTCCTGCCCAAACCTTTCACTTTCATTTTCGCCACTCGTTCCTGCCATTTTGTGTGCTGCAGCAGAGATTCTCTGAAGGTTCCCCATGGAGATTTCCTTTCCTTACAGTTCATCTACAAGCAATTTCAATATAAAAAGTAGATGAATAAAGTTTGTTTTGCCTAGTGACACCACACATGTGTTATTTTTCCTTTTTTGTTGCTTTGAGCGGGATGTCTGTGAGGTTATGGTGGCACAATTAGAGAAGCTGCAATATGTGCATATTTGTGTTAGCATAGCTTTGCAGTCATCCCCCTCAAAATAAAAAAAAGATACATATGTGGAATTGATAGGCAAACCAAACTTTATGCATGTACTTTTTACAGTGAAATTAATGGTCTCTCTGATGTTTGAGGAATGCCTTGATTGTGCACAGGATTTAGGGGCTTGGAAAAGCAAAACTCCATCATCATTCCTTTTGAAGCCCACAAGTAAAGGCTGTGACTTACTTCCTTTTGTTTGTATTTTTTTTGTCAGTGTGATATTGTATTTTATTAATGTCAGCTACTTTGACCAGACCTGGATGCCCCTGGCTAGCCTGATGTCATCAAAGCTTGGAAGCTAAGCAGGGCAGGGGCAATCCTGGTTAGTACTGGAACAGGAGACCCCCAAGGAAATGCTGGATCGGTTCACAAAATCAGGCAATGCCAAACTATCTCCAGATGTCTCTTGTCTTGAAAATCTTTTGAGGTTGCCACAGGTTGCCACACCTTCCACCATCATCACCACCAAGTTGCTTTGAGTTTTCTTTATGTAAGCTGCTATATTTGGTCATTGGCCATAAATAAAGTCGTCGTCTTCGTCGTCTTCGTCGTCTTCGTCGTCTTCTTCTTCTTCAAGCTGCTTTGGACCCTGTTGATCAGGGGAAAAATCAGGATGTAAATATAAATATATAAATATTCTATCCATAGGCCATCATCAACCACGCAATCCCTACATACAGTGGCACAATATGAGAAATTTTGTTTCTGGGAAGGACAAAGACTGCTCTTGTGGCAGCAGGGAGTTGTTGGATGAAACCCTTACGTTTAATGCAACCTTTCATTTTTATTACCAAGGAAATTCTAGGCTGTCTGTTTCTAATTGTCTTAACACAAAGTCAGGAGTTATAGCTGTATTACTTGCTTGTTAAAAATACTGTGACTGTCTTAAGCTACCCAAATCACCTAGCTAAAAATAATGAAAAGAATAAGTTTGTTCCAGTGTTTTGTGCTTATAGTTTTATATACAATTATTCATCAACCAGTTTTCTCTAAATTAAGTCAAATATAAACTTCTTGAAGTCATTACAGTCTTAATCTACGATGGTAGTAAAGATCCAAAAGAAAAGGTAGAGAGCAATAATACCTTTACCCAAGTTCTTTTTCTTTAAAATGTAATTTGTTGAAAAATTAAACTGCAGTTTTCTTCTTCCAGGGAACTCCCCCCTCCCCATTGAGCACTGGGCTATAATTTAAGGAGCAATAACTGAAAAAGGTAGATTACCAAAGCTTTTTGTGCATACTTGCTCAGTACATCTTAAGCCAACATTCTGATGTATTTGTCTGCTTTAAATTGCCTTGCCAGAACTGGTTTTCTATTTCATTACATTTTTCCTTGCTACTTTATCTGCTTTCTGCACTGTGGAAACAGCAATGGAATCCTGATTTATAAAAGCTTTAAACAGCTTCGAAACAATATTAGTGAAAGGGGAGGATAGCTTGCCTATATCTTTTCCTTAAATTAGCTTACAAAGGAGGAAAATATTGATTAGGCACAGATTGACAAACATTTTGTATGTTTTATTGCCTTTAGTTTTTCATCAATTTTTCATTTGACCTTTGTCCAACTAATGAATGCCATGAAAATCCCATATCACTAATGGTATTCTTCATGTTTGAGCTAACAGCAATGGCAAAACACAGCTTTTGCCTTGGATACCGTTCTGGCCTGCCATGAGTCACCTGTGACTTGATGGCACAGTCTACCACAACCTTGCGAAAATACTTTTCTACATTTTTTTCCAATTTCCATTAACAAAGCCAACACTCAAATTAGTTGCATGAACTGCACTACACTAAAAATAAGATGCTGTTCGGGAGCCTAATATCTTTCCAAGTCATATGCTTCAGTGGTTTCAGTTCCCACAGGATGGGAAACAATAGTAAAGATGCTCATATTAGGATCTATTCTAGATCAAGTCTTAATAATGGCACAGACAAGATATATTTTCTGGTCTTCATGGTAGGCAGGTTAAATAGGTGTCATAGACAGGCCCTCAGAAACCAACAGACATTCTGGACCAGAGGTGGAGTGAGAAGGAACTGTGCCCGAGGTGCGCGCACACCCTGCGCCCCTGCCACAGTGCTGTCTGCTCCCACCCCACAACACCCCCAGAATTCCCCACCATGCCTCCTCTGTGGCCCAGCTATGCCCCCTCCGCTGCTCCTCCCGAGGAGTAACGCCCCACCCAGCCCCATTGGCAGTACACCACTGGTCTAGACACAGTTCTTTGTGGGTTCAGCTGTTTAATGGATACACGGAGCATGGAACCAAGGCAAGGCTAGAAACAGTGACCTGCAAACTGAACCACAATGTTGCTGCCACAAGATAGTTCTGCTGCAACCTCTCGTTTATAGCTAGCTTCCCATACACTAGTACAATAACCTCTTGCAGCTGTGTTACTTTAGTCTGGCTCCTGCAAGAACTTTGCATCCAGCTTGCCCCATAGCTGCTAACCTGCTGCTGTGTCTCCTTTTCTATAAACTAGCACACAGTCTCCTCCTTCGTTGCTCCTATGGCTCTGGAGACAGGGGGGAGGACAGGGTCCACTCTGGCTTTGTATCAAGAGGCTAAAGAGTGTTAGAGCTAGACCCTGGCTGGGGAGTCTCAGAGCTGGAACCTGGCTGTGGATCCTAGCCTGAATCCTCTGCCTGAGCCTCTGGACCTAGTCCTATAGGAACTTCTGACTTCTCCGGCTCTGCATTTACAGGTAGTGCCTGGGAGTCTGGAACCAAAACTGTTCCCTCATCTCCACCTGAGTCTTCCTCCCAGGGGTCCCCAGCCAGACCAGGCTGAGCCATAACACAAGGTCATGGATCTTTGGGGACGTTTCTTCCTAGCATGCAAGGGAAAAACCAGCACCATATACTAAGATGTAGGGAATATTTGTAGATATAGCATGAATATATCTTCCTATTGAGATGTTCATGTCATGAACATCTTCCTACTGAGATGTTCATAGTTTTCCAGCACAGGTAGCATAGTAGATAAACCACCCATGCCAGAAGGTCATTGCTCCTGTAAATATTCTTCTAAAAGCAGATTTTTGGGAAACATTTGATAATACAGACTCAAGGATATGTTGAACAAGAGGAAACAAAGAATGGAATATTGCAGCCATCATTCTGATACTTGCAGCTTCATCCAAATGATTAGGCGTCTGGAAGTGGCACTGCAGCTGCACCATCCTGCTGTACCCAAGGAGGATTTCCAATAGTGTGATGCTAAAAACACCTCCCTGCCACTGGAAACCCCCAGTGTAAATCCAAAGCCTCAAAAGGGGAATGGCCAGGTGGAAGTCAACTAGTTTTGGCTGCTCTCCTGGCCACGTCCCTGGACTGCCCCTGCATTCAGGGATGCTGGCCATCAGTGGATTCATCCTTTTGCCAGGACAAGTGCCCAGGGGAGGGCAAATCTGCCAGCATGGCCCCACGCTGCTCCTAGCAGCAGATTCTACCCTTTCCTCCCATTTGGATGGGGCAGTTAAAGTACAATCCAAAGCAGACTTACTTCAGTCTAAACCAAGTGATTTCAGATGGCTTAGACTGGTGTAACTTTATACAGGATTGAACTGTTAATTACTGATTTGCTTCCTGAACGATTCTAAATAGGCTATTTCATATGGAAGACTTTATTTAAAGAAAGATTTTAAAAGAAAGATACATTTTCTTAAAAGATACTTAAACAACTTTTAAAAGTCTGGTTCTGGTGGGTTTTCTGGCCTTCAACAATACAACTTTTAAAAGATCTGCTGAGCAGCCTTATACATCTTTACACAGAATTCAGAATTCAGTATACTCAGTCCAACTTTTGGAGTTCTTTGAGTAGATTTAGATGAAAGTGTACATCATCTAGTAGACATCATATGATTGGACTTGCAAAAGCTTTTGACAAGGTACCTCACCAAAGAACTCTGAGTTAGCTTAGTAGACATGAGATAAGAGGAATGATCCTTTTATGTTTGAAAAATTAGTTAAATGGCAGGAAGCTGAGAGTAGGAATGTATTGGCAGTTCTCACAATGTCAGTAAGTGAGAAGAGGGGTCCCACAAATATCAGTGTTATGATATGTGCTACATAATTTGTTCATAAATTATTTTGATTTGAGGTGAGTAGTAACCAAGCTTGCAGATGATACCCAATTATTCAGGATGTTAAAAAAAACAAAGTAGGTTGTGCAAGAGTATATTTCTTAATCGGATGACAGCAAATTCATTGTGGGTAAGTGTAAGGTGATTCATATTGGAATGAAAAGAATTCCTACTTTTCCATATATGCTGATCTGAATTGTCTGAGATGAAGAGAAACTGCTGGGAAATAGGACAGACAAAAGGAAATAATTCTTTACTCAAGAACTAATTAAACTGTGGAGTCCACTGCTGCTAGGGGTCATAATGGTCACAAGCATAGAAAGCTTTAAATGAAGTTTAGGCTGATTAATAGAAGCAAGGTCCATCAGTGACCGTAATCCCACATCCCTCCCACATCCCTAGCCCATAATACTACTCTCTACAGAAAGCGCGAAGGACAGGAATGCAAGATATGCTCAAGGTGAACGGCCAGAGATGGTACCTTTATCTCGAGTGCTTCTACTTGGTTACCTAGGAAAATGAAAAGGTCCCATCCTCCACAGAATACTCTGCTTGCTGTCAGGCCCCAACCCGACATTACTAGCCTTGAAACTGACAGGAGACTCCATATTCAAAGAAAAGAAACTTTTAAATATCAGTGTAGGAGACAACATTTAAGGAGATCCTCAGCCTTTGTGCCCTGTTTGTTTCGTCTTTCAGGGCAACTGGTTGGCCACTGTATGAAATAGTGTGCTAGACTAGATAGGCCACTGGTCTGATCCTACAGGTTCTACTCCTGTTTTTTATTTCCTTAACGTTACTGTCACCAATTTGAACATGACTTATTCCCAAGTAAGGATTCTAGTTTCAAAGAATTCCCCACTCCACACCTTAAAATGGCAAGCAGCTGTGCCAAATGCCATCCATCACTCTATGCTATACAAAGAGAAACAGAGGCACCATCATTTAGTATGTAAACTCATTCTATCAACTGATAAACAATACTGGTGACATTGGTGTCAGTCCTTGATATCGTTTGCCTCCTCCTGACTGTCATTAAATATATTCAGTGGCTCTTACTTCATGCAAACATTAAACAATAATTACTTGCTTTTCTGTCAAGAAGTCATTCGGTTTAAAACTGTATTAATCTGCAGTTTTTAAAGAGCAAATTTAATTAGCTCATTTATAACCTTTCTATTTTTGTTCATGTAAATAGACTGATTTCTTATTTGCTGGACCTAAGCACATGCATTTTGCTTTATTGCAAATATACTTATTTCTTCTTTATTTTCTAATGAAATGCCAGTAACTGCTTTTCTTTTTTTTAATCCCTTCCTTTGAGCCAAAGGTACCAATGATAATATTAAAGGGGGCAATCAAGTAAAAAGGCAGTATGAAATCCTCTCCTATCTCCTCCAACCAGCCAGAAAAAATGTTGTTTTTAAAGCTAAACTATACCTATTAATGGGGATCTGGTATTCAATACCCTTGCCCAGTTTCCAAGGCAAAAATCTTCCATCACACTTTTGTTAAGTCATGAACAAAGGTTAGGGTTTTTTTCCCCTTTAAATAGTATTTCTGCTGAAGTGATGTTGTGTTTATATTTCTATTTAATTTGTCATAAGACACATTGATTTCTCCTGAGTGAAAGAAAACCAGGCTCTAAATGTTTTAACTAAATAAATATGTGTTAAGGGCCATTGTCACTTCTGACTTCTGGTGACTATAAATTAATGACCTCTAAAGTATCCTATCTTTAACAGCCTTGCTCAGGTTTTTTTTGAGGCCCTTTCCTCATGGGCCAGTTAAACTGGGATAAACCCAGTAAAAAAATCCAAATTTGGAGGCAACTTAGAATGGATCCCAATCCTAACATGCATCCGCTCTGTGCCCCACCCCCCGGTTTTCAACAATCATGTTATGTGCAATTCTTTTGTTTTAACGTGGCTCATAAATATGGCTGAGCAAACAGCGTTAGTTGTGAGCCGTGCTAAAACAAGAGCATCGCATATAATGCGATTCTCGAAAACACCTTGCCTAGCTCCCATCTGTGAAGCCATGCAGGGTATGGCCCGGGGGGGGGGGTTGGTCCTGCCTGTGCTTCGCAGGCAGGCAGGGGGGAAAAAGGCAGGAAGGGAAGTAAAAAAAAAGACAGCCGTGTGAAGGCATAGCCATACTTCCTTCTAAGAGGCTATGCAGCTGCCTAGCATTGGTGTAAGTGCTTCTGTGTCAGAGTAAATGTCCCTTAAGCTGGTATGAGTAGCGTTTAAGCCAGGGTCACACTGCCTCCTCAGCAGTGCCCCCCCACCTCAGGATTTGATTGTTAATCTCCTGATTTAATTCACTTTTTTGGAAGTTAGATGTACAATTTTGAATGGCATCTATCATAATTGGAATTTTACTATATTCACAGTATTGTTCAGGGGTGGGGCTGAATTCCCATTGGGATTTTTCAGGATTTATTTAAGGCTACTTTAAAACTATAAGGTTCCAATTGAGGTTAAACAATAGGTAGGTACTTAAGAGGTTAAGATCAGACAATACACAAGGTAGAAAGTGGGATGTAAGCAGCGTAGCCTGAGATCTGGAAGCATGTCATCCCCTTTGAACTGTTATTCCTGTTGTTATTATTATGGTCCTTAACTTTGTTGACATTGTTGTACAGTGTAAACAGCAAGCCATATACCCACTGAAGATATTTACTGAGTCAAGAGATAGTCCTGAATTCTTGACTAGGCTATGGCTACTTCTGACTACATAAACAGCTACATTACAAATATATAAACGTTCAAGATTATTTATCAGCAATGCAAGAAAGTTTAGTTTAGTTTAGTTTATTACACTTGATAAACTACCCTACCCAGCTGAAGCTAGGCTCAGGGAAGCTAACATACATATTAAATCACAAAAATTATATGAGTTACAAAACAATGTTAAAAAATTCAAAAAAACACTTTTTTCAGATGGCAATAAGTCCATATTACCCATATTTCCCCTTAACAAAGGCCTACAATTTACTAGCTGAAGAACACAAAAAGACAAACCTGATTAGATTATCCCAAATCCCTTAGCCCACTATCTAAACTAATAATCCTCCTAACCCTCTGCTGCATCTGAAATTATGCCACCAATCTGGCAGTCAAACACAGATCCTCCAGTAGGGTACCACAAATGAACTAACTAAAAATTATATGATTCTATGAACTATACTACCTAGTGGACCCAACAACATCCTTCCTTATTCCAGCCAGGAATCTTATAAAGTGCATCAATGCCACAACCAGCCAGAATCAATTTGGAAGCCCCAGGTATCATCAGGCTACTGTTTGAGAGAAACATCATTGGTGTCAATAACTGATTCTAATATGCACACTGTGACCAAGTTCTTCATTTCTAACAGAAGGAGATGGGTCAGTCAAAATCCTTTCAGGAGCTCCTCAGTCTCTTCTAATGTTTATTAAAGTCTACTCCTTCAGGTTAGGTGAATTGATTGCAAGTTCTGTACAGTGGTAAGAGCAAAGGCAGCAAGTCAAGGCTCTTGTTCCTGAGATGTTATGAAAATGAAAGTGAAAATGTCCACAGGAGTCTTCTCAGTGTCAGCATTCTCGTGTCAACTGCTCTTTTCCATGGTAGTTCCACTGGGCCCCAGGACCTGTTTCCCAAAAGAGCTCCCTTTTAAAGAATGAAATTGAGGACTCTGCTTCAGTGTGGATTTTTACCAGAAGAACATGCAATTCTGATTGAGCTAATTAAGCATTACAACCAAGGACTATTTGGAGGAGCATTATTGCCAAATTGTGGTTAAACTAGCTAAACAGCAATTAACTTATCTTGTATTTTCCTTTTTGGAAGCATTATTGCCAACATAACTGTATTTAGCTGTATAACCATTTCTAATATATTTTCAAATAAGTGACCAATACTGTAATTTGCTTATATATGTTGTGTGTGTATATTCTAATGGAGAAGCTAGCTTTTGATAGATCGATCGATCGATCGATCGATCGATCGATCTATCTATCTATCTATCTATCTATCTATCTATCTATCTATCTATCTATCTATCTATCTATCTATCTATCTATCTATCTATCATCGGCCACCCTACCCCCAAAGGGCTCAGGGCAGCTTACAATGGCATAAATCCTAAAATCATAAGTATACATATGTGGTGCTTATATTATGATGTATTACTATAAATATGTACTGGCAATGAAAACAGACTTCAAGCCAGCAGTCAAAAAACCCTCAAACCCGAAGAGCAGTCATGGTAGAGAAGCCAGTGAACGTGTGTGTGTGTGTGTGTGTGTGTGTGTGTGTGTGTGTGTGAGAGAGAGAGAGAGAGAGAGAGGGCAGCTTGCAAAACTTCCTGGACTAGCTGAGCAGTCTGTGCAGGATGCCTGAGTGAGCACCAGAAAGCAAGGGAACAGCTTTATCTTTTATGGAATACTTTCTATCTACTATTCACCCTCTCCTCCTCCCCTGACTCTGAGGTCAATATTTGGTTTGTTCCGGATTTGACCAGTCTTAGTGACTTGCAGAAGGAGGTGGTAGATCTTATACAGCTGTTGAAAGAAGATGAACCCACCCCTCCATTCCAGGCAACTGTAGCTGGGATGGAGAGGTTGTTTTTTGTGCATGAAGTGGGACATCAGCACTTGATATTAGTCCTGTGTGAATAACAGAGAGGAACATACTTGGAGGAGCTGAGTTGAAACTGGCTGAGAGGGTTATTGGAAAAACCAAAGGTTTCACCAGGGTGAGCAAGCAAGTAAGCAGGAAGGAAACTTTCTTATAAAGAAGGGGAACAGAGTCAAAATTTATGCTACGGTGGTTTCAAAGATTTGGGCAGGAGGGAGATAGTGATAAAGGATATTGATGGAGCTGAAGTCAGACTGGAGCAAACAGAATTTGTTCGCAAAGGAGAAAAGAGCAAAGGAGTGGGAGACATCCACTGGGCAGGAGTTGTGCTTAGTTGAGTGCAACCCTTGAGTGAGACTGTAGTCACTGGTGGTTTGGCAGCAAATCTAAAGTTTCTACTTTTATCTTGTCCTAGGAAGAAAAAGGGGGAAAAACAGTTTTTTTTCTTTGTGTATTTGAAATGTCCATCAATTTTACATCTTGTAATGTTATAATGTATCACGTATGACAGCATAGTGTAGTGGTTAGCATGCTAGACTAGGATCTGGGAGATCCAGGTTCAAATGTGCTTCAATTACATTTAGATGATAGCCTTTAAGGTGGTCTTCCACAGACAGTTAATTTACTAGTGATAACAGGGTATGGTGGGTTTGGCTTCAGGGGGTAAAGAAGGATGACATTTGGAGAATTTTTTCCTATGCTGAATAACAGTGAAGATATCTGATAGCAGCATTGATCTATCACTGTTCTGCTATAAGACTGAAGTATTATGACCAAGGACCTTCTTGGACTTAGATGTTAATAGACTTTGCTGTAAATTTCCAAGATTCTAGTTTGGAATTCTTTCCTGCACATGTATGGTATGGTCTAAAAATAGGCAAAAACCTTTGTTGGATTGATGAAGGCAAAGAAACTCTAGGTAGAAAATGCCTCTGCCTCAGATCGCTCCTCTTCAAAATGTTGTGTCACTCCATACACACCTTGTTAATATGTAGATACATTTTATTTAAGAACAAAGAACATTAAGGGCATAATTTCAGTTCTTGCCCGTGGTGCCTATTTCTGTAGATATACCGTTGCCTTTTGGTGATTTGTTTCTCCCAATTGCTCTCAAATCAAATCAAAAAGCCTTTAATGGCATTTTACAAATAATATAAAGGGAATATTAAAATTGCTCTCAATGCAGCATTCACTTCACTTTCTAAACTGCAGGTTTTTCATCAAATGTTTCTTCTTTGAAGGAATTTGTTCTTTTATCTCTTCTGTATAGTTCTTAATTGTATTGCTCCCTAGTTATAATTTAGCCGCAAAAGGAAGCTGTGGGACCCATGGTATGGATCACTGTAGTGGCCTGGGAGTTTTTTCTTTGACCTCATAGGATAAAGGATAAGGCACAAGAAAGAGAAATCGGAACATGTATTGCAAAGCCTGGATTACAGCTTCATTAAATGCAGAAAGACAGCATTTTATCCTCAAGGTGACTGCATTTTCTTTAAAAAAAATCTGTTTTGCTTTCTAACTCAAAATTGGGTTAAATATTTACATGAAAGGACTTTAAATTTAAACTTGGTTCATATCAGCTAACCAAGGGAAAAAAAATGTGGTCACTCAAAATCTGAAGTCACTGTTTAAAAATTTTATTTAAAGAGTTTTAAAAGATGGTTTCCAGAAGGACTAAATTTGCATCTCTACATATGATTCAATTAGAAAAATTTAGTTATTTATTGTAAGGGTGTATAGATACCCACCCCCATTTAAATTAGTAATATCCCACATATCTTCCTTTATTAATAAGGGTAGATAGATGTACTCATAAGAATTTAGCAACTTCAGATCTGAGTCAAATGGGTAATTTTCCTATTATTTAGTATAATGGTGGCATTTGCAGAGCGTGTCTTATCATGCCATTGTCTTGGGGTAGTAGAACATGGTTTATCTTACTCCCTATTCAGGATGCAATAGTCAAGTACTTGATAGTTTGGCAATAAGTTTCAGCATGTCCATAAATTATGCTTCAGGCTGTTGTAATATCATGCTTCTCAAAGAATAAATGCTCCTGATTGCATGAAATCATGAAAGTCTCAGGCGATCTTATTTAAGGAAGTGTATTTGGATATGTTATTTGCAAAAGGAAGATTGATGGAAGTAGTGATGAAGATTCTTTGATCAAAAAAGTAGGTATTGATTGGCAGAAAGCGGTAACAAAATCATAGCTCTTCCATACATTCTTTCAGTTCAGCTTCACAAGCATGCTGCCACTTTCACACACACAGAGAGAGAGAGAGAGAGAGAGAAAGAATAATGTATGGCTACTGTGCTAAACCTCCCATGAACATTTGGAATGATCAAACAGTGTTGAAGAGACTGCTAGGTAGAACCTGAATAGATGCTAAGCAAGTTCCACATATTATTTTTTTCACAATGCATATTAATTTTATGAAAATAAAAAAGTGAAACAACAAAACAAAGCTAGAAATGGGGGAGAGAGGGAGACATTGCTTGGAATGCTCCACTGTCTGCAGACTGTAACATTAGATTAATAGCATACAGGAAGTCTTATGCAGTAAGTAAAGTGATGCTGCCCATGTGTGATCGCAGACCCAACTTTGAAAGTGTAAATACCAGCAATAATTTAGATTTCTGACCAGCATAAGAAAATAAGAGACCCCTTGACTCTGACTAGTGATCCATGTAGTTCTGCAACATTTTTCACACAGCAGCCAAACAGTTGGCCTGGCAGTCAACAAACGGGCATAGAGGCCAAGGCTTCCCCTGATACAGAAGTTTGGTGAATCTGACTAGGGGCTCCTTTTAGTCACCATGGTTAGCATCCATTAATAGATCCACAAATATTTCTATCCTTCTTCTAAAGCCATACATACTTGTGGTCATCATTCACTTGCAGTGAATAACACAATTATCCTTGCTAAATATCAGTGTTGTGTTTGATCTTGTGACCTTTTCCTCAGGTGTTAATTTAATAGCTGTTTTGCTCTTTAAAAAAGCAAAAGCAAAACACCAGCAGCCTGGTTCTCCTTCAGCTCAAACAAAGCTTGTTTCTCTTGTACAGGGTTGTCTTGTTCCAGAAAGGTCTTCTGTACTCAATAGCACTACACCCTGCCTTCCAGACCATTTTCTCATCCATGCATTCAGAACCCTAATCTCTATCTAGTTATCCCTGTGCAGAACAAGTAGAAATTATTAGAATGCTGTTTTGAGACCTGTATGTTATTTTTTTGCCTAGTGACCTATTTTTGTCAACAAGATCACATGAATACATTTGCCAGAGTCATTGATGCTGGTGTGCTCCATGACCCTCAACTCCTTTCAAGATTTGCTAGCAGCCTTTCTTAGTCACTATGTGGTGTTCACAGACTTTACACCAAGCAGGCAAATTGCAATGCAACCATTCATCACAGTTCTCACTCTCTCTATTAATAATTATCTGATCTCCCACTTCCAAAAGCCCACTTCCCCCAAACGGTGTTGCCAACCTCCAGGTGGGGCCGAGAAATCTCCTGAAATTATAACTGACCTCATGACTACAAAAATCAGTTCCGTAGAGAAAACGTCAGGTTTAAAGGGTGGATTTTATGTAATTATGTCCTACTGAGGTCCCTGAGAGATTGGACAAAGAGCATTTAAGATCCTGCACAGAGAGGAAGGATGTTCAGGAAGAGGAGAGGAAGGCTGAATGGGAAGGCAACCCTTGAGAAGGCAATCATGGGGAGTGCAACAGGAAGGGGTCAGTCCCCCACAAGTAACATCTTTGTTTTGTTGAGATTAAGTTTAATATTGATTAACTTCCATTCTTTTAATTATTATCCTTTTTATTAAGATACAAATGTGATGATGCTGAATATTTCTCAGCTTGCATGAGTTTTTTTTAAAATTATTATCCCATTCTGTCAGCTTAGAAACCACTTTTAGGTGTTGACTCCCAAGTTGCTTTGTTGCAATATTTATAAGATTCTTTTCATGTGTCTTTTAAGGAAATGTGAATTAGCCAAATAATGAAGCTAAAATTACAATCTGTTTGATAGCTGTTTGAATAGAGAATCAGAAATGTGCTGTTTTTCAGCAGCACTCTGGAGAGTACTGCAAAAGGTACTCGTTTTATTACTTGTAAAGATAAAGACTAATTAAATGCTACACAGCCTTTCAGTAATTCAAAAGCTCTACTAATCAGGAATATGGTTCAGTTTTAAAAGTTATAATGCAAACAAGTCTGAAGATTGAACAAAAGGCTCAGAAACAAGAATATACCTTGGAATCTCACAGCAACTAGTACAAGTTCAGTAAAGGCAAAGGGCACAGAACTTGAAGAACCTACAGGACCCCCACTCAGTACCTGTATTACTGCATAGGAGTTACATGCAAACAAATATCCGAGAAATCCAATGTCCAAGAAATAAATATCAAAGAAGTTTACATTAATGGGTTCAGGTAGGCATCAGCAAGACTGCATTTTGCTCAAACTAGCAAAAGGCATTAAGATCAGTATCCTGTGTTCAATGTATTAATTGTCATTTTTGTGCTAATGTCTGCTTTATAAAAATCATTTGTTTTCCTTAGGAGCAGCAGTGGCGTAGGAGTTTAAGAGCTCGTGTATCTAATCTGGAGGAACCAGGTTTGATTCCCTGCTCTGCCACCTGAGCTGTGGAGGCTTATTTGGGGAATTCAGATTAGCCTGTACACTCCCACACACATCAGCTGGGTGACTTTGGGCTAGTCACAGTTCTTCTGAGCTCTCTCAGCCCCACCTACCTCACAGGGTGTTTGTTGTGAGTGGGGAAGGGCAAGGAGATTGTAAGCCCCTTTGAGTCTCCTACAGGAGAGAAAGGGGGGATATAAATCCAAACTCTTCTTCTTCTTCTTAATTGATATCAACAGAAGTTGATTTTGATAGATGTGAGTTCAAATATAGATTTATTTTAATTTTAGCTTATATGTTGAGACATTCAACATGATTCAAAACAGAGTGAAACTCTTCTAAGTTCATTGGTGCCAATGTATTTAGAAGAGTGTGACTATGTCCAACATTGTCTGCAAATCCACCGAAAGCATCAATATATTGACTTTAATCCAGGAATTAAATGATATTATGTAAATCGAGTCTTTTTTCATATTTAAGTGGTTGGCAGTCTTCTTGGTTTAATTTACTTTCCTTCATATTTTGGAAATCATTGAGTTTGGGATGTTATTGATAATGATTATTTATAAAGTGCTTTCAGGTGTAGAAGTGTTTAACACTTTGATTAAATCCAAAAAAATATTTATTCATAGTTACACATTATGATAGATCAATGCTGCACTGTAAGCTAGGCTTAATGATTAGGTATATCCAAATTAAAAGAAAATACTGAAAAAAACCAAATACAAGTAGGGCTGATAAAACTCAATTTGAATAGCTCAGAATCGGAGGAGTTAAACTTTAAAGGGAGCCTTCAATAGCAACTAGTTGCCTTGGACTCCCTTTAAAGTTAACTAACTTGACTGCATATAGTTAAAACTAGAGAATCCCCCCACAATTTAAACGTAAGCTCTTGTATAGTAAAAACTAGAGAACACCCCCCCCCGCCACCCCATGAGAGAATCTCTCTTCACTTTACTTGCCATTGCTGTGTGTGTTGGAGGCTCTCTGGAGGGATCTGGCGGTGGCGGGGGGTGGGGGGTGGGGGGTGTCAGTCTGAAGCCAAGCAGAAATGGTGCTTGAGACTGGCTCTGACTGAGTCTCTCTTTCTCCTTCCCTGGAACTCTGTTGTTTTGTTAATTTGTTTCCAGGGCAACAAATTGGAGACTGGATGACTCAGCCAGCCAGTGATTGTTATGAATTTCTGCTAGCTAGAACTTTGCAAAGCTTTGCACCTTGAGGGACAGGACACAGGAAGAGAGTAGGAGACCTCTCATGTTAGAACAACACTATAAAAATTCCATCCAAGATAGCGTCTTGGGTGACTGCTTCTACAAATAAACACTTTAAAACTACATTTTAGGAAAGCAATAGATTTGAACTATCTTGCTAACCTCTATTTATTATAAATATTATTTTAAGGCACAATTTATTAAGTACTAATTATTAAACTATATTAATCTAATATGGTTAATATAAAAGAATAATAACTTTTAAAATATTTTGTTTCTGAAATGCTGCCTCAGGAGGATTAGTTTTCTACAGCCGATTGTATTTTTTTGCACAAAAGGCTTCTTTTTTTTTTGCACAACTGGCTTTATTTTGCAATAAAAGTTAAGGACTTTTGTTTGTAGCAGACACAGCTCATCAAAAGAGAAAGCTAGACATTTGAACATTGACCACTGATTTGAGAAAGGTGATGAAGTGCCAAAAATGAAGGAAATCAAAACATCTTGGACCATGTTATCTTTTTAAAAACCCCACTACCTTGCAACACTACCTACAATGGAAGCCATTTTTTTCTATTTTTGGAAGGCATCAAAAAATAATGGTAGGCATTTGAAAATTAGCCACCAGTTTTAGCATGATTGTTGGACCCAGGTTTGAATTTCCACTCATCATGGAATCTTGCTGGGTCATCTTGAGCCACAAACGTCATCATCATCATCATCATCAACAATCTTTAATAGGCGTAAATAAATCAGAATTTACACAGACACATTCTGCAGTCTGAGATATAGTTCAATAGCAAGAAAATAGTCCACATAACTTAATGATTGACTTCAAGGGATTTGGATCACTTCAGATTTTTTAAAAGAAATTACCAGAACAAATGACAGTAAATTCCCCTACACAATCAATATAAAAAATACAATCTAGTATAAAATTGCAATATAAATAGATCTGTTTGACAAGTTAAAAGCAAAATAATACAGCAATAGGTATCCTAACATGCCTAGATATTAGACAGTGTGTATCAGATTGGAGAAGATACCTATCTTTTGTAAGAAGTTCTACGTTTATTTCATGTATCATATTTGACATTTATTAGATTTGACTCTGTGCCAAATAATAATGAACTGGTTTGGTCTAATGTGCTGGTATAATATATTAAAAAAAAAACACAGTTAAAAATAATAAAACAGGAATAAGTTAACACTTTAAAATGGTTGTCAGGTATAGAGCTACCATACATGTTGTATCAGACATATGCTTCACATAAGCTGCCACATGGGGATATTCTGAGAATAAAATGGAGAAAAGAGGAGTGTGATGCAAGCCACTCTGGGTCACCACTGGGGAAGCTGTGGTAAAATGCAGGAAAACCTTCTGCTATTTGTCTGTGGCAGGCAAAACTTATCAAAAGATGTGTTAGTGCAGTGAGCAACAGTTAGCAAGTGGAATGGGTGGGTTGGACCTTTAGTTTAAAATAATCAACACTTCAAGTATATAAGTTGATCTTGTGCCTGTCCACTCCTCAGTATTCATCAATTTGGTGCATGCTCAGAACTTATTCTATTGAACTACAGTTTCCATAGGGCAGTACAAAAAGATGAACAGTATTTCAGTACCATTTAGCCAGCAGTAGGTAATAGGGGTCCACACCATTTTCTTTGGAGGGTTTAGGTTTAGAAAACCTGGACATTTTTGAAAAATTTGGGGAAAAAACCCCTCAAACCTCCATATCAGTGTGGGGGTTTCCCCTTTTATTCAGAAGTTCAAAATTTTTCAGGTCTATTAAACCTGATTTTTAAAAAAGTTGTCTCCAAAGTTTTCATCGGTGTTGAAGGAGGCAGGTGGTGCAGAGCTTAATGCTGACTTGGTAAGTGAGAGGAAGATACAGGGAGACACAAGGACGTAGGTAAGGGGGGGCTCTCGGGTTCAAATCCCCCCATTCATGTCCGAAGCGCCGCCCCTCTGTTTGTGGGTTTTTAAAACAGCTTTTAAAACTTCACCAAACATGGGTGGTATCATTAGAAGAGTCTCCTGAAAGTTTGGTGCTTCTAGCTTAACAATTGCACCCCTGACAGCAGGCACCCCCCAAATTTCCCCAGATTCTCCTTTTAAATCCACCCCCTTCGGCATGGATTTAAAGGGAGAATCTGAGGTCCTCAGTTTAGAAGAAGAAGAAGAGTTTGGATTTATATCCCTCCCTTTCTCTCCTGTAGGAGACTCAACGGAGCTTACAATCTCCTTGCCCTTCCTTTCTCACAACAAACACCCTGTGAGGTGGGTAGGGCTGAGAGAGCTCCGAAAAGCTGTGACTAGCCCAACGTCACCCAGCTGGCGGGTGTGGGAGTGCACAGGCTAATCTGAATTCCCCAGATAAGCCTCCATAGCTCAAGTGGCAGAGCATGGAATCAAACCCGGTTCCTCCAGATTAGAATGCACCTGCTCTTAACCACTACGCCACATTGAAAGTGATGCTGTTTCAGGGTGGGGGATAATCCACCCCAAAACAGCATCACTTTCAATGTTGTTTAACTAGAGACGCCAGATTCTCCCTTTAAGGTGGATTTAAAAGGAGAATTTGGGCTCTCTAGTTTAAACAACATTGAAAGTGATGCTGTTTGGGGGTGGATTCCAGCATCACAGCGGCTGCCCGGGGGTGGGGTGGGGGGAGCGCAAAACTCAGATTTTGCACCAGGCTCCATTTTCCCTCTATGCCTCTGCCCAGAGGGGAGGGCAGAAGGAACTGCCGTCAGTCGTCTGGGAGGGCAGGGGAGGGCAGGGGAGGGGAGGGCAGGGGAGGGCAGGGCAGGGGAGTCTGCCATCCCCGGCCTCGGAGAGCTGCTTTTATAAGCGCTAGGCCAGAAGCGGGGCTTGGGGAGGTGTGGTCATGCCCTAGGGGCAGGTGGGGGTGTGGCCCCACCCTCAGCTCCCTAAAAATCTATACCTATGTCCCTAGGAAGACAGGGGTCCCCCAATATTTTTTTTATGGCAACAAGGTCAAATTGGCCCAGAAGATACTGAAAAAAATGTATTTTTGGGGATCCATATTTTGGCTCCTTTAGTATGACCATTTGATGGAGGGATTTAAGAACCCTGAAAAATACTGATAAGGATTTTTTCAGTTTGTTTGTTTCTTTGTTTGCTTTAGGTTGGCCAAATGTGCATCCCTAGTAGGTAATTCATAGCAAATGTGCTGATAGTGGGATACCAGAATACTTTACATGGCACCAAGAACCAAGGGTCAAAGACCTGCTGATTTGGGCTGCAGCTATCAGTCATCTTCATGTTCGATATACATTCTCGTTGGGGCAACATTTCTTGTAGATGCATTTTGCAAGATCAGTGCTGTACTCTCACTTCTCTCCTTCCTGACATTTTGCAAGTGCTCTTTAACTAGACTTTTTTTCTCTTCCAGAAGAATGGAAGGAACACTGGTCTGCCCAGAATTACCCCAGGAATTTTCTTTCCAGCCTTCTCACCTTCTCCCTACCCCCTCCAGGAGCATTCTGCCCACCTCTCACTCCACAGTAGCATCCACAGTGCCTGCCATTATGTGCATTTACCCCTGTTAATCGCAGCAGCAGCAACTGCAACAGCAGCAGCAGCAACAGCAGCAGCAGGAAATTAGGACAAATACAATCAAGGCCAGCATCAAAAAACCTTCAGATGATGCAAATGCAGACTGTGCAAGGAAGCCGATGAAACTGTAGATCATGTACTCAGCTGCTGCAAAAAAAGATTGCCCAGACTGAGGCACAACTCAGTGGCCAAAATGATCCACTGGAATTTATGCAAGAATTACAACATTAGAACAGCTAAAAATTGGTGGGAACATTGTCCAGAGAAAGTCATGGAAAATGAAATCAAGATCTTGTGGGACTTTTGAATCCAAACTGTCAAACTGTTGGCACCTAATACACCAGGTATCAGTGACAGAAAACAAAAAAATGACCATCAACCACATAGCAATACCTGGTGATAGTTGGGTCATTGAAAAAGAACACAGGAAGGTCACTTGACTCACTCATGTGACTATGACACAAACCAGCTGAGGTCATCCCAGTGCTAATCAGCACCCTGGGTTCCATTCTGGAAACACTAGGGCAGCACTCAGGGGTGTACTGACACAAAATGGAGCCTGGGGAAAGAAATGAGTTTTCCGTCGCCCCCCTCCCCCCCGATGGAGCCCAGGGCAAGAAATTAGTTGTTTCTTGTTTGGACGTTGTGCAAGTGAATCCCCTACATTTGGCAGGAGAGTGGCAAAGATGCTTTCTGGTAGTGGGTCTGTTGTTTGGCTACAGACCTATGTTTGGAGAAGAAAATTCTCACTCTTTTTCCATTTTCCCTCCTATCTATTTTTCTGGCTTTGTAGTTTTGTTTAGACAGCGATGCATCACTGTTTATCGCTTCTGCTCCATGGAATGGCAAGGGTGGGGGTGAGAATGACATTTTAATTGTGAGTAGGCATTTTTCCCTCCTTTGGGTGAGGTCAGCATTGCTGTCCAGCTTGCTAGTGGTGTCACACTATGTTGTAACCTGCACCTATATTTGATTTGTGCAGTCATGAGGGCAAGGTTTGAACGAGGGGCACCTGGTGACCTATGGTTACCACAAATGGGGGCATTGCCCCCATTGGGAAGCTGCAGAGATAGTGGGGAATAATTCTGCACAACATGCTAAGTACAATCCAGAACTTCTCCTGTGGCATGGAACAATCAGGGTATACCATAGCAACAGAGAATCCCAAGCATGGCCTGATCTTGTCAAATGAGGATACTCCTAGGTTGTTTTGGCCAAAGGGATGGCATTCCTGTGAAGGAGTCCCTGAAGGCTGGTTGCTGATGCAGGCAGGAAACAGGCTGCATTTTTTATTGCCTCAACATGGCCATTGTACTTGCAAGAGCTATCCTGTGTGGCACACTGATTGTCCTGGTCCTTGGCTGATATGGTGACTGTACCTCCAAAGCAAGTGGGGTTCATGGGGTCTCATGAAGAGAGACTGGAGTAACTTTCTTTAGGACTGCAGTGTTAATCTACCAGATATTGACTTTGGAAGTCAGGATGGCTAAACAGACAAGACGGGAATACTAAAGAAACAAGCTATGCTGCTTTGCCTTCTACCTAATCTCACCAGGCTCACATCAACCAAAGAATGCAACTCTTTGATAAAATGATTTTTGCTTTGTCTTGCTGGTTGAGAGTGGGCCAGGGAAAGCAATAGGCTTCTGGACATTCACTAGGCTGGTACTGCTTTAGGAACTCCTCACAAAATCCAAAACTGCATCCAGAGAAGAAGCCTAGTGATAGTGTGAACTGAGGCCTGAAAGATGGTCAAAAGAGTTTTGCTGCATAGATACTGCTATTTCAGATCTTTCAGCCTACTTTAGGGGCATCTGCTTTACTTTGACAATCCACATATGAACAATCAAGGAACTTGTGGGCATTATTTGACTTAAAGGTAAGACCATAAAGATAAACAGTTCTTCCTTATAAGCTAAGAGGGGGAAATGAAAGATATTTAAAACATTTTGTTGGTTAGAAGACTGAATCTTTGGCATCCTTATCTTCATGTGCTGTAACAGTGAGTATGATTGTCACTCTCTAGTCCACTGAGATTCTCAGGAGAGCTAATCATTATGTACTTATTTGCTTGAGACCGACAGCATCAACAGGCAGTTTTTCATGGATTTTATGACATGTTAATTTCCCATCTGTCCTGGATGAAACAGATTTTAGTTCATTCACCATCCCTTAATAAGCAAGCTACAGAAACAGAAAGCTTGTTCATGCCTTCAAAAGCTTAGGTGCATATCAAATTATTCATGTAGTCTCCAAGGGTTATATTTTTCATTTCATATCCCTCTCCAACCTCCGATTATCAGTGACTGCTGGCTAACAAAGATCAACACGAACCTTTATGGCAATACTGAGCGTGTCTGTGAGGCCTAGAGGCTTGTGAGTTTTATTAAATTTATCTAAGCAGAATGCATGAACCGCAAACAGATGGATGATACTTTTGCCATTTACTTTGGATCACTAGATGTGGAGAGCCACTTTGCGTTTTTTTTGCTGTGTGGAAGAAGAAGCAGTCAGGTGGAATCAGATCACAGTTTTAGGGGTTTATTTAAAAATAAGTTTATGTTATTTATGTAGACTGGATTCTAGTCTTCTGTTCCACTGTATCAATATTGTATAGATAGAGAGAAACTGATATATAAGTGATTTCATGAATAGCAAAGCAGGGCAACATTGAACTACTATCTGTCTATTTCTACATGACCTTCTAAAACATCTAAAACACCTATTATTTGGGTTTCAGCATTTTATCCATACTCTAAATCTCTCACTGGGGCTATCAAATGGAAATGTGACAAAGAGACAAAGGCAGACGCACAGACAGAAAGAACCTGACCCTTTTGCTCCAACAGTTCATACCCTTTATTATTATACGAAGGCTCAGTTCGTGAGATATCACATCCCCTGTTACCCATTATTGAAGACTCTCAACTGTCAGGCTGGGTACTCTAATTTTTTCTGCAGTTTCCTAATATCTGCTAATAGTTTTTTGGTTAAAGATGTACTAGAAAAAAATTACACCCCCATAATTTGTTATCACCAGTTTAAAATATAACTTGGCAGCTGCTGTGTGAGAAACAACAGGCTGTGCACTGCATGATGCCTTGGTGTTCATGTGCACAAAGACACATAATATCTCCCCCTACCCACCCAGTCAGACATACAGCTTCCCTGTGAAGGCAACTGTACATCAAAAAATGTCAGCACTAGTAACTCGCACTTACATTTTAACAGTCTTCTCATAAGACAAATATAGGGGAAAGTTATTTACTAGATGCAGACTCAATGCCTGGAAAACAGGCATTTTTCTGTATTGTCGAAGGCTTTAATGGCCAGATTCAACTGGTTGTGGTGGGTTTTCCGGGCTGTGTGGCTGTGGTCTGGTGGATCTTGTTCCTAATGTTTCACCTGCATCTGTGGCTGGCATCTTCAGAGGTGTATCACAGAGGGAAGTCTGTTACACATTGCGTCCAGTGAGAAGGGAATGCTTAGTGGGGTGTAATAAACTATACCCCAATAAACATTCCCTTCTCCCTGGACACAGTGTGTAACAGACTTCCTTCTGTGATACACCTCTGAAGATGCCAGCCACAGATATAGGCGAAACATTAGGAACAAGATCCACCAGACCACTCCCATGGCCACACGGCCCGGAAAACCCACCACAATCAGGCATTTCCCTGTTCAACTGGGACCATTTTAAACTATACTAACTCAAGGAGGTCTCTAAGAAGAGGAGTGTAGTTATGCAAAGGAATTCACTTGAACAGAATTGGCAACTTGAAGTTTCAATATTATTAGCAGCTATACTTGATGTGAAAATGTAGCACCTGTAGCATTTCTTTACATACAATAACAGTGTCAGACATGTGCTACATTTTTCATTCTAACGTTGGATAGAAATACTGATTTTCCTTACCCCTGTCCAAGCTTCTGTAGAGAGGATCTCTCAGTTGAAAAGGCCCTCTGTTGATAGTGGAAGTGGCAGCATACTAAGCAGGGTGTCAGCTAGGGTAGTCAGCCAATGACTGCAATCAGATGAGATTGTAATAGGGGACAAAGGGGGTGTGCTAGGGTTGGCGGTTCGGCCCCTCCCGAACGGCAAATCAGGCCGAGATCAGTCAGTTCGGAGGGGGTCGGAGGGCCGAGGATTTGTTCTCGCCCCCTCCTCACTAAACCAACCGTTGGCTCCTTCTCGAAAGAAGCGCCAAGCCCCAGCCAGCCTGGGGAAAATAAAATTTAACTCCTTCTGGCCCAGCTCCGCCTCCTGGCAAGCTTGGGATGAGCGGAGCTTCCAAGTAAGCTTGGGACGAGCAGCTTCCAAGTAAAACAAAAAACAAACCCTACTCACGCGTTTACCCCCCACCCCACTCCTCGCAAGTCCTACACCCACCCCCACCCAGCCTCATTTCACTCAACCCTCAGCTAAACCCCAAGACCCCGAACTCCCATGTCGCCTCCTGGCAGTGGGCGGTGGGACGAAAGGGCTTCAAACTAAAAAATAAAACCCACAGAATGGTCCTCAATAAAGTTTCCTTAAATTCAAAGAGACCCCACTTACCCACAGTGTCATCGGGCTCTTTCCCCTTACTTGTCGTAAGCCCCGCTGCCATTTCTGAGGAGAGAGTAGCTGGGTTCTCATTCGTAAGCGCTGCCAGCCGCTAAAGCGTTCCGCTGCCGCTTTCGCTCTTTCCCCACTTACCGTAGTTCCCGCTACTTGAGGAGAAAGGTTCCTCCTCCTCCTTTTCACGGGTAGGGCGCTACGCAGTCGTTTCCCGCTGCCGCTGGGCTTCATCTACCGGAAGTAAGCCCCGCTACTTGAGGAGAGTAGCGCTGTTCCTCTCATCGCAGGGCGCCAGCAGTCGCTCGGCCGTCGCTAAGCCTTTCCCCACTTATCGCAAGCCCCGCCATTTGAGGAGAGTAGCTGGGTTCCTCCTCCTCCTTATGGTAGGCGTCAGCAGCCGCCTGCCGCTGCCGCTGGGCTCTTTCCCCACTTATCGCGAAGCCCCGCGTTTCGAGGAGAGCAGATGGTTCTCCTCCTCCATCGCAGGGCGCCATTACGAGTCGCCCCTTTACCGCGTCGCTGGGCCTTTCCTTCACTTACCGTAAGCCCGCTACTTGATATATAGCGCGTTCTCCTCCATCCCCTTAATGCAGGGCGGCCACAGCACAGCCGCCTGTGCCGCGTCGCTGGCCTTTCCCCACTTACCGTAAGCCCCGCGCTTACTTGAGGAGAGTAGCGGGTTCCTCCTCCCTCAATGCAGGCTGCCACAGCCGCCAGTCGCCCACCGCTGTCGCTGTCGCGTTCCCCTCAGCACGCATCCTGTTCTTCTGAACGGCTTTTGATCGACTTCAAGCATTGGTGAGCTGCTGGGTCGTGGTGGACGCTGATGTCATACGCTGAGAGCAGCGCCGCATAGGGGATGAAGGGAGTAGAAAGCCCACTGTCCATTGCAGGCTTCTCCACTCCAGTGGAAGGCAGGACAGCACAGTAAGGCTGGAAGAAAAAGTGCTGGGGAAAGAAGAAACAAAAGCAGAGAATCCACATCCCCAATGTTAGAAATGTGGCAAAACAACACTTTAACTGAAAAAAAAATCAACTACTTTAACTGAACAACTAACTAAAAACTTTAATAAATTTATGTGAATTCCACCTGCCTGGGAGTTTTACCACAGTGCCGCCAGTGTGTAAAACATGAAAGAAAAAGCATGGATCCTCAAGGATCCGCGATGGTTTTTTTCACTTCTGGTCACCCAAAAATCACCACCACAACATGGCACAAGTCCTTAGACACATGTCTGAACAAAAGCAGTCACATCCCATGCTTCATGGCCCAACAGTGCCCCAAAACATGGTTAAAAGCATGGATCCTCAAGGATCCACATGGTTTTTTTCACTTGGTCACCCAAAATCACCACCACATCATGGCACAAGTCCTAGGACATGTCTGCATCAGCAGTCACACATCCCACGCTTCATGGCCCAACAGTGCCCCCCAAAACATGGTTAAAGCATGGATCCTCCAGGATCCACATGGTTTTTTCACTTGGTCACCCCAAAATCACCACCACAACATGGCACAAGTCCTAGGAGCACATGTCTGCACAGCAGTCACACACATCCCACGCCATGGCCCAACAGTGCCCCAAAAAATGCCGATCAAAAAAAGAATGGATCCTCAACGATCCTACGATTTTTCTGGTCACCCAAAATCACACAAACATCTCACCTCTGTAGAAGTCACCAAAATCTGGCATTTAAAAACCATAATGTTTCTGATGATCCTTTTGGCCCCTAGCAAACAAGACTGGCATCCGAATTTCTAGGGGTTTTATCATCATGAAAGTCTCCAGATGATACCCCGAAATTTTGGTGTACTCTAGCACCCAAAATGTATTTAGTAAGGCTTTAAAAAAAAAAAAAAAAAAAAATTTTAAAAAAATGTATTTCGTCGGAAGGCTTTAAAAAACATTCGTCTGCCATCCCCAAGACATTGGGTGATAATGGATCACCTGTTTGTAGTCCAATAGGGACTTCCGTCCCCCCTGAACCATAAACTGCACCAAACATGCAGGTCCTATGATCAGAATATCGTCTGGAGACACCCTGAAGAGGAAATTTTGGATGATAGCTGGCCTTTAAAAATCAGGGTATGCGCCCTCCTGCAGGCAATCTTGCGAATTTCCATTGAAAGCAATTGAAAAAAATCTCAACGCAAACCACAGAATCTTAGGCAAAATCTTCCAGTGTTTGGTAGGGGGCGCATTTTGGTATCAGCATGAGTTGTAGGTATCTTCAAGACACCAGCTTTGATCATTGCACTAAGTTTGCGACAGAAGCGACCAGGGGCCTTATGTTAGTGATCCTCAAAGATAGCCCCTATATTCCATTGGCTTCCATTGACAACAATGGAATATGTGGAAACCAATCTTTGATAGTCCATAACTTGGGCCCCTGACCCAAACTGCACCAAACTTGGGTGCATAATCCAGAACAAAGTATTCTGAAGATAAATTCTGAAATTTTCATGCGTATAATATCTTTCAAAAAAATGCGCCGCCCCTGCAGGCCGCCAAACAGTGGAAAAAACAGCAAAAAAAATAAAAACGAACCCGAGAATCTCGAAATTTGGTGTATCCGAGCCCTGGCAAAAGGTTTCAGATATGTGGTTCCTATCAGCCGCACGAACTGGATCCGATTCCATCCTAAACGCCTTAAATTTTCCGTCCTCCCCAGTCATCCTCCCAGCGAACTTCTAGAAATCCTCCCAGTCCTCACGGGTGCCCGTCGCAGTTCAGTGGCAATGCCTCTATGTTTCTGATGATCCCTAGAAACAAGACTCGCGCAATTGTACAGTCTGTCATCGTCCGGTGATTTTCGTCATTTCACAATGCCCCTTGCTATCCGTGGTCACCAGCAGAAAAATGTGGATGCGGCAACGACAGATGCACTAATAACCCTGTTCCATAAAATGACGAACTGCTTCGGATAGAATATCCCCAGGTTTGCATACTTGGAGCTCTGCAGGTGTTAAAGCGGGCCGTCAGAGTCCCTATATATAGCAAGGTGCACTCAGGGAGAACCAACTTATGTAATATAAACAGCCAGAGTGATTCACTTCTAATCAGTCTGTTTGGAATCCCATCTGAACTGCCACAACAGAAAGGCAGAAGAATTGGCTTAAAGCAAAGTCAACCTAATCTAATCTTGGAAGTTAAGAAGGCCTGGCCCTGGTTCATAATTGGATGATAAAGCAGCAAGGAAGTCCACCGCTGCTATGCAGAGGCAGACAATGGTGAAACACCTCTGAACATTCCCTGCCTAGAAAACAGACGCATATCTGCTAGAGAAGACATGTGTGGTCACATGTCCCCAGGTGCAG
Source organism: Sphaerodactylus townsendi (assembly GCF_021028975.2). NCBI lineage: Eukaryota > Metazoa > Chordata > Lepidosauria > Squamata > Sphaerodactylidae > Sphaerodactylus > Sphaerodactylus townsendi. The sequence goes on along the minus strand of NC_059434.1, from coordinate 54,214,360 downwards.
ACCTTCCAGTCACGTGGTAGGGGGAGGGTGTTGCAGAATTGCTACACACAGTAGCAGCAGCTGTGGCTGCCAGCAGGCCCATGGTGGGCCCGAAACCAGAGAGAGCTGCCAGGCGCTGGCCGGGTCCTTGCACCCATGACTGAAAGGCCTGTGCCCAGGGACTTCTGACCACACATGTCCCTCTGGCAGATATGTGTCTGTTTTCTAGGCAAGGAATTTTCAGAGGTGTTTCACCACTGTCTGTCTCTTCATAGGAGTGGTGTGACCACACATGCCCCAGTCTCTCCTGTGGCACGGCACCCAGTGGCTCACTCCATGCTATGGCCACACTTGCCGGCTTCAAGCCCACTGTGGGAGAATGGCCAGCAGTGTGGTGCACCCCAAGATGAGTGATGGCAGGGTGGGGGAAACCAGGCTTGGGGGAGAAGGGTGCAGCAGGTCACCCCTTCCCATCTCCCTTGGTTACCGTTGTAGGAGCTTCTCTTGGCACACTTTCCCTGGAGCCGGGAAGGCACTGCTGCTCTCAGTTGCGGGGATGGTGCAGAGCTTGGGGATGGCATGAAGTTTTGCCCCTGCCAGGTGCCACACCTGGCATGGGGATGTTTGAGGGTGAGAGGGTGACCCATGGGGCAAAGGGCACCCCTTTTGAAGGCTCCTGGGAGGCAGGCAGGCCCATGTGGTAGGGAAGCCACCATTCCCTTTCCCTGTGGTGAATCAAAGAGGTTCCCCAGGGGCAAAGAGGTTCCCCCCTCCCCAGCTGGGTGTGCCAGGGCAAGTATGCAAGGCTCAGCCAGAGCTCTCCAGCCCAAGGCTACCTTTGCCTTCTGAAGTGTAATGGGAATCAGCAGCATCAACCAGAGGGTGCTTGCCAGCAGCAGTAACTGCAGGGGGGTGCTTGCTGGCAGCAGCAACCTCTCTGGGCATGGGGGAGGGGGTGCAGAAAAATCAGGTCTCGTCCCCAGGTGCCATTTTCTGCCTGTATGCCTCTGCTAGAAAACCCTACAGGCTCACTGTAAGTTGGCTGTGACTTGACAATACTTTGCAGTACCACCAAGACCTAGCTAAATTCAAACTCAGTACAAGCTCTTTCTAGCTCCCCTCTTTAGAACATAGGCCTGCTTCTGGAAAAATTAGAACCTTCCAATGTCCACTGGAGAAGCTAGATCTTTCAGTCTTTTTTCATAAGTGATGGCAGGGTGGGGGAAACCAGGCTTGGGGGAGAAGGGTGCAGCAGGTCAAATCATTTAGCCTTACCAGATTGCATCCTGTAACTCCTCTTCCCACCTTTACTCCAGCAAGAACAAAAATGTAGGGTGGGAAGTAATACCGCACAATTCTCCAAGCACCACTTCTAAGAGTGATGTCACAGTATCACCATTGCTTTAAACCCCAGAAACTGGGAATTTACCAAATCTCTGTGGTTTTTACCATAAAGGTCAGATAGTTTGTAGGACAGGGTGCATGACATCAGTTCCAGGGACAACTAATGAGACATGGTGATGTTGTTCTGCCCTCACCTTTCTTATTACTTTAGAGGTGAACAGGTTGCCTGGCAAACCAAAAAGCCTTTGACTTTATAACCACTTTGTAATGGAACAATCATTACCTACTTAGTATTACTAGTGAAGTGTGGGATATAATCCATAGCCCTGATGACCCATGTTCTGTTTTTTATTATGGCTTATTATTCTTTTATGTATGCAGAGGTATTTGTAACTTTGGGTGCAAATTAAAAAAAAACCTTTGAAGTTAGGTATTATAGTTTTAAGAGAAAAGCCTTTTCTTGAATATTCATAAAACCCATATAGAGATTGCAATCTCTTAGAGTGGTATTCGGAATCTTGATACTGGCCTTCATAATCCTTTGTAGTTCATACACTTTTAGTCTTTATTGTGTTTAGTCATCTTTGAATGTCTAGCTTCAAAATCTTAACCCCAAAGTGTGTGAAACAAAACTTAAAAAGGCAAGAATGCTATGCATATGGTAAGTTCATTCTGTCTGGATGGCATCAGATAACTAGCTCTGTGGAAAGGGAACTCGGAGTTCTTTGTATGGCTGCCAAAATTTGTTAAAAGTGGCTCACATAGAGTTATTTTTCATAAGAAGGCCTTCTTCCTAGGTCATGGCTTGCAAGTAATAATATGTTTAGATTCTTTCTCCAGGCAAGCCTGGAAGCTCTCCATATACCAGCTTATACTAATATGCAAGTGCTAATGAACCAAATTGCAAAATGGGCTAATGTGGCAATCTTTAGTCTGTCCAAAAAAAAAAAAAAGCTAATTGTTCAGGGGTATCAAGCTAACAAGATACGACCACAATAAGAAAATAAGGTGCAAGTGGTAACAATAAATCAAGGGGACAAAATTCCCATTCTGCCACTCAGGACTGTCAAGAGTTGCTAGACGAAAATACCACCTTCTCCCCATCACCCTGAGTAAAATATCATAACAAAACAAATAATTCTGGCTTCTTTTACCACGAAACTGTAGTTACAAAAGAATTGGCCCACTTATTCATTTATGGCAGGCATAAATCAGAAGAGAATAAAGGTAGGAGATTCAAAATTGGCCACCAGCTTCAGGGTAATCATGTGAGTTTTAGGGCCAAAATGGAATATCCTGGTGCTGCATCCTGCATCCCTAGTGGCTGCAGCCAGAACTCCATCAAAAGGAAAATCATTGGAAAGGCATTTGGCTAGATGCAGTATGACTTTAAGGGGCCTTCAGCTGACTTGAACACTATGAATTTTGTCCCATTGTATTTCCCTACTTTGGGCAGCCCTGCTGCCACTAGCCATTTTCTCTTTCACAGCCTAGCATGTTGCTGTAAGAACCAAGTTTACCATCCTGATCTCATTGGAAGATGGCCAAGATAAAAATGGAATTATTGTTTTATAATAATATAACTATAGTAGCTGTGGAAAATCAACCCTGATAACTTTACCATGAGTTGCAAATCTGTACAACACATTTTTGTAAAATTCTCACAAATGTGTACAGTAGGTGCACACATAAACCCCCTCAAATATATGTGTGATATCACACATAAACTGGCTTTATCAGTAGTGTTTTCTGTAGAACAATAATAAAAGTCAATGGGAAGGGCAAACATTCCTGACCACTACTTCTCTGCTGAGCCACTCTGTTACTTTTAAGAGCAAAAAATGCTTAGAAGCCTGAGAAGGGAAGATTGGTGGGGAGAGGTTGACCAATCCAACTTGGTTTCAGGCCTAATTATTAAATCGAAATGGCCCTGATTATCTGACTGGATTACATGTGCTGGGTGATGAACAGGGGAGCCATCAATCATGATATGCTTCTGGATCACCTTTCAGGATTGGGTTTGAGAGGCACTATTCTACAATGGTGCTGAATGTGGTATTGAGGGACTGCTGCTTAGTCCCTTGGCCTTTGGCCTGTGGGGTTCCCAGGGATTTCCATCTTCTTCCCCATGCTTTCCAATGTATATGTAAAGCCACTGGGAAAGGTCAACTGGAAATTGGTGCTGAGTCGCCACTGATATGTAGATAACACTTTGCTCTATCACATGCTACAGCAAGATCCCAGGAAGGCTGTGAAAGGTTCCTGGAATTAGTTTTTCAATGGATTAGTGCTAATAAGATGAAACTTAAGCCTGACAAAATGGAAGTTCCACTAGCTGGCAAGAGTTGACCCAAAAAAATTGGTTATCCCCTGTTCTCGATGCTGTTGCACTCTCCCCAAAGATGTAGGATCATATCTTGGGAACAGTCCTAGATTGAATTTTCTTTTGCTTAGGTGGCAAGGTTTGCTTTTCAGCACTTTGGCTGGTGACCCAGCTGCTGCTCTTCCTAAGAAGAAAAGTGCTTGCAACTGTAATGCATACCCTAATAACATCTAAGATTATATTATTGTAATACATTCTACATCGGACTACCCTTGAAGACTGTCTAGATGCTACTGTTGGTACAGAATGCTGTGGCAAGAATGTTGACTCGAATGGGTCTTAGGGACCATATCACTTCAATCTAAATTGCTTTCATGGTCAATTGAAGGTACTGGTATTGATTTTTAATCCCCTGTATCTCCTGGGAACAATATACTTTAAGGGCTTCGGTCATCTTCAAGGCAAGGTTTTCATTGTTCCCACCAACTGAAGCTGGATGGGTGACAATCTGAGAAAGGGCCTTCTTGATCATGGCACCAAAACTTTGGAACTCCCTCCTCAAAGATATTTGTCTGTTTCCCTCTATCTGTGTCTTTCAGCAGCAGGAGAAGACTATTTTGTCTCATCTGGCATACCCCAACTATTAGTTGCTGCCCCTCCTTCAAATGAAACAGCTCCATCTTGCAGCCTCTGCAAAATTGTGCTATATCCCACAGGTTCTGATCTTATTAGATAGAGCATTCCACCAGGTTGGAGCCAGAGCTAAAAAAAGCCCTGGCTCTGGTTGAGGTCAGCAGGGTGTCTTTAGGGCCAGAGACCTTTAGTAGATTTCCATTTCACTGACCTTAGTGACCTATGGGAGACATACCAGGAGAGATGGTTCCACAGATACACTGTCCCCAGACCATTTAGGGTCTTATAGGTCAATACCAAAAGTTTAAACTGATCCAGTACTCTACTCAGAGCCAATGTACCACTGGTTAAATGTGCTGATACCACGAGGCCCCTGTAAGGATTCCTGCTGCAGCACTTTGGACCAGTTGTTGGATCCTATTGAACAGGCTTAAGTGTAGCCCTGTGTAAAACAAATTGCAAAAGTCTAGTCTCTATGTGACTGTTGCATAGATCACTGTGGTTAGAATGGACTTGGACAGGTAGGGGGGCAGCTGTTTTGTCTGAAGAAAAATTTAAGAAATGTCATGTGTTTTTGTGGATATCTTGAGCCTCCATTGTCAAAGAGGCACCAACGAGCACACCAAGGCTTTTCACTGATGGTGCAAGGGCTGGGAACTGGAACTCCCTGCTCCACCTACCCCAACCAAACCACATGACCTCTGTCTTCATTGGATTTAGCTTCATCCTTCATCCATTCCAGTATAGCTCCCAAACAACTGGTTAAAACATCAGGGGTAGCATCTGGATGACCATCATCAACAGATATAACTGGATATCATAATCATATTGATGATACCCCAGCCCAAACCTCTGAATCAATCCAGCAAGAGGGCACATATAGATACTGAACAATATCAGTGAGAGAATCATTCCTTGTGGGACCCCCACACACCAAAGCAGAACTTCTCTCATTGATTGCTACCCTCTGCCCCCAACCCAGGAGGAATGAGCACAGTACAGCTGTTCCATGAACTCCAGTGTTGATGAGGTGGTTAGTCATGTTAATATAATTGATCAAGTCAAACACATGTTGCCTTGAGATTCTAGCTGGGTGGACAAACAGCATAAAAACATTTAAATAAATAAATAAATGAAAGAACGAACAAACAAACAAACAAATAAATAAATAAATAAATAAATAAATGCAAATATACCATGGTATTTCTGTCTTCAGGATTCTGTCACACAGAGAGAAACCCTCTGGGATTAGACCAACAAGGCCATCTACCTCAATATTCTATTTCTAATGGCAACAAGCCAGATGTTTCCAGATGATAGTTGTCAAGGAAGCCTTTGGGATTAGATCAGAAAGGCCATCTACCTCAATATTCTAATTCTCTAAAGTGACCATCTAGATGTTTCTAGATATAAAGGGATAGTGGTCAAAGAACACTCTGGAATTTGATCAGAAATGCCATCTACTCCATATTCTGTTTTTTACAATGACTAGCCAGATTTTTCTAGGATGCCAGTGTGCAGTAACGAGGGCCAAGGCCAAATTCCTCTTGTTTATCCCCATCAACTGGTATGCTACTTGTGAATATGGAGGCTCTGTTTAGCCAGCCAAGAGCGTAGCCATAAATGTACTTATACACAATGTATTGTCGAAGGCTTTCACGGCCGGAATCACTTGGGTGCTGTGTGGTTTCCGGGCTGTATGGCCGTGTTCTAGCAGCATTCTCTCCTGACGTTTCGCCTGCATCTGTGGCTGGCATCTTCAGAGGATCTGATGTTGGAAAAGCAAGTGGAGTATATATCTGTTGGAGTGTCCAGGGTGGGTGGGGAAACCTTGTCTGTGAGTAACACAGGCGGCAACCAGGTCAATAGTTGAGGGCATCTGAATAGAAGTATGAGTAACAATGAAGACTATAGCCTGGGAGTAACCCTGTAGATAGCAAGGTCACTGGTGGGACCATCTGAATAGAAGTATCCTGGCCTTTGTTTCTTTTGTCTATGGTCATCCTGTGTTTGTGTGGAGCTGGTTTGATACTAGGGTCAAGACTGTGTCAAACCAGCTCCACCTGTGTGGATGACTATGTGACAAGAAACAAAGGCTCCGATACTCTGTTCCCCACCAGATGACTCTTATCTACAATTTTCAGGCTAATCATTGTTACTCATACTTCTATGTTACTCATACTTCTATTCAGATGCCCTCAACTATTGACCTGGTTGCCGCCTGTGTTACTCACAGACAAGGTTTCCCCACCCACCCTGGACACTCCAACAGATATATACTCCACTTGCTTTTCCAACATCAGATCCTCTGAAGATGCCAGCCACAGATGCAGGCGAAACGTCAGGAGAGAATGCTGCTAGAACACGGCCATACAGCCCGGAAACCACACAGCACCCATACTTATACACAATTTGTCTGATCTTTTAAAAAGTTGTCTAAGCTAATGACCATCAGGGATGATTGAACACCAGTTTGTTTGGATTGCTTCTTGATTACCAGTGATTGCTTCTTGATTACCAGTGACTGATGCGACTGCTTGCAATTCATTTCCAACAGTTCAAAGGTTTGTGGCACTCCTGTCCAATAGCACAGCACTGTTTGAATGCATGCATATCATCACATGATCCAATGGACCCCCCACTGGCACTGATTCTTTGCCTGAAACCAAAACACAGAGTTAAATCAATCATCAAGCATAAAAAGTGCTAGCAAATCAACATTTATGTGTATATATATATATATGGTCTTTTTGAATCAGGAGGGCTTTTGCATGTGCACAATTTTGCAAACTTCTCCAAACAATTTTGCAAACCCCAGAAGACCTAAATTGGCTGTCTACTTCAAGTTTCTTGCTGACAGAACAAGACTGAGATTTTACCACCAATGTGCAGTGACAGCCTAAAGCAGAAAAGGCTCTATGTAACCTCATAATAAAGGGCCTTATAATTATGTTTGGCCTGTCCAGGTGTGTATAGGAGCTGAGTTATTGTAAAGCTACAAGTAGGGATGTGCATTCAGCTGAAACCAAGCCAAAATACATAAAAAATCTTACCATTTTTCTTGCTTTTTCAGCTCTCCCACATATTTCTGGGATTTTTTCAGAAAACTGAACAAAATGGTCCTGAAAATCTCCAATAATATTTGGCACTTTTGGGAAGATTGGGAGCTACCATTTACAGGCTCCTGGAAAATGTTCCATCCTCCCCCATCCTCCAAGGCTTGCATGATGGACAGTTGCATTCTAAAGAAGAGTTTGGATTTATATCCCCCCTTTCTCTTCTGTTAGGAGAATCAAAGGTATTCCAATCATAGAAGTCCTTGATTGACAGGGAGTTCACATAGAATTCTAAGAATGGCAGTTGGATTTTGTTTTGTAAAAATTTCAAGTTCTGCAATCATTCCATACATTCTAGTAAGATGACAAGGCCAAGAAAGATTTACTGGTTTCACAAGGGTGAGGTTTAGAAACAGTAAAGGATACTACAGTTTAACAAGAGACATGAGAACTGACAGTTGACTGAAGAAAAAATTAACAGGCAGAGCTTAGAGACACTGGCGTGAGCTGCAAGCTGGTGAAGGATTTTCATCTGGAGTGAACAGGAACATATGAGGGTTTTGGATTTGGAAGGATCCATAATAAATTCTCTAGAAAAGGATCCATGGGAGCTACTGAAGCCTCCAGCATTTTAATAGTGTCTGTTTGAGAAGAAGTGAAGACCCCAGGAGTCATGTGGATTTTGGTAACCAGTACAGGATGCTGGGCCTGTCCACTGATGCTTTATGAAGAACCTGAATTAAGTGGGGATCTCCAGGATAGTCAGATTTGGGACTTAGGTAGCCAACTCCAGGCTAGGAAATTCCTAGAGATTTGTAAGTGGAGCTTGGAGAGGACAAGGTTTGGGGAGGGAAGAATTTGGATGGGGCATAATGCTACAGAAAACACTCTCCAAAGCAACCATTTTATCCTGGTAATTTATAGACTGGAAATCAGTTGTAATTTCAGAAGTCATGGGGTCTTTCCCCACTTACCTTTAGCCCTGCGCTACTGTGTCAATCCCCCTCCCCCTCCTGCGGTTGAGGCTGACAAGCCGTCCCACCGTCCCTTTCCGAGGTGTTGGTCTCCTCGTCTCGAGCCCCGGTCTTTGGGGGTCTCAGAAATGTCAGCTGCCTGAACCACAGGGTGTCACGCCGGAAGGGGGGAAGAGCCCCTCCCTTCCCTTCAGGCCCTTGTCCTACCCCCAATTGGGGTCTCTCGCCCCTCCCCAAGGGGCTGCTGGCGCCCGGGCTGGACATTCGCGCCCGCACCCCAGAGAGGCGGCGGCAGTCCCCAAGCGTTGCCTGCGTTCCGCCTCGCTGCCCTCCTCCACCGCTTCCCCGTTCTCCCTCTCTTCTCCCTCTTCCTCTCCCTTCTCCGTCTTGGTCTTTCCCTTCTCCGTCTGGGTCTCTCCCTTCTCTCCTTCTTCAGCCTCCTCCTCTCTCCACTCCTTCCCCGGCTCTCCTTCCCCTCCGTCCAGGCACTGCCTTGCAGCCCCCCTGACTCCCGTGAACGCACTTCCCTCTCCGGGCTCCCGCAACACCCTCCCTCGCCCCGTCACGACCAGCCCCCTTCTCCCGGCCGCCTCCCCCTTATATCCTTTCCTCCCGGCTTCTGGGGCGGTCCCCGCTTCACGGCCGCGCCCAGCTGCTGCAACGCGCCGCAGCTGCACCGGCGGCCTGACGAGCCGCAGCTGCGCCGTCTCGGTTTCACCCGGCCACTTCGGCTCCCTGCCGGGGCTTCCCAGCCGGGGCGGGCCGCCGCCGGGCTCAGCTGCTGAGTCGCAGTGAGCCCCGCCCCCCGGCTGGTCGAGTCTGGGGTGCGTCGCTGCAGCAACCCCCGGATAGCTACTGTGTTCAAGTAGTGCAGGGTCCTTGGGCACTCCCCACGACAGGAGCGGCCACAGCGAAGCCAACCCGACACTGCTGCAGTCGCGCCCCCTCAGCACGCGGCATCCCTGGCACTGGAGAAAACGGCGCCTGTTGATGACCCCATGTAGAGCGTGGGGTCGTGGGGACACACGGGCGCGCACCAGGGATGCCGTGCGCTGAGAGCAACGCGTGGCATAGGGGGGATCGCTTCGAGTGGGGAAAGGCCTATGGTCCCATCATGGTCCCACCAAGAGCTTCACAGCCCTAGGGATTGCACAGATGAAATTCTTCATTAATGTTAGGATATCAATGTTCACAGTGTTGTTCTTCCAGTTAAAATTGTGGCCTTGGTTCAGCCTACATTATTGTCTTCATTTGGAGAACAAAAAAGAGGAGGAACAAGTAGCTCAAGGTTAAGCCAAGAGTTTTATTGATATCCCTTTGAACATACTTCTGAGGATCCTGCATTTCATTTGTGTAAGACTACAAGAGACTCTATGTATTAAGTAATGCTCCCCTTTGCCACTCCCTTTCTTTTGACACTGAGAAACAAACATTGTTTCTGAGGGGCATTTTCATTGCTTTCTGATCTTGATCATTTAACAAAGGAAGGCTTCTGGCCTTCTGAACCCTAGCATGTATTTTTTTTTCTTTTTAAGTGCACTGTTGAATATAGAGTGCCCCATCACTTCAAAAATGCACCACACCAGCAGGAAACAATGTGTTTTAACAATCACCAAAGAACCCTTTTATTCACTACAGTGACATTCCTTTCTAATTAATTTTTTATCTTTGAAGGTATTTAGGCTTCTCTGATCCACCTGGGATATGTTTGCCCTCAGGTTTGCCTCAGGCCCAATGTATTTTTGTTGATATACTGAACAGCAGGCTCTCCTTTGTGATTACAAGTTTATTCCCCGCTGGTGGTTTATTCAAGAGATTCTTTTGCCAGTTTCCGAGTACTCCATCGAAAACATTTTTAAAATGTGTGTGAGATAAAGCTGAGTAGCTCTGTGATCCTGTCTTTATGAATCAGTATGATTTTATGTGCACTCCACAGAGATATATGCAGGACCAGCCACAATTTTTTGTGGATTTGGGAGCACAAGGTGTTCATGTAATTTCTAACCTTAGCTCCTTTCTTTTTTTCCTTGTCATGGCACTTTCTTCAGCCTTTTTTTCAATCTTGGCTATGTATACTTTGGAGACTCACTGGTATCAGTGAGTCTAAAGGGAGCACAAAAGGACAAGAGCCCTGCTTAAACCAGGGCACGTTTCAGGTTCCATCAAAAGACATTACCAAGGCCTCTGGATGAAGTCTAATTCCCAGTGAGAAGGATATTCAGAAGAATCAGCAAAGCACATTTACGCTGAGTTCTCCTTCCTCATTTCTACCGGGTACTTTTCACATTTAGAAATGGCATCTCTAAATAAGGTGGGACCTCTGACAAACTTTCGAACTTGACAGGCACCTGTCCACTGTCATCTCTTACATGGTCTAACATACAGAAGTTTCTATAGTCATGTATACCAGGAAATATTGGTAACAGAATAATAAACACATCCAATCACTTTCTCTCTGTGTTCACAGCATGCAGATGATTTGGTAATTGGGTGTAAGTGGAGGGAAGGCCAGCATTCTGTCTCCCTGCAATACTGCAGTCTTTTCCTGCATGGTGACTCAACATGCTAATGAGTCATCTAAACAGGGCTATAGTGCCACATGCCATTGTCCCTCTATTTGACCATTTCCAGCTCTGGCTTGTAGAGGTTCCCAGATTTTCCCAAAAGGCATTTTAATCTGAAAATACCGAGATTGAATTGGGGAACCTTCAGCATGATTAATTTGTGAGGCAGCACTGAACTGTAGCTCCTGTATGAGAACATAGATTTCCATGTTAGAAATTAGGACTTTGCCATAGTCTTTTCTCCTTCAGTTTTAGCAGTTCAGTGCATGAGATCCTTTAGAGTTGCTGTTGAGCTGCTGGCACTGTAGCTAAGATATAAATGGGGGCGGGGGGGAAGTTCTATCTTTGAAAGGTATATGATTATTCAATAACTAACATCCTGAATCACTTTTATCACACTGAGTCTGAGATGCTTGTGCAAAGGTACCAATAGCTGAGAGTCTGAGAGACTTGTGCAAAAGTTCCAATAGCTTCATTATCAGGAGTGGGCACTTTGAAAATTGCTTACCAAAAAAACCTTTGTATTTTTGATTTATATATATATATATATATTTGTAATCCAAATGAGTACAGATGGAAGCAAGAGAACGAGTCTACAGCTCAGGCATCATGAAGGTCAAAACTGTTTCAAATTCCATTCCACCTCTTCCCCCCTTTCAGATTTCCAGGATATGCTTTTCTAAACTGCTAGGTTTTGTGAATTAATGTTTCCATTGCATTCATGCTGGGATGAATCATGGCAAACTGATTTCTCTTGGTGCATTACTTCATGCTATTTCATCTGTGTGTCACATTGGATGCCACATCCAATTAATGATGATAATAGAGGGCAAAAGTTGATTTTTACATTTGCATTAACTGTAAGAAGCTATGGAATTATGCTTAAGTGAAACCAGAAAGACTTTCCATAGATAAGTAATTGGTCTGACATTATTTTGGAGCCTTCTGAATTCTGTCTGGAGATTCTAACACAGCAGCAACTTGCAGACCAACTGTGAATGTCTGAAGCTCACACACTCTTGGAGATCTTTACTTTTGTAATATCTTCAGACCTTCCATATCAGAATCATAGTGACCTTCAAGTTCCACAGATCAGCTTCATCTCTCATTTGCCTCCTGTTGTAAGAAGCATGCTGGTTTTCAACCACCTACATTTTTCAGCATGGAGAATCATTCTCTGCTGTCACTGAGAGAATGACAAAAAGGGAGAAAACATGAACTGAAGCTGAAAATAAAAGGGAATTCCATGGCCTGCTAATAAAATGAAAAAGGATGTTCAGAAGTTACACTCCAAGAGAAGGAAAGTACATGGGGAAGAAACACATACCCTGTACCTGCACCTTCCACATGCATCTGTACACTTGTATACACATACATTTTGATCAGGCAAACAAACCCCATGTCCATATATTTGCATGTTCATTTGCTCTCATTCACAAGTTTTAGTACTGTTTGCATGGAAAGGGATACCTGTTTTTCTTGGACTTTATATTTCACACATTGTTGTGGTTATAAAATGGCAACATTTGAGATATTGTAATGTATGAAGAAGAAGAGCTGGAACTGAATCCAACCAAATGGTACTATGACCCCTTCTGCACATGCAGAATAATGCACTTTCAATCCACTTTCAATACACTTTGCAAGTGGGTTTTACTGTGCGGAATAGCAAAATCCACTTGCAAATTATTGTGACAGTGGATTGAAAGTGCATTATTCTTCATGTGCAGAAGCGCCCTATGTTGGATGGCAAAGCTGATATTCTAGAAGAGACTGGCCTTCCTGTCCATGTTGTCATTGGACTATCCCAATGAACCCAAATGTCAGAAGTGATCACTGCCATATAATTATCTATCTGTCCTATGTGCTAGGCCTGGCATGTATGAGAAACTGAGCATTTCTATTGCCAACTCTTCTACAGAATAATACTCTACCTTGAGACTGCACCACCCAAACATATTGGGTATCTACTGATTTTGGTAATGTGAAAGTCGCTGTGATTTTACAAGTTGGTCTGTTAGGTTCCTAAAGTCTCTTTCTACATCTGCTCATACCACATAGGTTTTCCTGCTTGTTACAGATTTGCCACAGCCGAAGCAATTTCTGGAACAGTTCTTGTAATAGCAATTCTCTAATTAAAAAAAATTAAAATAGCAAGAGCACTGATGTTGGGACCTTTCTGCCTGATGTGTTGTTAACAATAAAGTAGTAATTCAGAGAATCAGGTCATAGAGAGCCAGCATGGTGTAGTGGGTAACAGTGGTGGACTGCAATCTGGAGAACTGGGTTTGATTACCCACTCCTTCACAGGAGCAACAGACTCTTATCTACCAATCTGGATTTATTGCCTCACTCTTACATATGAAGCCTGCTGGGTAGTCAAAGTTGTGACAGAACTCTTTCAGCCTCACCTACCTCACAAGGTATCTGTTGTAGAAAGGAAGGGAAGTAAGTAGTTTGTAAGCCACTTTGAGACTGTTTATAGTTGAGAAAAAGGGGGTATAAGTCCAAACTCTTCTCTGCTTTATATTCTAAAATTTTCTACAATTATTTTACAATTGCATAGAAAAGAGACTTTCATAACAGACCTAACTGAAATAACTGAAATGGGGAGAACTGTCCTACGTAGTAACACACTTCCATAAAGACTTAAAGAAAAATGTAAAGGATTTCTAGATAACATTTCTTAAACTACTCCACTGCAACAGCAACAAGAATGTCAGTGTTCAGGTCACTTCAGGTAAAATGCTGAAATTAGTATAATGGCTTAATTCTCAGTCTAAGGTTTCAAAAATGAAAGCCAAAATATTGGTTAAAAACCCAAAAGTTTCCTTCTCAGGTTGATTATGAGGAATATGTTGGTAAAATCCAGGATAATTCTTTTCTGCTTTTCCACCTGTCCTGGAATGTCAAATTTCAATAGATCTGGGGAAAAATTGCTATCTAGAAAATGTCAAAAGTCATGATGATTCAGGGATCAGGGAACATGCAGTTCTGTAAGTAGTTTTCTCGCGTCTTGCACACTCTGAAATGTCAAGAAAACACTGTTTAAACAGCTATGCCACTTTGAAGTTTCAACAAAGCATTGAGGACACCAGATGGTACTCCAGTCAGATCAAGAACTTTCATGCAAGTGCAACTCACCTCTTCTGGAAATGTGTCAAAAAATGTAGATGAGAAAGGCGCTTCCTACCTTTGGAAGCAAGCCTACATAGGTCTGCACCTGGCTTTCAATGCCAAGCACAGCTGTTTTGCCAGCATCTACAATCTGTACTGGTGGCTTCTTGAATGCACCCATGAGCCCCTAATGCAAAAAGCAGCTGTTTCCCTTTTATTCTTGTACTCCAATGGCATTATCTGCATTACTTGCTACCTTTTGGACACAAGATTCTCATTTATAATTCATTGTACACAGATGCTAACAGAGAGTAGAAGCTTTGGCTACATTACCTGTCACTCTGACTATATTTTGTATTCATAGTGGGTAAATACACAAGTATAAAGCTGCCATATTGTGTATGGCTATCTATAATGCATTAGCAAACAGTTGTTTGATCATTTACACTGTCATTCGTGGTTGTTGAAATGGCATCCCAATGAAAAATGAATCAAACCAAGGGTTCACTCTCTATCTATCTCTACCTCAGCTTTATTATTTCCCCCTGAAGATAGAGGTGAAATTAAAGGCTACTGTTTCCCTTCCTCCTCCTCCTTTTTGTATGATTATCATTCAATACTCCATCAGCTACTCAATATGTTCACCAGTGCGGATGGTTGCAGGAAAAGATGCTTCTGTTCTTTGGCTTCATGGGGTCATAAATCCAGCCTGCTGACAATGTTAAAGTGGGAGAACGGAGCAGTGGTGGGAATTGGAATCTGCTCAGGCAGGACTAAAGCATATCAGGAATTAGAAGTGAATACAAGTAGAGACAAATTTACTCCAGATTATTAATTAAGCAATTTTCTTAGGCCTCAAAAGAATAAATGGGAAGACAATATTAACTGTACTTATCAAGGACTCACTGCATTTGCAATGTATAGTTAAAAATGTCAGCTTCTCAGTCAGGAGAGGATTTTGTATTCTGGGCAGCTTTGCTTAAAACCTATTTTTAGTGCAGTTGATGCAAAGGGAAGTCACTGTCCTTTTGCTTGAGATCTCACTCATTTTTCTGCAGAGTGACTTTGCCAGATATGCTTGACTTGGGAACCCATTAAAATGAAAATGTACTCAAGATCCTTGCAGAAAAAGCTGCATAAAGACATGGACATCAACCATGTGTGGCAGCCTGGAAAGCTTGCAGGCCTCTGTGAACAGGAATGCCATCACATTAAAGAATCAGTATAGCCCTAGGCAGTAAACTTTTTTCCACACGGTTGTGAGTGACATTTTGAATCTGAAGTACATTTTTTTAGCATTCCTCATCTGAGCATGATATTTTTATGACTGTGTGTTAAAATAAAAAGGCTGCTTTGTACCTGTTGACATTTGTTGTTCCTTATTTCTCTCTTCTCCAGGCTGCCATATAGAGTCCTGAGGCTTGCCACCATTTTCATTACATTATTTCCATGCCAAAGAAATAGAACCATTCACATTGTTTTTCTTTCTTTTGTAAAATACATACATGGCGGCACCAGTTTCTCAGTAACATTATCAGATATCCAGTTTATCTTGTCAGTTGCATCTTTGAGCCTTTTTAAAGTCAGCCAGACTAGGAACAGACAGGAAAGCAAAAAAAAAAAAAAAACTCCAGAAAAGGGCCCTGCCTTCAGTCCACATGCGATCGTGCGTCACAATGGAGGAGGAAGGGAAGGAAGAAGATGTCCTAGCCTCACTCCAAGCCCCTTTCTCAAGAGAGGGAAAGGAAGGAGCAGGCTCACCACAGTTTGTACCTAGCTCTTACCTGCTTACTTTGTGCATGGTAGGGACTGCTCACTTGCTGCTGTAGTGTTTCTCCCTATTTTGCATCTGTCCACCTGTTTGGGCACCAGAGCTGCTGACTTCAGGTAACAGAGGCTCCCAACTTACTGTTTCTGTGTCTGGTACCTTTACTTGGTTCCATTCAAAGCCATGGGGGCACTTTATTGTATCCACTGTTTCATTTAAATAGTTTGTATTTTCTATTCCCCTCCATTTATTTTTTTTCTCCTCGCTGACTGCATTTCAGGTTTCATTTGGATGTTATGTGTGAGTTCAATTATCATTGTTGTGTTGATATTTTAAATCCATTTTAAAACTTGAAGATGTTAGTAGAAATGGTTGTTTATTAAGAATTATATTGTATTTGATTTGTTATTGGTTTGTTACTTTGATTTTTCTTGCTGCTAACTGCCTTGAACTTTGAGATGGAAAAATGGTTTTACAAATATTTTAAATAAATATTTTAAGGAAATAAATTGACAGCTAGTAATTTTACTAAATTTATATAATATACTTTGTTTATTTAATATATTTCTATCCCATCTTTTCATCCCAAAAGACTAACATGGAGGTTGAATGACAATGGAAAATACAACATCTGGAAAGCACACTAAACATGCTCACGTTGAGACACACATCACAATGCAACCAGTAGAAATAAAACTACAGAGCTAAATATTTTGTTCAGTGAAAAAAACTCACATGGGTAGAAAGAAAGATAGTTGCCTATTATACTAAATATCTGCCAATCCAGCTAGTCTTGAGAAAAAGTTATCTGTCATGCCAGTGTCTGCTGAAATAACTGGTGTTGTCTGAACCTGCTTACTGACAGAACCAGTTAGCCTCTCTGGGGAAGAAGTTCCATGATCTAGGCACTCCAAAAAAGGGCCCTAGCTCATGTAGTCAACTACCACTTCATACCATATGAAGGCAGAATACAATGCAGGGTTTCCAAGTCTGATAATGCCAGTATTATTCATTATCCATCATGATTTACCTAAACAAGTCTATTCAGATATAAGTCCCATGTTATTCAGTGGAGTTGTCCCAGGAACATTACATTTTTATTTAGCATATTTTTATCCTGCTTTTCTCCACGAAGTATTCTAATCATGTTACCTAAGCTGCAGGATGCATTGAATTGAAATCATCTGCAGAGAATGGAAGGGACTCTCTGCCTCCTTGTTCTTGCACTGGGAGCTATCTATAGTCCTGTAGAGAAGCCATTGATGCTGCTAATAATTCAGAATCCCTGTCTTTGCAGTACAAGGACCTCTTTCATGACAAGGAGAGAGTGGAGATTGGTGTTTAATCGCCATCAGCATTTTGTGCCCCATCTTACAAAAGCTGACACTTTCAGATTCTGGCACATCTTTGCACTAAGAATCATAGCATGGACTCCTCTTTTTTAGAGAAGCAGTTTGGAGTTGCAATGCTCCATCTCGTCTGCCTTGGGCAGGATATAGTAGCAGCTGTTGCAGCGCAAACATCTGCTTGGATGGCGGCAGTTACAGGAGAAGATCATATCAGCTGGGGAAATATTAAAAGTAATATTTGAAGCTTATAGAAGAAAACATCATTCACAGCAGTAGAGTTCCAAATACTCAGAATCACACTGACAATAATGTGAAATCAATTGGAAATGGATGTCTGCTGAACACACATTGATTCTGGTAACCTAACTGTTATTACATGAAGTTTGCTAATCTTCGTAGCTCATTAAAATCTCATGTTAAAACTCCATAGGAATGTACTGCCACAGCAGATTTCCATGTGCTTTAAAAATATCCACAATTACAATTTCACATTGCAAATATGTATCTCCACAGTACCTGCCTGTTCCGAGGCTACTTACAGTATAAGAATTCATTATTGTGGCTGACAACTGCACTGAAGCCCATAATAAGACTCCCCTTCACTTGCTCTAACAAGCAAATTCCCTGTTTCCCTCTTACAGAAAGGGAGTGCTGTCTGTATATGAGGCTTGAAAGGAAAGCCTATCTGCCCTTCCATTTTCTCCTTTTATTTGCCTGATTTGCAATTCTGTGCAGGTCTGTCTCAAAGAAGCAATTCTCTGCTGGAAGTGCTGCAGCTGGTTTCCTCCAATGCTTCCCCCTCCCTGCATTCATAGAGAGGGAGGCAGCAGTAGGCTCACACAAGATTGGCTTAAATGGGAAATCAATACTGGTTCCTCATTCCCTACAAAAGAGCTGAACTGGGCTGGCTCAGCTCCAAGGAGAAAAAATGACTCAAGTGGAAAAGATTTGGCTGACAGTGGGATAGTACTTTGCTTCATACCACGCTAGTTGGGTCTCTGCCACTAAGCACATCACAAGAAGGGTGAAATACTCTAACTTACCTCCCACCATCTGCTTTCTTACAGACAGATAAATATTAGAACAATCAAAGCCAGGGGGCCTCCTTCCCAAGATGTGAACATATTAGCTTAGAAATACATAAATGTCTCTGCATGGCATCAGTAAGAATGTTTGTTTCCCATGGTACTTAGGAACTGCAGAAAGGATTGCAAATGTGGTCTGCAGACCAGCGAATCATTGGTCTGATACTCTTCCCTCCCCCCCAGCTTCAATCCACTCACTCTGCAGAACTGTTGAACAGAGATATGCCAGTAGGGCTCAGTAGAATCCTGTTTTCCTCATCTGCATGTGATTGGGCATACCCACAAGAAGTGAAGCAGGGCATAAGGAAAAGTGGGAGGTATGTATTTCACAAATTCCTGTTCACTGCTCCGTTTCTTCCAAATGCTTAAACAACATAAAGCTGTGATGGGGGATGGTTCTATGGGAAGTACACAAGAGCTTCCCTTAACATCTTGTGCTGATAATCATAGGTAAAAGAAAAATATGTATCTCCACAATATCTGCCTGTTCAAGACTACTTATACGCATTGTATCCTTGGTGCAAATTATCATTATTGAAGTGAGCTTTTACTCAAAGACTTGATAAGGTGAGGGTTGCCAGCTCGAGACAGATAACTGCTGGGAGACTTACCATGAAGTAAACTCTCACAGATAACATCACTTCCACCATGACCCATAAGTGATATCATCATGGAAGTACAACTCTGTAGCAATCACCCAAAAAGTTATGCTGTAACCACAGAGTTTTATTATTATTATTATTATTATTTATTCAATTTCTATACCGCCCGATCCCCAAAGGGCTCCGGGCGGTGAACAACATAATATATAAACAATAAAAAGGAGCAAATCTGGTAAAATACAAACATAGGCTCCGTCAATAAAACATCTTAAAATACATAAAAACAGCGGCTAACAATTAGCAAATTAAACAAGAGGCGTCCAGGCTCAATTTAAAAACCCACCCCAAGAAAGGGGGGACGGCAGGCCCCTCAATATGAGGAGCTCTGTTGTACCAGTGCCAAAGCAAATGTTAGAGTTTTTTCCAGTGTTACAACATCAATTTCAGGCCACAAAAAGAACATCATGACATCACAGGAATGCCTATTTCTCCACCATTTTCCTCCCATCTTTCAGCTGAGCAGCAGCATGCAGAGTCAGTAAGAGGTAGGAGAACTTCCAACAGTGCAGGAGAACTGGTCTCCCTATACAACAGAACATAGAATATGAGGGGAAGAAGAAGGCAATAAAAGAAGCAGTTAGAGGTGTGTGTTGTGATGTGCCATCAAGTTGTTTCTGTCCCCCGGTGACCTTATGAAACTATTTTTTATTTTATTTTTTTTTATTTATTATTAGTTTTATATACCACCCTCCCCTAAGGGTTCAGGGCGGTTCACAACAGGTTAAAACATACATTAAAACATAATTTAAATACCAATTACATAAAAACAGAACCCATTAAAAATGTGGATGGCGTCTGGCTACCCCCCTTGTGCCCATGGGAGGCCAGATGACATGGTAGATGTATTTTTAACCAGGCTGGCCAAACGCCTGGCGGAACAGGTCCGTCTTGCAGGCCCTGCGGAAACTCTGTAAGTCCCGCAGGGCCCTGATCTCCCTAAGGATCCTGTTCCACCAGGTAGGGGCCAGAGCTGAAAAGGCCCTGCCCCTTGTCGAGGCCAGCCTGATCATTTTTGGGCCAGGGATCATGAGTAGGTC
This sequence comes from Sphaerodactylus townsendi, assembly GCF_021028975.2. Classification (NCBI taxonomy): domain Eukaryota; kingdom Metazoa; phylum Chordata; class Lepidosauria; order Squamata; family Sphaerodactylidae; genus Sphaerodactylus; species Sphaerodactylus townsendi. Next base: position 54,194,469 of record NC_059434.1, on the reverse strand, counting down.
CTCCTCCGAGGAGCAGAGGGGCCTACCGGGGCAATATGGGGAGAGGCGGTCCCTCAGGTATGCAGGTCTGAGACCGCGAATGGCTTTGAAGGTCAACAATTTAAACATAATCCGGAACTCAATCGGCAGTCAGTGCAGATGATATAGGATTGGTGTAATTCGATCCCTGGTCGAACTGCCAGTAAGCAGCCTGGCTGCTGCATTTTGAATGAGTTTTAATTTCCGAATTATCGCTAAAGGCAAGCCCGCGTAGACCAAGTTACAGTATCTAACCTGGAGGTGACCGTTGCATGGATCACCGTTGCTAGATCAGACTGTCTTCCAGATCTTGCTCAGATCTTGCAAATTGAGACTGTGGCTTCCTTTATAGAATCAATTCATCTCATGTTGGGTCTTCCTCTTTTATTGCCTCCTTCTACCTTTCCTAGCATTGTTATCTTTTCCAGTGACTCTTATCTTCTCATGAGACCAAAATACAACAGCTCCAGTTGAGTCATTTTAGTTTTTAGGGACAGTTCATGCTTCATTTGATCTAGAAACCACTTTTGGTGGTCCATCATATCTGTAAATCTCTTTCACACTCTCTGATTATATATTTCTGCATGGTGGGGTGTTGGACTTGATGGCCTTCGTGGTCACTTCCAACTCTATAATTCTATGATTGTATCACATTTCAAAGGAATCTACTTTCTTCTGTCAGCTTTTTGCATTACCCAGATTTCACATCCATACATAGTAATAGGAAACTTTATGGCATGAATCAACTTGATTTTGGTGGACAGTAACACATTCTTACACTTTAAAAAATATCTTCTATCACCTTTATGGCTGCCCTAGCAGCAATCTCTTCCTGATTTCTTGGTTACTTACAATCTCCCTTTTAGTTGAGCCAAGGTATAGAAAGTCTTCAACAATTTCTATTTCCTCATTATATTACATTAAAGCTGAGTAATTCTCTGGTAATCATTGCTTTTGTCTTTTTGATGTTCAACTGTAGTCCTGCTTTGGCACTTTCTCCATTAACTTTCAGCAGTAGTTGTTTCAAGTCTTCATTGTTTTCTACCAATAATCAATGTTTCATCACCTGGCCCCTATGCAAGTTCTAGTTTCTAGATGAGTGTTCCCCTTTCCCCAGTCACAAACCTGCACTAGCTGTACTTCCCACACTCATTCTCTCCAGATCCATGGTTATAAAATTCTTCGACTTTGTGGGATAGTTATTTCTTATTTGAAGGGGTAAAAGAAATGTTAAAAAATGAAAAGAATATGCCTGTAGTAGCATAAATACAGAATGAAATTACAGGTGATCTGAATGATAATGCTTTTAATAAAATCTGCAAAAAAATAAGCTATACAAACAGTGTTGATAAAGACACTGGGAAATTTCAGGTCATATATATTACTTTTAGTTGGTATTGCCACTGTCATATACTATATTATGATTAGAAAATCAGAGTGAAGGGATAGCTTATAATCAGATCACCAATGATTGTCACTTGCTTTTATGTAAAGGCAAAAATCCCATAAAAGGTAGAGGTGTAAATTTCATACAATAATAGAAACTCAGCTTTTGTTACTGACTTTCTCTTAATATTATAGTAATGAAATATTGTGATATGACCTATGCCTGTAGTAACTGGTGACTTTTATAAGTACCTTTACCATATTAACAATGTGGAAATCTAACAGCTGAAGTTTAAGGTTAGGTTTCTATTTAACATTACTCAGTGAACTTCCATATGACAGCCTTCTGTTGATCACAGTCACATTCATAAAAGACTCTGTTCATAAATGTTAGGGAAATTTATCCTGTGGGGCTATGACTCAGGGAAGTCATAAATATGATATTTGCCACTCCCATTCAGATATTTGATCCTCCAGTTACATTGCTTTGTTTTGGTTTGAAAATTCAGTTTATTTCCATTAATATTTTTCTATTTCTATGAGCAGCATTAAAACTTTTACCAGGTCATTTCCAACCCTTGTTCATCTGGAATCTATTAAGAAAATTTCTTATGGAATTTCTTCAAATTAAGGGATTGATAAGAACTTTGGTTAAGGCCCAATCAGTTGTGACCATAGAGAATGAGTTACCCATTTTGGAATGGCATCATGTAGAAAATAAAAGCTTTTAGGGATCTTTAAATTTGCTTTTAAAATGTAGTTGATATCTGTTTCACTTCAGTTTTTGAGGATGCAAAAGGAATTAAGTCTCCATAAGGCATACTCAGTTTGTTGTGCACACTTATTTTTGCCAGTGTTTATTTTTATTTTCTTTTGTTCGGATTCCAGATTTGATTCCCTTCTCTGCCATGGAAAGTTTGCTTGGTGACCACAGCCAATCCCACATTTCCTACCTCATAGAGTTTTCTGAATATAAAGCAGATGAGAAGAGAATGATGTAAGAAGCAGTAGATACATTAAGTAAATAAATAAATAAAATGTAAACAAATAAATAAAATGTATTCATTTATCATTTATCTTTTTCACTGTGGATTGAGGAGGATTATAGAATTATAAAACAGTGCATTAAGACCAACGTAATGTGTATATTAAGGATTACACAGTTTCAATTTTATAATTGAGAACCATTGATCTATGTTCTAAAAACAAAAATGTGAACATTATTTTATGCTCCCAAACCACTATCTACAGAAATATAAGAAGGAAAGACTGGATAAGGTTGGAACATCTTGAGGAACATCAAGTTATATAAATACCGTCAGCCACACATTGCAGCTCATCAAGGGTTAATAATAAACTTACTGGTTCTGCTGTACAAGTCTGGGATTATAACTCTGCAGGCTATGCTACAAAGCTGGTGCCCCGTGTTTGTGTTTGGTAGATTGCAAGTTTTGCAGATCTGCACCAGACTTATCACACTGTCTTCCTAGGTTTGCATTGAATCATGTGCAAATGATAGAAAACACTAAATGAGTATTTTTCTCATTCTGTTTGTTTTTCTACTCCTTGTTTTTCTACTCCTTGTGGGAATAAGCTGTATGAAATAATAGCTTAATTGTTGTTTTCCATATATTACAATAGAACTATGTTTCTCCTTTATCCCTTTTGTTTTGTCAGAAAGATGGAGCACTTGCAGTTGATGACTGGCATTGGAACAATCTAGTATTTTGAGCTTTGCCTTATACTTAGCTGCTAACCCACTTGTCTGAGATGAGCAACAATTCTTTAGGGCAATAACTCTTTTGGGCAAGGAACAAGGAACTCTTTGTCACCCCTTCTCACAAAACAAGTTCCTTATGGTTAAAGCAGTCACTAAGAGAGAGAGAGAGAGAGAGAGAGAGAGAGAGAGAGAGAGAGAGAGAGAGAGAGAGAGAGAGAGCAGGAACAATGTAGACATTAAAAGGTGCTATGCCATTTATGACTATTTGCTCAATGTCCAAACACCTTTTATCAAACACAGGGAAGTCCCTACAGGAATTCCAGTGACAGGTTATATGGAGAAAAAAAAACATATGAGAACAGTCCTGACACACCATCTGTTTTTGATAGTGCCATGAATGACAGCTTCACAGGATGGAGTGCGTGTGTATCATCAAGAGCAGCCCCCATAGGAAACCAGAACCTTTCTCTCTAATGTGTCCCTTAATCAGTATTTTACCTTACTATCCCCTCACTAGTTTCTGGAATATAAATCTCATCCACAATGAGACTGATTACCAATTAAGGAACCAGGAAACATATGGCTCAAAATCACATTTCACTTTATTAGAAATGTTTGAACACTGCCAGCAAATACTAATACATCTACAAATATGTACATATGTCCTCTTAAATCTCCAAGGATATTAATTACCAACATTTCAATCTCTTTTGGAGATAAGTAGACACTGAATTGTCAATGGGTTAGAACCATTTTTAAGTTTTCTAAAAGTCTCTAGATATTTTACACCAGGTAAAAGGGATGTCATCTCACATTATTGTACAAACAGATGGCTTAGGAAAAAGTTTTAAAGCAAATGTCTGCATTCATTGGACATAAGATATGATTGTAAGCATATCCAGCAGCATCAAAGGAGTTCTGTCACATGTTTATTGATCAGCACTTGATATCACCACTGAGCATTCAGACCCCCTGGAAAATTCCATGTACTTGAGAATCTGGCATGTAGAATACAACTGTTGAAGTGTCTCAAGTCCCAAGGGGTAATACAGGCTTCTGGGTGCATTTCCTTTCTGTTGAATTAATGGTTACAGTCACATGTCTGTTCTTTCGAACACATTGCACTTTCAGATAAGAGAATCCCCACAGTTTTTGAAAGTTGCCAAAGTGTGTGTTTTTTCTCTCCCTTCGCAGGGGAAGCAAAGAAGTCCACTGTGAATTAAGCTTTCTTCAGGTTTTCTTGCTCGTTCCCACCTTCCCCCACTCACACAACAGCAGTTTCTCTACTCCTTGAGATATCATTTCAGAATTATCAGAAAAGGTTTCTTTTCTTTTCCCTTTCTCTTTCTCCTTAATGTACATGAAATGTACATGAAATATAACAGGTCTCGTCTCACTAAGTAATGCTAGACCAAGGATGATGACAACGACAACAACAGGCAGCAGGCAATCTTCCCAAATGGAGGCTCCCCAGAAAAAAAACAAAGAAGCAGCAAAATGGTGGATTGGTTTGCAGCAGAAGAATGTTTTAAAAAAACTGCAGGAAACCCCACCACAAAGCAAACAGCTGTAGAGTACATAATGTATGCATAAATGGCCTAAGACAGAAGGTTATTTTGTTAAAAAAAATAGTATGGGTTTGGGAGGAAAATTTCTGTTTGGGAGGACAATTTCAACAGCCCCCCCCCCAAATTAAGTCAAGATGGAACCCATCCCTTGCCAGTAGTCCATCTTCATGAAACATCCAAGAAGCCCAAACATTCCTTGTAGCACCACCTGTGAAGTCAGTTGTTCTTCTTTCCCTCCCTGGGCCATGTTCTTCTACTGAGAACAGAGATGAAATGACAACCTGTGCATCCAGATACTTCAGCTTCCTTCCCAGTGCCTCAAAATCCCTTGTGATGTCCCCTAAGCTACATCTTGCAGTGTCATTTGTTCTCACATGGATCAAAAAGAAGGGAGTATATCAGTATATGCCCAGACTTTCACTTCATATAGCCTCTTGTGGTGAGAAAAAGCCCCCATCCCACTGAAACTACATATTCATTCTAAAATAATGCTCTGAATTTGAGATAAAAGCTTTGCATTATAAATGTACAAAGCATCCCACCAGAGATTATAATAAATCTCCCTTCAAATATCACTCTGATGTATAATGTATAACACAAAAGAACAGATACACTTTAGATGAAATAGGCACTTCTCATGGAACCATCTTTATAATCTTTCCTAGCCCTTCAAAATGTGAATGACCAACTCTCAATCACAAGCAGAATAAGGTGCAAGTACTACACTTGACTTTTTCACTTTTAATTTAATGGAAGGCCTTAAAAATAGGGCAGATACAACCTGTTTCTGAGCAAATGACTACTTTCCTTTTACAGAGAAGAAGTCATCCCCTTATGTGAAAAGTTCATGGACTGCCATTCCCCTCAAAATGTCATGGAAACATTTTAAAGTGTTTTGTGTGTGTGTGTGTGTGTGTGTGTGTGTGTGTGTGTGTGTGTGTGTGTGTGTGTGTGTGTGTGTGTGTGTGTGTGTGTGTGTGTGTGTGTGTTTGCAGTGGGGAGACAGAGATGCCAGAATGAAAACAGAAAAATCATGAGTACTTTAAATATATGTTAGTTAATAGGAATTTATTTTCTTCTGAATAATCCTGCATAGCAATTGCAACCTAGGGAAAATATAATATAAATTAAAATTAAAATTAGCAGAGGTAAAACAATTAATTAAAGTGCTTCAGAATACATTCTGGAGCTTTAGCTCCTATTCAGATACATTTATAATCATCCCCCCCCCCAAATCAATATTCCTACTTTGTGATCTTCTTGGTTACAAATTTGATGGCAAACTCTAACTATGGTTCTGGCCTACGGATAGAATGAATTAACCCTGGGTTGACTTCCACGTATAAGCACTGCAAATACTGCCATCTTCCCTGAAATACTTAATTACCCTTTGGAAGATACAAGAAATAATATTGGAAGAATCACTTGTTTTCAGGGAAAGGTGCCTTATACTATACAAAGGCATTTTTATGTTCGTAGAACAGATCCATGAGATTCAATCCATTAAATGTATCAATTAAAAACTTTATTATTATCCAGAAAGTTGAAATTTTCTTCTTTAGTGGAGTGTGTTCATTTATCAATTGGGTTCCAATCAAGAGACACAGTTTAGGGCAGGGGTCTGCAACCTGAGGCTCAGGAGCTGCATGCGGCTCTTTCAGCCTTATACTGCGGCTCCGTGTAGCCTGGAGGTCAGATGGTAGTGTAGGTGTGTCCCTCCAGCCCTCCAGAGCAGCGCTGGAAGGAAAGGTGAGTGGAGGGGCTGAACAGGAGACAACTCCTCTCTGGCTTAGTAGATTTTTGGGGCCGTGGAAAATGGGTCCAAATGGCTCTTTGGGTGGTAAAGGTTACCGACCCCTGGTCTAGGGGATGTAGAGAAGCTTTGGAGAAGTTGGAATAGGTTACAGAATCTGGAGGCCCTTTTTTACAAACAGTCATAAAGTGTCTACTTGAGCTGATTTTAAGAAATTAGCTTTGACACATCATCTCCTCCAGTCTATCCACATATCCTGAATTAATTGCTGGATATTATGACCTTGCAAAATAGTTTAAACCATGCTGCTCTTCTGGACAGGACCTCATTGCAGAATTATACTATCAAACCATGAAAGAAAGACTGTTTTCCCAGCATCAAATCCTCCTCCTGTCTTTTCCATCATACGCAAGAACAAGTCAGCTTGTGGAGATGCAAACAACAGAACTAGTTTGTGGTGAAACTGTTTGTGACTCAGTTTGTCTCTGCAAAATAAACATTATACTGTGGTTTCCATAATAATAGTAGCCCCAGATCATTTCATGGAGCTGAAAATGTGCTATTGGCACTGGAATCGCAGTCTACAGGAGTCCTAGCTAATGCTTAAACTGGCTTTTGTTTATATAGCTTTGAAATCACATACCTTTTGGATGAAATATTCATTTCTGAAAAATATAAGGCATTTCATCATAAAAATCCTTTTGATTCATTAGGAGACCTTTTAAAAAACGTTGATGAAAATCATCCATTCTGCTGTAGGTATATTGCTTGACTGTGCTGATAGTACAACAGAGCATAGATGAATCCAATACATCAAAAGCCACACTGGTAATTATTAAAGTCAGATCTCTCTTTCTCTAGCACTCTTTCTCGCTCTCTTTCTCTTAGTGGGGGTAAAAGTACAAAATGATGTTCCCAATATACTATACTGATTTTTTCTTTATGTATACATATATAATCAACATATAGAATCAGCAACTCTTTTAAATGATAGAATAATGTTGACCTCTATGAATAATTAACTTTTCTACATTATTTTATCCATCTATAATATGAATATAAAAATCCAACCCAAAGAGAAAGATTTTCAACCTAGCCTTTTCCTAAACATTTTTTGTAATACAGTACATATAATTGTCACATAGGGAACACCAAGCACACTTCACACTCCTTACAGCCTGAGAAAAGCTTTATCTGGTAATTATGCTTCTAAAAGCTAAAATGACTAAACTGAAGCTACTGTACTGTAGTGATTGAAAAAAGCTCACAGGAAAACTCACTGGAAAAAAAAGGTAACATTGAAGATAGAAGAAAAACAGGAAGACCAGCCTTGAGATGGACTGACTCAATAAAGAAAACCATGCCCCTTAGTTTCCATGACCTGATCAAACCTGTTAATGAGAGAATATTTTAGAGGTCAATGTTTCATAAGTCAGAAGCAACTTGATGGCATGTGACACATGTCTACCCTTCCTTCCCAAGGAGTAAAATCAGGCTCTTGGGGAATGACAAGTCCTTCAGATAAGGGGGCATATTTATTTATGGTCTTTGGCAAAACCAAGCATAACACAGCTCCCACTTTTAAAATGGTGAGGGAGGCAAGGAAGAGTTTGACATCTTCCCCCTGCCTCATTTGACTCCAGGCTGCTCAAGGGCTTGAAGCACCTCATCAGAATACAAAGAAAGAGTAGGAAAGAGGGGTGCACCAGGCATTCTAAACCATTAATGGTCCCCAGCCCCTAAACTCTTCTCCCCCTGTGAATGTTTAGAACATGTCCTAAACCCCTTCCTCAGAAATCTTGCATGCCCAAAGCCTACCATGGTCACTGCCAGTTTGTGATCCATTAAAGGGGGCAAGAAGACAAGGAATTTGAAGGTCCTGAAGGTGAAAAAGTGGGTGATGTCTCAGCTGAGAGAAAGAGGGAGATTAATGAGGCCAAAGATGTCTATATCTCCTATTGCACAGAGCTTGTCATCATTGAACATCTCCTCTTTGCTTGCCATAGTCTCATCTAACTACAGCTTCAGCTGCTATCTTACCAATGGCTATGTTTCCCTTCTGAGGTCAGGGTCTCCCTCTCCTTTCCTGCCCTCCAAGCAGTAGTCTAATCTGGGGAACAGGGCATACACACTGCAGAATAACCCATACTTCTAGGCAAGTGAGTCTCCCCCACCTGTTGCGACTACTGTGACCTGTGTTTGTACTAATATTTATCTGGTCACCTCCTGATACTTTGGTATATATGCTGTTGCTTATAAATGCATTTGTTGACGGTTAGGCCCTTTCTGCACAGGCACTGAGTGGGGGTGCAGCGGCATAAATTATGCCGCTGCACCTCCCCCAGGACCATTCGCACAGACGGTCCCGGTAGGGGCACAGGGGAAGGCGCAGCCTTCACACAGGCTGCGCCTTCCCCGACCGACTTACCTGCTCCTGCTGGCTCCTATCATGCTGTGGAGGCCAGGGGACACGCCCCCCTGGCCAGAGCAACGGCTCTGGAGATGAAGGCCAGGGGGCGTGTCCCCTGGTCTGCACAGCGCAACAAGAGCCAGCAGGAGAAGGTAAGCCAGTCGGGGGAGGCGGGAGGGAAACGTCACCTTCCAGCCGCTGCTGTTCACACACTTGTGGAGCGAGGTTCAAAAGGGGCGTTTCTATGCTGCCTGGGCGTTGCGAGCATGGCACTGCTATGCAAACACCTCCCCAAGGACAGTGTTTTTGCCATCCCTGGGACGCTCTATTCCGCCTGTGCGGAATGGGCCATAATGTCACTTCCTGGTTTTGTAATCATGGTAAGAAAATTAGCAGACATTTCTGTTTGAGTTATGCACAGTTTTATCTGCATTAGCTCAGTGAAAATTATTCACTGAAAAATCTATCTGACTAGATCTTCTGGTGCATTGTAAAATACTTCAATTACCCTTAAGTATCAATATTTTACTGTTACACATTTTCATAGTTTCATATGAAATTTTCTTTTTGCATGTGTTTCACACAGTAAGTCCTAATATTCTTTTCTTTTTTAAAAATGCATTTTCATATTTAAAATAAAGTTAGCATAAAATAAGTGTTGCATGGATGGAATGGTTTTTGTTCAATGTAACACATAAGCCTTTTTCATTGCTGGTCTATGCCCATAGGAAATAATTGTTTAGGCTTCTAAATCCATTGAGTGTAAAGTACGAGATGTTTTGCTGCCACTTAGACCAAAGACCTAACTGTTGGTTACTTTTCACCTCTTTGTTCTTGTACTTTCTACTTATTTAGAACATCAAGCATCATATTCCCAAGGCAGTCACATATCCATTCACTGGTCAGTGTACTGAATGGATGCACTGAGGAAATCTATAAAACTTATTCCAAGTGAACAAGAAAAACACACATGACTGTGAACAAGCTATTTCTCTATTCCCATAACGCTGAATGTACATTAATAGCATGTGTCTGCTGACATGTCTTTGCTGTCCTTTAATTCTTTATTTGAAAAATTTAAAACTATCATTATTCAAAATTTACATCACCATATCCTAGTTAGGAGATTGACAGTGTCATCCTTCATTGAAGTCAATGGATTGCTTAGGATAGCAGTGAGAATTCCTAAATAAGACAGACAGATGTGCCATTCAGAAGAGGAAAAGGTACCTTCCAAGTGTCAATATTAGCTATAAAAGTACAATATATTGTAGATTTATACACAATGTTATACTGCACATATTAATATTATTAAAGAATATGAATGTGTATTTGTATAATATATGTATATGGGGAGGGAAGTAAACTGTTTAAATAATTCTTGTCAGAATCAAGTTCCTATAAAATGTCCTTTTTCATTCTTTACCATAGGAGAATATTAATGTTTTCAAAATCCTTAAGTCCATTGTCCTAATCAAGCCAATATGCATTAATACTACTTTATTCTGCCAGAGGACTTGTTATAAAACCAATTATACTCAATGAAGATTCTGGCTGCCTTTATCATACTTTTAAATCCCTCTTACTCAATGAGTATTCTGTCTTTATCATACTTTTATATATCTCTCTTATGTGATAAATGTTTGTTCTGATTTTCTTTAGCATGAATTATTTTATAATTAAGAATTAAGTTTTATGTGCAACTTCCTCCATCACATAAGGTCTCCCACTCATTTACTTATTGAGAGTGGAGCCAGCTGAGACAAACAAACATTAAGTCTATAGCCAGAAAGCCATACATTTTCAATATCGCCATAGGCTATCAGGGTGAAACACTGATCCAACCAATGGTAAACTCCCCATTGAACAGGAAAATGTAAAAACAATTTGTAGAAGAATTATGACAAACATGTAGTGAGACCAAGGAAAAAAAGAATGAATGGAAGAGGGAAAAATAAAGCTGCAGTGAGGGGAGAAAGAATGGAATAAAAGAGAACTAGGAGCAGGAAAGGGGAAGAAAGTTCCTCTTCCTTTGAGTTTTTAGAAATGCCATTCTTATATGATGCCAAGGGAACTAGAAATAGCTTTGACAGAATGAATAAGCATACTGTATTGTTCACAAGTAGTAACATGATGTCACACAAGAAGGTCCACTTGCAGAATATGAAGGGACAGAATACAATGAAGAAAGTTACCTCTAACCATTAGCTATTTCAGTTCTGTAACTTGGGTTTCCTATGTTCTTATCATGTAAGACTGATACAAAGTTTTTTTCTTCCTTCTATTTTTACACTATAGCTCAATTCATAATTCACAAGAGGAAGACAGGAATGCCAGCAAAAAGTCAACAAGCAAGGTAAGAAATCAAGAACATTCCCCGATTTCTGTTGTCTCCCACTTGATAGAGAGCCAGACTGGTGTAGCAGCTAAGGCTGTTTCCGCACGGCTCAGGGACTGTTCACACTGTAGCGTACAAGCAGCCCCAAATTTCTCCCTAGACAGAGAGGAGGCTCTGCACGGAGTTGCTTCTCCTTTGGTCCCCTCCACTCACCTCTTCTTCCAGCATCGCTCTGGAGGGCTGGAGGGACATGCCCACGCTACCGTCTGATCAGAAGTGGGATCCAACCAGTTCTCACCACTTAGAAGTGGTTCTCTAGAAGTGGTTACTAATTTTTTCTGAGTGCTAAGAAGGGGTTACTAAAGCAACCTCCCTACCCAATAGGGACTGAAGGTGCATGTGTGCGGCGGCACCACTATTTGAATCCCACCACCATCAGAACCTGTTATTAAAAATTTTTGATCCCACCCCTGCTTCCGACCTCCAGGGGCAGAGTGGGTTTGTCCCCCCAGCCCTCCAGAGTGATGCTGAAAGAAGAGGGGAGGGGAGGGGGAAAGCGGCATATTCCTGCCAGTGCAGTTCGCACTGCGCCAGCTTAAAGACGACACTTAAAAAAAACCTCGCTCATTGAAAGTGGCGCCTTTGCGCCGTGTAGGCAATGCAGCAGCGCCTCCTGTGCGAACAGCACCCCAGGGACCATTTTTTTCCGGTCCCTGGGGAGCTGTTTTTTGGCCATGCGGAAACAGCCTGAGTGGCGGATTCTCTTCTGGAGAGAGCCAGGTTTGATTCCTACTCTTCTACATGAAGCCTGCTGGGTGACCTTGGGCCCATCACCTTGATAAAGGGTAACAGTATGAATATCTTTCTTAAAGTAGCAATGGGGAAATAACTCAGCTTGGCAGTGTTTTGGGGAGAGCAACTTAACTTGGCAGAGCTTTTGGGGAAGAACAACTTAGCTTGGCAATGCAAGAGGAGGCTAGGCGGGGATCTTTCAGACTATGTATATGGGAAAATTGGCAAGGAGCGTTCTGCAGATTTACACAAGGAGTCCAAATTAAGTTTAAAATGTTTATATAAATTTGGTTTCAAGCACACATACAGGAAGATATGGAAGCACATACACACAAGTTCCTAGAGATATAAAAAGATGAGAAAGATTGGTTTGGATGATAGAAAGGGAATTGGGAGGCATCAGGGTAATACATTACCTCATGGTTCCAATGCAGCAGATGAAGTAGAAGGCAGGGACTCTATGCCAGCACAGAGATCCCGTAGGACAATATCGTATCTCACACCAACTTGACCAAGGGAGGTTCAGGTTAGAAATGAGCAATAAGCTTAAGGTGAGCAGGGCTTTTATAGGGTGGATCGCTAGTTTGGCGGGAAAAGAGACCCTTTGCATTAGGTTTCATTTCTTAACGCTGTGCTGGGTTGGGGAGCTGAGCTAATCAGCAGCTCTATCTATTGTTCTAAACCCAGGGGATTGGAGATTGGTAGCCAATTGTTTCCTTGATTACATTAGCAACACCTTGAATAGGTGGCCAGCAGAGTGAGTCTCTGGCAATTGTAATTCAGCTGAGGCAGTGAGATTACATCAGGGATGGGAGCACTTAGGAAGTTTTAGGAACAGCTGAAGGGAAAGAAGGTTGCAGCATCTCAATTCAAGGGATAGTTCACATTTACAATTCTATCAGCTGTAGCTCTGGCTTGGGTGTGGACATCAAGGAGCAAATGAGTAGATTTATTTTCTACTGACTGTTTGCTATTTCTTAGGCTTGCTGTTAGCCTATTTTATCCTGCGCCACACCATATATATCTGTTACCATTAATATATCAGAAATATGTCTCACATATACATTCTATCCATAAATATCCCGGCTTGGATGCGTGTTTTAAGATGTGGGGTGGAAGGGGAGCATAACAACCTTGAATATATTTTGTCTTGAAAATCCTATGTAGATGCCATAAGTTGACTGTGACTTGACAGCATACACATACACACACACATGTAGACACTACATAGTATTCAAAGATACACATTGTTTGGAATTCAAATAAAGATATATTTATTTAGATTGTCATGGCTGACTGCTTTTGACATATATAGCTTCAATGCCAAGAATAGCATCTTCCCAAGACATTTGAAAAGCTTTCCTGCACACATTATCAGGTTTGCAGATGAAGTTTAATCAGAGTTTGTTGGAGTTGCTTTGTCTTTAATAAACAGAAATTAAAGAATTTTTAAAAAATCACTAAAATTTGTGATTTAATATCATCATGCCATCCTGTGACATAACTAAATGTAAAGTAATGCAAATGAAAAATCATAGAATAAAACCTTTCCTGTAACTGTAGAACAGGAATATGAAAGTATTAGTATCATTGAATCAGAGTCAAAAATTCAACTTGTCTACATGCTGAGATCATACCATCAAAGAGACTAAGAGCAACGAATATGTCAAAAGCTGTTGTTCCTTCACAGAAACTCCTTCCTGACCCTTTTTGTATCAGCTTAGCTCATTCTGGAAAATGCAAATCATACTGTAAATGCAGATCATTTGTTTCCTGTTGTTATTTGTGTATTAGATGGTAAGGCTGATTACCGAACTGAATAAATTGTTATGGGTGGAGGAAGGTCTGAACATCATGAGCTTGGAACATCTGTGGCCATGTCCAAACTAAATTTTATAATTAGTTTAAATAGTAATCAGGATGTCCAGCCAGTAACCTTCTGTATCACAGCATAATATTTTATGAACAGTTTTATATCCCATGTGTTTAGCTTTTGTCTCTTTCTGATATGAATTCAGGACTGGCTGAGGAGTTGACACATGAGTGAATGTGTGCATTATAAAACATGGCATGTAAAACTGTTCATAAAACATGATACTCTAATGAGGAGGTTCACAAAGGCTTATATTAAAGAAATTTAGCTTGATTGAATAGCTTGTTGGTCATGAGAATAAATAATTCAAACCCAGCACTGACAGTTACTATTTTTGTTTTTTGAAGATTTGTCCTCAGACTGCCAGGGGGATATAAATCCAAACTCTTCTTCTTCTTTCCCACACTTTTCTATTCTGGATTGGATTCTTTCCTCATATCCAATAGTCATGATGCAAACTATGTAGAAACTGCATACATTTTCTTTTTTTGTAACATGTATGTGAGTTGTACTGATTATTGATCAGTCCTTTCAGTCTGGATTAAAATGCTTCCCTTCCCTTTTGCTATGTCATTTATGAAAATGAATTGATTTGGAGCAGCAACTAAAGAGTATCCTGTTGTGAACAGTATGACCATCAGCAATGGGCAGGAAGTTGCAGAGAAGACTGTAGAAAGAATGCATGTCACTATTTGAAAACAAGAAATAGATCATTGAGTAAACTTATCATCATAGCATGCACGTGATCACATACATCCATGTTTGAACTGAGAAATAAAACTTCATACTTAGAGAGAGTACACACAAATGACTATGGTACTTTAAAGATTCATGGGTGCAAGACAATGCTCAAATTACAGTGGAGCAAAATACACACCAAACAGACCAAATCAATTCTGCTTATACCACCTCAAAAACAAATCATGGATGTTAGATGGAAGGGCTCATCCACCATCAAAGCAGAATGAGGTAGGCATGGGGTGGCAGTGTTTTGAGATAGTAGAATGGACTGTATCGTTTCAGGCAGCAGGAAAACATTTACATTTTTGAAGTCTTCTTGTTCAGGCTGGGCTATGACCTTTCTTCTTGACACACTCCTTTTTTTTAAACTTGCAAGGAGTCAGCAGATGGTAGAGCATTCAAATCAGACTTTTCTCATCTGCAGTCTGAAGTTGCACAGTACATCCTACCGCTTCACACTTCTGCATCCTCATTTTGTTCTAGTCTTTTCTCTTCACCCTACAACAAGTGTCCCCAATCTTTTTGAGCCTGTGGACACCTTTAAAATACTGATACTGGATGGTGGATGCAATTACAAAGTAGCTGCCAAAAGAGGCAGAGCCAACTCCAAAATGACTACCACAAAAGGCAGAGTGAATCACAAAATATCAGGAAGGGAATTCATGCATAATAGTAACCCTCAACATTTCAGGTGGAAGCTCTGCTCGACAAGATGCCCTTTAAAATGAATATGTTGTTTGAAAACACTGCTTATCTTCAGCAATACATTGAAGATCCTTGTACTACAGTGCACAGCCAATCAGATCATCATTGGCCTGTTAGAAGCCCTGCGGGCAAAAGTCTCATCCCACCCTATCCACTTTCTAAAAACACTTGACAGGTGCCAGGAAATGTGTTCACAAGCACCATGACACCTATGGGTCCCACACTGGCAATCCTTGCCCTACAGCATGACGTGAAGACCTGTGCTTCTATTCCCTCACAAGCAACTACTTACCCTGCTTCCCAATCTGAAGCCTGATTTTCCCAACTTGGTTCCACATAGCCAGGTTTTGCAAATTTCTGTAATCAGATCTCTCCACTGAATTTTGTAGTTAAGGATTATCTGCTCTTTTTTTGCAGAGTAACACCAGATATTGTGCAATTCACTCTTGTCACATTTGTGACTTCTGAACACTGAACAAACTGCTGCTCATGTGCAATTTGAAGCTGCTCTCTGTTCCTTCTGTTTAACCACATCTTTCTATCCTCATCCATGTTACCAGTGCTCATCAGAGGCAGAGCGAGGGGGAACTGTACCTGGGGCATGGCCAAGCCCTGCACCCCTGCCACAGTGCCATCTGCCATGCCGCACCCCGGAATGTCCCTGCCATGCCACGCCCCCTCCGCTGCTCCGCCTGGGGTATCACACCTCACTTGGTCCTGTTGGTGCTACGCCACTGGTGCTCTTTGACTCTTGTGCACACTGATGAAGCAACATGCAACAAAGAAAACAGAATCAATGTGATGATTTACACAACTGTCTCAAGATTCCTTCAGTCTAGGGTAGATCACAAAATACTTTGGTAGTCTCAGATTTCAAAGCTGTGAAAAAATAACTTTGTGAAAATTCTGTGGTAGAAGATGCAGAGCTGGGAACTGCTAAAAAGAAAATAGTGTTTGTCTGAAGTTTAAAGCTCTATTCTAACAGTCATGGAACAAACCATTGGCAAAATGCAGTGATTATGTTGCTGTTGTTTAACTTTAGCTTCTTCTCCTGGTTTTCCTCTTGGATTCAGAGTGGAGGAGGCTGTTGTTACTAGCATTTAAAATTTATCTTTGCATTAATAAAACTGCTCTGGTGTTCAATGATGTTGCCGCTATAAATAAAGATATTTCCATAAATATAAAACAAAGATATTAAGAACAGGGTTTCATTTGAAAATTTAAATTGGTTTTTCTGTTATATTTTTCAGTACTGAAGTTTCAAAGGCAAAAGTTGTTGAAAAGCCTCATTTCTTTTCAATTGGATTTAGATGCCTAAGTATTCTTTTTTTAAAAAAAAATGTAGAAACAACCTCTCTGTATCTAGTGTTAAAATTATAGCCATCTATTTGTCCTTCACTTGCAGGCAGTTATGTTATTATTTTCATACTGTTTGAAGTGATTTAATTAATATGGAAATATTTCTCTTCCCTTTTCTTCAGCTTCTCACAACTATGTCTTCTAGCTGTTTTTTTTTCTGTATGTGCAGCCAGAGGGAGTCGCAAAGTGCCAAATAACACTGCTGTTGGATCAATGGCTTTTAATTTTTCCTGTTTATGTATTTTTGTATGTGTCTGCATTTTTGTTTAAGAGGTTTAAATGCTTTCAGTTCATAAGAAGAAAGTTAAAGCAGAGCTACATTTAAGTCAGCACTAAAATGTCTTCTGAATGCAGTCCTCTCATATGTAGATAGCAGGCTGATCAGAGCTATTAACATATTTTCTGTTCTGTCTTGGCTGAAATGATGGCTTTTGGGAAATAGTCAGGACTCAAGACTCAGAGAATTAGCATTATCTATAATACAAGTGGACTGGGCTTTTGACTCTTCGATTTAACAAACTAAATCTATACATGTTTAATCAGTAAGTTTTACTGGCACCATAGGCTTCCTCCTAAGCATGCATGTCATTACAGTCCAAGAGACGGGAAGCATGCCAGAATCAGAAATTACAGAAAATGAAGCCTCTAAGGTTTAGTTTTCACTCTGTGTGTGTGTGTGTGTGCGAGAGAGAGAGAGAGAGAGAGAGAGAGAGAGATGAGGAGACAATCTCAGCTCTAGTGTTGAGACTCCCGGTTGAGACTTTAAGGCTGTTGGACGGGGGCAAGAGAGCCAGGAGAACTAGAGGCCTAATAGAGTTCAGCAGAACAGTTGGCTGCAGGCTTTGGGCTGACTCATAAGAAAACAGAGAAATGTGAGGAGACCCACAACAGTCCCACTGTGCAGATAAGAGGACCAAAGTAAATGCTCCATGTATAATGGGCCAGAGGAGAGTAACTGTGACATTCTTAGAAGAAAGATAGGATAAAGTGTAATGTATAAGTACGCAATGCTCTGCAGAATGGAAGTGTTATCATAACTGGGGAGCTATTACTTAAAATCAGGCACTAGAACACCAAACATCACTCCTAGCTAGCACAGCATCGCTTGTGAAGGTGTTTCTGATGACAAGTAGCCTGACCCCACTGATGTCAATCTTACTTTTAGAACAGTTTCAATTCCATGAAGCCTGGGCTGAGGGACAAATTTTCCAGGCAGTGCAGAATTACTCCATATTTAATTGCTGTTTTGAAGTTTGTCTCATTTGTTTAAACTATTTCCCTCCCTTCCATTCCCACCTGTCCGCAGTAGTCTGACACTGTAAGCAATAAGACGGCATTTCATAAAAGCAACCAGCATTCCATAGGGCGGGGGGAGATTTCAAAAGTCATTCCTGGTTTCCAGACTGTGCTTCCAGAAGTGATTTTGTGACACTGACTGACTGGAAATTCAAACAAAACTCTTCCCTATTCAGCTCCACCCTCCACCACCATTTTTTAAAATTTTCTCTGGAGAGTTTCTTTGGCAAAATTTCATTTTCAGTGGATTGTGATTAAAATAACAAACCATGATATTGACCAGGGTGTTATTTTAAGTTTTCTCTACATTTCTTTGTGTATGTGTGGCTATATCAATTGCTTCATAAATCCAAAAAATTCTACTCTTCCCTCTGAGGTAGTAGGGCTTTAGTAGAAGGGAAGGTGCAGGCAAAACAAGAAATCCTTTATCAGTGCCCAGAGATTTTTTCCTCATGAATTGTTTAAAAAATATCTTGCTGCCAACTGCTACATTTAAAAAAATTCACATGTTTTTTCCTCTGGTTCTAGAAATGTTTCGTCTTAATTTTTTTCTCAGCTGTTTTCCTCAGCATGTTTACCAAGAGCCAATTTTCCTCAAGCATGTAATCATGTAGAAATTGTATTTATCCCTCTGCCCCACCAAATGCCTATTATTATCCATGCTTCCCCATAGTTGCCCAACCTCCCCTTCAGCTATTTTCTCCTTCCTCACATCCTCCATTTTCAAAAGGATTTTTTAAAAATTATCACATTTGTGATGTAACATAAGGGAACAGACACAAGCTAGGTCAATTGTATCAGCTTTGTCAATTTCATCCCAAATGATCAATGTCACATTAAGGCAAAGATACATTTTTGTCTTCAATTAAGAGTGAGTGAAATTGACAATGTAACTTGCTTTTGGAAGAGGAAATTGACAACAAACTGCCACGGTAATGAGTTCTATGCAAGGTTAATAGCACAATCCAGAGCTGAGGCAGTTGGGGATTACTCTGCTTGAGCACTGCTCCACCCAACCACAGGACTGTTTTGTAATATGAGAAGCCCCAAAAAGTTTTTTTTAACTCTCTCCTCCAACTCCTCCGTAGGGGAGAATAGAGAAATGCAGTGAAAACTGAAGCATATCCCGCCAGCTCCCTGCCAGCTCCAGGAGTTAAGAGGGGTCTAGAGACCAACTAAAGTCATCCCCACCCCCTGGAACACCCCCAGAATGCCAGCATAGCTGGGGATGGCATGCAAGTGCTGGTGCAAAGCAAGGCATTCTGGCATGGTCTTGTAGGATGCTGCAGTGACTGGGCACCAATGGATTTGCCCCTCCACTGGCCTAAGTGCCCTGGAGAGAGCATTTACCCCAGTGGAAGCTTGTGCCACCTCCAGAGTAGGATTTGGCCTCCCTTCTGAATTGTACTGCACGTGTGATACTTACATCTGTTCTACTTCATCTACAGTTCTACACCTATTGAAAAAGTCTCAAAAATTGTATACTTACAACATGACTGAGGTTGGTGCAAAGGCACAAGTATAGTTCTCGATTGTTTGTATGTGGTTCTACACAATATAACTATGGCTTCAACATTTTTTTAAAAAATCAAAGATGGACAAGTAAAGATAAAAATGAAATTAGTTATAAAATGTGATGCTTATGAAGCACACAAAACAGCAAAACACAATGCCAGGTGTCCATGGATTTTGGAAGGAATGAGCAAAAGAGGCAGTGAACCTTTAATTGACATTTTTAAAGTTCAATAGACTTGGTAGAAACACTTCAGGTTCTCCCAGCAGCAAATATGCTATAACTTTAACAAAAAAACAACAACTAGGTGAAAAACTATACAGGGAAACAACAGTTTGAAAAATAATCTGGGCAGAGATATGAAATATCACTATCTCCAGAATGATTTTGTCTCTGAATTAATGAATTTGGGCAAAGACCCTATACTCAAAATGACAAAAAGATATATGACAATTCATTGGTTAAGAATGCCTGGATGTCTGGATAGAATGTCACCATACTTCAAAATATCTACATTCCTCCCTTCCTTTTTTGGTCTTTCAACTATGCCTGTACAGCATACATGTCTTGAGCTGGAGCTTACACAATATCTGTAATTATGTGAGAACAATGAAGTGAATTGTGCAGCGTAAGAGCACTTAGGTAAATCCCTACTCTACCTAAGTACATGTCTAATTAGTTACACTATTGATAATAAAGGATAAAGGTTGCACAAGCAATGTGGAAGACATGAGCCCATCTGTGTTTTCTAGTTCACAAATTTAGATCAGTTAACAAGTATCCAGAGAGTGACATCAATTTGGCAAATGCAAGTTCTGTGTAAGAGCTTTTTAACATTCCTTCGTTGACACAACCTCCTACTAATGCTTTCATTTGCTCTCTCTCTCTCTCTCTGTGTGTGTGTGTTTGTGTGTGTGTGTGTGTGAGAGAGAGAGAGAGAGAGAGGTTAGGGCAATTTTCAAAAATATTTTAGATTTCTACAGTAATTTTACTTCTTAAGCAAAACCTGGTTTCCATTGTCGTTTATAATTTATAATAAACATTTAAAAATTTTAAAATATATTAACATGTGAAACTGAGAGTAAATGAGACAGAGTGAGAGATGGGATAAAATGTTTTAAGTAAAAATAAATCATTCATTTACTTTTATAGTTCCTATAGTCTGGAATAGCCTTGCAGAGAAGGTTTTTCCTAACTTTCCAGACAGTTTGCAAATCTGTCTTGTTTCAAAGGGCATTGATACAGTGTATGGACCAGTTTATTACCCAAATAATCTGAGCAGTCAGGTGGGGCACTAAATTGGCATTGTACACCACCTTGGAGGAGGTACCTGGCATGGTTTGTACCTTCTATTGTCTCCCTGCTGTTGTCAAAAGCAAGTTTATCTGCATATCTGCCTTGAAGCAAGACAGGAGGAGGTGAATGCTTCCTCCCAACTTAGGTCATTGTTGAACATCTCCATGTAGCCAGTGTTGGTGCATAGATGACACACCTATGTTAAAAATTCTGAAATTCTATGGTTTGACAATGGTTCTGTTGGGCTTTTACTGCCAGAGTAGACCTTGGTTTTGCTGGGCACCAGTATGTTGCATTTAGTTCACCTTGGTTAGCAAAAGTGCTCCCGAGTTGATTTTTGTGTGTGCTTTGATTCTCTGGTTTGACATTGGTTTTGTTTGCCACATTGCTTGTGGTTCGACTGGATTCCTGGTTTCTGTTTTGGTTCTGTTGAGATTGTATTGGTTCTTGGGGTGGGAGGCATGTAGTTAGTCAAAGGCATGTCTCTTTCTTTTCCCCAGAGGAAAAAAAACTCCCCCCCTCCTCCTTCATTGGATACAATGAAAGATGAACAGGATCACATTCTTTCTAGCTCATAAAATTTGACTCCCAATTCAATATTTAATAAATGTTCAGGTTCTTCTAAGGAGAGTCACTAGCAACTATGCTCCAAATTTGGCACCTCTACCATAAAAAGAACCCCTGCTTCAGAGAATCCCCATAGGCTACAATGGAGGCCAAGGGGTTGAACTTTGACTCCCTACAGAGCACAGTGTGAATGTGTGGAAGTATTTTTCCCCTTTTAATAGGATTTTCTTCCTTCACTACTTTTGCCAGTGATCCTAGAATAATTCTCAAAAAGTCAAATGTTTTCATCATTTTTTGGTATTAGGATTGTCTTAATTGTAATGTGCAGGTTTCAGCACAAAGAATAAAAATGTGGCAAAAATAACAGTTAATGGATTTGAGACATACAAGGAAGAAGAGAAATAAAAACGGGGATTGTTTATGTTAAACCAGAAATCTAATGGCATCCCTATTCCAGAAAGCCCCACTGGACCCTTTATGAATAGGGTGGCATTAAATCCAGTTAGGTAGAACATTTTTAAAAAGAGATGATATTGTAAAATTATGGGTCTTTATTAATAGTCAAAATGTGCACTGAAGTGACTGAGGGAACCATAAAAGGAGGGGCCCTGAATAAGAGGAGACACATTATAGGCCTAAATTTATTTGAAAAACTATTGTAGTTAGTACTTGAATCAAAGCAAAACTGGAGTTTCTTTACTCATCTTCAAGTGAAGACAAATGGGCTTTTATAATAGACCTTGCCCTGACAATAGGAATAAATGACTATGATTTCTGAACAATTTCAAGGAGACCTAGAGACATGATATGCAAAATCTGTTCTTCTATCATTGAAAGTACAGCCTTGGATTACTACTGACAGCAAAGATGCAGTTAAACTAAAGGTCATGCAGACTATTGACAATAATAAATTTCAAGATTTTGAATCTTTTAGCTGAGGTCTGCTTTGGGATATACATCAAAATCAGTATAAGAAAACCCAATAAAAATGCAATATACATTTTTCA
Organism: Sphaerodactylus townsendi; assembly: GCF_021028975.2. Lineage (NCBI taxonomy): Eukaryota > Metazoa > Chordata > Lepidosauria > Squamata > Sphaerodactylidae > Sphaerodactylus > Sphaerodactylus townsendi. The sequence continues at coordinate 54,172,127 of NC_059434.1, read as the reverse complement.
AGCTTGCACTAGAATTCACTGTTTGAAAACCTCTCATACATTTTAAGTTCTGGGTTTTTTTCTAATGCAATAGGGGAACTGGCCACCCAGCATGCAATTTAATTCTCAAATACCCACCTATCATGCTTAATTGAAGCTGGGTAAAATAATTACTTGCTGCTAGGTGTAAGAAATCAGCACAATTGTATCTTTGAATAAAGGCTCAATGTAAATACGTACAAGTTAATTTAGTTTTCAGCATGTAAGCCTGAGGTGAAACAACTTTAACTTTGCAGGTTAACTAATTGCCAATTCCTAAATGAGAAACAAATATCTCCATCTGAAAAGTCATGACAGGAAGGACATTTTTCTTTCTTTGTAACCTATTTATTTTAAAAAATAGGCAGCAACATGCCTCAACAGACACAAAGAGCAAACAAAGACTATAATCAAATGCCTTGATTATTAAATGTAATAAATCTATTTATTCAAAATAACTGAAAAATTAAACAGCATGAACAACTATTTTCCATGCATAGAATCAAAATGTTGTAGGTGCAATGCTATGTGACTTGCTTTGTATGCCTTTACAGGTTACGGCCTTGGCATACAACTTGCCGGATCAGTTGACTCCAAAGCTGATTACATCCCACAGATCTACCCCATTCCAATGGCTGCAGGTGTTGGTCTTTCATGAGCCTGTTATCCCATGGAAGGAACTGACCCATATATTGGTTCATATATCTGGTTAAAGATCAGCATTGTTCTGTGTGCTTCCCTGTCAGATTTCTTCACAAGCTCTTTTCTGGCTCATAGGATACATTTTAGTTTCCAGAATAGTCTGGCACCTCCTACCCCCCCCCCCCTTGATTTATCTAGCTGTACATTTTAATTCTACCTTTCCATTAAGGAGTTCAAGGTATCTTTCACAATGCGTCATCATAAGAACACCCCTGTGAAGTTAATTTGACTGAGGCCCCTTCCGCACAAGCAAAATAATGCGTTTTCAAACCACTTTCACAACTGTTTGCAAGTAGATTTTGCTATTCCGCACAGCTTCAAAGAGCACTGAAAGCAGTTTGAAAGTGCATTATTCTGCATGTGCGGAATGAGCCTGAAAGAAGGTTCCCACTGAAAGGGCATCACAGGCTTCCTGGCTGAAACCAGGTGTCCTCAGTAATAGCCCAGTTCATTGTTGTATTCTCTGTGCACTACCACATGGTACTGCACAAATGCAGGCCTGATGTGGAGAAGGACTTTCCAAAGCTTTCTAGAAGGTTCATTGAAGAAGGAGCACTCCCTTCTCCACTCCATTTCACACTGACATTTCCCACCCAAAGGAGTATGTGATAAGGGCGATGAGAGTCCTCATCCTCATCCTTCAGTTCTCCCTTTGCCATCTTACAAAGCTTTTCTGCATGTTTACCTTAAGTGTTAAGAACATAAGAACATAAGAATATAAGAACAAGCCAGCTGGATCAGACCAAAGTCCATCTAGTCCAGCTCTCTGCTACTCGCAGTGGCCCACCAGGTGCCTTTGGGAGCTCACATGTAGAATGTGAACGCAATGGCCTTCTGCGGCTGTTGCTCCTGAGCGCCTGGTCTGTTAAGGCATTTGCAATCTCAGATCAAGGAGGATCAAGATTGGTAGCCATAAATCGACTTCTCCTCCATAAATCTATCCAAGCCCCTTTTAAAGCTATCCAGGTTAGTGGCCATCACCACCTCCTGTGGCAGCATATTCCAAACACCAATCACACGTTGCGTGAAGAAGTGTTTCCTTTTTTAGTCCTAATTCTTCCCCCCAGCATTTTCAATGAATGCCCCCTGGTTCTAGTATTGTGAGAAAGAGAGAAAAATTTCTCTCTGTCAACATTTTCTACCCCATGCATAATTTTGTAGACTTCAATCATATCCCCCCTCAGCCACCTCCTCTCCAAACTAAAGAGTCCCAAACGCTGCAGCCTCTCCTCATAGGGAAGGTGCTCCAGTCCCTCAATCATCCTTGTTGCCCTTCTCTGCACTTTTTCTATCTCCTCAATATCCTTTTTGAGATGCAGCGACCAGAACTGGACACAGTACTCCAAGTGCGGTCGCACCACTGCTTTATATAAGGGCATGACAATCTTTGCAGTTTTATTATCAATTCCTTTCCCAATTATCCCCAGCATAGAGTTTGCCTTTTTTACAGCTGCCATGCATTGAGTTGACATTCCCATGGAACTATCAACTAAGACGCCTAAATCCCTTTCCTGGTCTGTGACTGATAGCACTGACCCCTGTAGCGTGTATGTGAAGTTTGGATTTTTTGCCCCTATGTGCATCACTTTACATTTTGCTACATTGAAGTGCATTTGCCATTTCTGAGCCCACTCACCTAATTTATCAAGGTCCGCTTGGAGCTCTTCGCAATCCTTTGTGGTTCTCACCACCCTACATAATTTGGTATCATCTGCAAACTTGGCCACCACGCTACCCACCCCTACTTCCAGGTCATTTATGAATAGGTTAAAGAGCACTGGTCCCAAAACGGATCCTTGGGGGACACCACTCCTGACATCTCTCCATTGTGAGAACTTCCTATTTACACCCACTCTTTGTTTCCTGTTTCTCAACCAGTTTTTAATCCATAGGAGGACTTCCCCTCTTATTCCTTCATTGCTGAGTTTTCTCAACAGTCTCTGGTGAGGAACTTTGTCAAAAGCCTTTTGGAAATCCAAGTAGACAATGTCCACCGGTTCACCCCTGTCCACATGCCTGTTTACACCCTCAAAGGGGAAGTAGTAAGTTTGTAAGACAGGATTTGCCTCTGCAAAAGCCATGCTGACTCTTTCTCAGCAGGTCTTGCTTTTCTACATGTTTTATAGTTTTATCTTTAATGATAGATTCTACTAATTTACCAGGAACAGATGTCAAACTGACTGGCCTGTAATTTCCTGGGTCCCCCCTAGATCCTTTCTTAAAGATTGGTGTGACATTGGCCATCTTCCAGTCTTCAGGGATGGAGCCTGATTTCAGGGTAAGTTGCATATTAAAGTGAGAAGATCAGCAATTTCATGCTTGAGCTCTTTAAGAACTCTTGGGTGAATGCAATCTGGAGCCAAATAGGGATTTGGTAACATTTAGTTTATCAATGGCTGCCAGAACTTCTTCCTTGTCTACCACTATCTTCGCTAGTTCCTCGGATTCGCCTCCTAAGAAGCTTGGTTCAGGTGCAGGAATTTTCCTCACCTCCTCTTGGGTGAAGACAGATGCAAAGAATTCATTCAGCTTCTCTGCAATCTCCCTGCCATCTTTAGCACACCCTTTGTTCCTTTGTCATCTAACGGGCCTACCGCTTCCCTTGCTGGCTTCCTGCTTTTGATGTACTTGAAGAACTGTTTGTTGCTGGTCTTGATGTTCGCAGCCATGCGTTCCTCATAATCCTTTTTTGCCTCCCTTACAGCTAACTTGCTTCTCTTTTGCCACCATTTGTGTTCCCTCTCATATTCTTCATCAGCCAAACTGGACTTCCATTTTCTAAAATACATTTTCTTTTTTCTGATAATTTCCTCAACCTCTCTTGTTAACCATGGTGGCTTTCTTTTGGACTGGGTGCTGCCTTTTCTAACCTGTGGAACACATTCCAGCTGAGCTTTTATTACTGTGTTTTTAAATAACCTCCAAGCATCCTGGACAGTTTTGACTCTCTTGATTTTCCCTTTCAGCTTCCTGCGCACTATCCCCGTCATCTTTGAGAAATTTCCCTTTCTGAAGGCAAATGTAACTACATTAGTAGTTGCCACTTGTTCGCATGCTGAGATACTGAATCTGACAGCATTGTGGTCGCTGTTCCCTATCGGCTCAACAATACTGACTTCCTGCACCAGGTCCTGGGTCCCACATAGAATTAGATCTAGGATCACCTCTCCCTTGGTTGGTTCCACAACCATCTTCTCTAAGCCACAGTCATTTAGCATATCCAGGAATGCTCTCTCCTTACTATGACCTGAACATGCATTTTTCCAGTTTATATGGGGATAGTTAAAATCACCCATTACCACGACATTTTTGTTTTTGTTGACCTCTCTAATTTCTTTTTCCATCTCAGAATCCTCTTGTGCACTTTGGTCAGGGGGTCGATAATATATCCCTAATATTAAACTGTCCTTCACACCTGGTATTGATATCCACAGTGATTCTGTAGGGGAACCAGCTACCCTTGCATTGTCTATTTTATGTGACACTATGCTCTCTTTGATGTAAAGGGCAACTCCACCCCCAATGCACCCTGTCCTATCCTTCTTATAGAGCCTGTAGCCTGGTATAACAGCATCCCACTGGTTCTCCTTCTATTTCCACCCAGTGTCTCCTGTAATGCCCACTATATCAAAGTCCTCCTTCAAAACTCCTGTGTACTCTAGCTCCCCCATTTTAGAGTCGTCTTAATGCTTCTACTATTAATAGCATAGAGGAACACCTGTATACCCCTGTCTCTGTCCTTAGCCTTTCAGGATTTATGTGTGCTTTACCCTCAAGTCTTTTTGTAGACACTCATCCACTTTGTCCACATGCCACATTGCTAAGCAAGTGTTCCTCGGCTTGTATGTGGTAGGGTTTGGATTTAGGAAAAACCTCCCTCTCTGTCTGCATCCCCATAGATACTGTATTCGAACCGAAGTCACCTCAGCTCCTGCTCGGCTTTCCCCAGTGATCAGTTTAAAAGCTGTTCTGCCACCTTTTTAATGTTGAGCACCAGCAGCCTGGTTCCTCTTTGGTTAAGATGAAGCCCGTCCTGTTTGTACAGGCCTGCCTTTGTCCCAAAAAAAGTTCCCTCAGTTCTTAATTAAAAGCTGGAACCAGCGTATCTTGCTCTTACACTCACCTTTCTCAACATCCACGCATTGAGAGATTCCCTCTATCTCCGCTTTGCCGTGGAGCTGGCTACAAGACCCTACAGGAACGGGTAGCATTTCTGAGAATGCACCAATTCCTTGGAGGTCCTGGACTTCAAACCTCTTTTCCTAGCAGCCTAAATTTAAGCTTCCAGAACTCCTCCCGGCTACATTTCCCAGTATAGATGTCGCTTAACGGTGCTAATGTGGGACTCACAACTGCTGACTTCCACGCCCTAAAGCACTGATATTCTTACAAAGCCTCATCTAGACTAAAGCGGCTATGACATCAGGCAACTCTTTCGCACTCAGGCAAGGCAAGGTCACCATGCGGTCATTTCACGCCTGTCACAAAACCCAACTCTCTACATTTCTAATGATCCGGACATCACTCAATTTCTACAATGGGAGCTCCCCTCACCTCCCCCCCCCCCGAGGGGTATCCTCCAGTACGAGGAAGGATAGGCTGATCACCTGCCAGTTATAGGAAGGGATCCCAGGTCTAAGGGAGCATCTTCCACCTCAGACTGGCACCTCCATCCCCAAGTGCCTTCATTCTCCATACCGGACATTCCTCGACAAAGATGTCTACCTTGTGGAGTGGGACCGGGCTGTTAGGTCCCTGAAAGCCTCCTGTCTGTCGCCCTCTGCCCTCTTTTCTCTAGCTTCTCCAGGTCTAAGCCACCTTTGGCTTCAAGGAGAATGCACATGTTCCTTGAGTGCGCAGGAGCTCATTGCAGCGAGGGCACACCCCAGAACTTCTGTCCTGAAGTGGCGAGCAATAGTCATCCATGTGACACTCAAAGTGCAAAACACCTGGAAAGCCCCCTGCTGGCCTCCTTCTGCCTTCATATCCTGAGTCCTTGTTTAGATATTTAAATATTAAGCTTTTAGCTCACCTGCTGCCCCCCCTGGAGCTATGGCCTGCACGTACTATCTGTCAAATATGTCCTTGGCTGTAATTTAAAAACAAAAAAATTAAATCAAAATCCGGTCTCCAGAGGCATCCTGAACTAAAGCCCCACCTCTCAGGACAAAAGCCCCACCTCTCAGGACAAAGAGGAACAAGAGATGAACTCTGTTAACCCCTGTTAAGCCCCACCTTCCAGATTCAGCAGCCTTAGCTCACAGGAGCCTTTACAAGGATAGGTAAAAAAAAAGAGATAACCCCCTGTTAAAGCCGATACACTCTGTTTTAAAAAAAGCTGTGGGCTTTTGAGAAAAAGCTCCTCCAAAATGAACACCAGCAGTAATGCAATATTCTGCTCTTTCCTGAAGCCGGAAGTCTCTTCTGCTGCTACTCCTCTCTGCTGGTTCCAGAGACTGAACTGTTGGAGGTTTTTGGCATTTGTCTAGTAAACAGGGCTTTGTTTTAAAAATACAAAGATGGTACAAAGATGGCACAGAATGGCAATCATGACTAATCTCTGTTTTGCTTGGGGGAGGCACATAACTTGAAAGAGTATAGTGCCTGTAAACTGCTGACTTCAAAGGCTGGGATTGAGGGCTGCATGTTTAAAATTGTCTCTGTGGGGAAATGGCTGGAAGGCTACAGACCCACCACCAGAGGCACAAATGCCAGCTAAGGAACTGAGAGACAAAGTTCCACCAGCTCACTGTCTCTTAGAATGACATCTGAGTCACCTTTAAGAAGACAAAGAAAAAGGCAAACATATGCTTTCAGCCCTAACCCTATCTTAAGATGCCATCCTCTGTCCTATCAGCACCAAAGGAGACAATCATCTTGACTCTGACAGATTCCTTCCTAACAACATCAACAAAGCCCGTTGTCTGGATGCTGAGAATCTCCATTGCCCAAATGTCAAAAGATACCTTCCCCTTGAGGCTAGAAATTTCCATCACCTAGACATAGACTTAGTCACATCCAAAACTACTGTCACCCATTGGAATTCACACATCATCACCTTAATGATGCAAAAGAGTTTTACCTAGTTCAGCATCTCAACATCAAGAAGGTTCTGCATTCAGAAGTCAGCAAGCATCTCATGCATCATGTCAATCTTTGTCACCTCAGAACCAGATGGACTCTCTTCCCTAAGGGCAACATTCACCGACAAGGCACTTAGATAGCTCTCCTCACCCTAGTACACCCTCATAAGAACATAAGAACACCCAAGCCTGCTGGATCAGACCAGAGTCCATGAGGTGCAGTGGTTAAGAGAGAGACTCCAATCTGGAGAATCGGTCTTGCTCCTCACCCCTCCACATGAAACCTGATGAGTAACCCTGAGCTAGTCACAGTTCTCTCAAGAACTTTCTCAGCCCCACCTACTCTCAAGGTGTTCGTTGTGGGGAGGTGAAGGAAAGACAATTGTAAGCTTTGAAAAAGAGAAAGTCTCGGAAATCCTGAGCAAAGGGAGCATTAAAGAGCTTCACAAGTTAGAAAACAGCATAGGGTTCTGTTCCAGATATTTTTTCCCTAGATAAAAGAATAGTGGATAAAAAGGATGATGGGAAAAGACCTGGATCTATGGACTCTGAATAAACATGTCCCTGTTATGAAGTTTAGGATACTTTTCTTTTAAATAGGTGGTGACAATACACAGTAAATCTGCCGAAGATGGTGAAGGGACAACTGTGGAATGAGCATTCTCCCTGTCCCTATCACTTGCTCTTCTGAGTGAAAAATCCAAGTGTGAGGCAGAGGGGAGTGGAGAATGATCCTTGTTCAATTAATATTCTAAAAAGTTTTGGAAAGTCCTTCCCAATGCCAGGCCTGCACAGAAGACCACTTGATAAACAACAGCTATAGGTAAATGCAACACCAGTGGCACCAGAAGTGGCTGTTCATTTCCAGCTTTACCATTACAGCATCCTGTAGGATCAATTGGGCTATAGTATTGAAAGGCTACTCAGTACTGTGGTTTATTATTGAATTGGTCACTTAAGTATATCAGAGGTGCTTTCCAGCCCCATCTACGTCGGACGCACAGCCACGCTGCCCTGCCGCTCCTAAAGGGGCTTCCTGGTGGTGTGGAAAAGACAAAAAGCCTCCCCGTTTCCAGGAAGCCCCAATGAGCTGCACTGCACTTACATCAGTTGAAAAGCTGGCCTAAATGCAGGTTATGGCCTGCTGGCACAACTCCAGCCATGGCCTAGAGGAAGCCAACTAACTGGGGTAGGGCTCTTTCCCTGGCCCTACCCCCAGCCTGCTTCTGCTATGCCGGCAGTAGCACAGGGATGCTGCCACAGCATTCTGTGTCACATCCCACCACCGAACAAGGGTGGTGCATAGATGCAGTTTCTCCCCTCTGCTAGGGTAAGTGTCCCAGAGAGGGTGAATATGCCAGCTCAGCCTCCTTGCCCTGCCTGTGGCAGATCCCCCCCCCTTGGATAGGGATGTTCTCTCTCTCTCTCTCTCTCTCACTGTCTCTCACACACATACAGCCCCTGTGCACTTGCTTCTCCCAAGAAAGGGAGAGTCACCTACTCCAACTTTATACAGCAGCTTGTAATTAAGAATCCTTGATATGGCCTCCAGAATTAGCCAAAAATATCTCTGTGTCTTTTGTCCTGTAGGACAAGCTGAGTCACAGTGATCAAAACCCAAGCTCAGTACATTACCATCCCTTTTTGTCATAATCTCTGGTAGGCAAAGCTTGTAGGGTAGACTGAATTACAGCCAAACTTATAACACTAAGGACCAGTGACTAGGTGATGATTTATTATCTCATACTTGGAAGAAATACTGGGAACTCACACAGAATGAAAATAAGAGCTATGGAGTGCATTCAAACAGGGAAATAGTTATTGGGTTGTGAGATTGATCCAGTCTGCAAGAGTCTGAGCAAGTTACCCACTTATGTTGATGGGGGGGGGGGAGAAAGAGAGAGAGAGAGAGAGAGAGAGAGAGAGAGAGAGAGAGAGAGAGAGAGAGCAAGTGGGAAGGAAAGAATGAAATGCCAATCATCGGCAAACTGGCATTATCGCTGGAGATACAGGTCACTCAGATAGCTCGGACACTGTTTTTTTAAAAAATATATTTTATTATTTCAACCATATAAAACAATATTACACAATACAAAACAAATTTACAATAAAACTAGCTTGGACAGTGTTTTACCACCGGTGACAGGCCGGGCAACTGGCCCCATATCTCTCCCTTTCTGACCTGGTCATGGTGATCCATGCAACGGGTCACCTCCAGGCTTGATTATTGTAATGTGCTTTACGCTGGCCTGCCTTTGTTGTTCACCTATTATTGTTGTTCACTGCCCTGAGCCCTTTGGGGGAGGGTGGTTTAAAAGTTTGAAGTATAAATAAATAAATTAAATTAAAATATAATTATCAATCCAGGATTCCAACTGGAGTCCATAGCACAAATGCTTAGCAGATTCTGGGCAGCAAGTAGATATATTTAAAAGATCAGGATCTGGTTGGGACCAGATGCCATCTATCAATTTGATAAATTTGTCTTGTAGACACAATTCCAAGAATCTACTGACCAGTGGAAGCAAAGTGCAGGACAACCAAACTCATTTCTTCTCCCTCTCCCAACCTGTAAAGGGGTCATGTAGTCAGGTTTAACTGTATCATGTGACTGGGCCAGGAACTAGGAATAAGTGAAATCTCATGTGTGTGCATGGTTAAGGTTTACTGTATCTTCAGAGGTAATGCTTTTGCTTCAAGCACCCATGCAAGGTCAGAACCTCACTAGAAGTTATTATGATGTGTAATTTGATGTTGGCCTGAACATGCATCTACAATATGTCACCCTGCTTACACAATAGCTCAGTGAAATACCTTCATTGTACTCATATAGACTATTGACAGTGTACAATGTCTGAGGGTGACTTGATGCTACTAATTGAATTGTTGTATGATAAATTTTCTTTGCTTAATGAGTACCAATATTCAAATGCTACAGGAAATTTGAAAAAGGCAATCCGCTTTTGTCCCCTGTCTCCTGTATTTTCAACTCCATTACCAGTTTGTTGTGTTATTTTGGTGGCAGAAACAATCCTCAAGTTGCAGCTGACTTAGGACCCCATAGGACACTCCGACATGGCTTGCCATAGCCTGTTTCTGCATAGTGACCTTGGATTTCATTGGTGATTTCCCATCCAAATACTTACCAGGGCCAGTCCTTCTTAGCTTCCCAGACTTGATGTGATTGGGTTAGGGAGAAGGTGGGTATTTTTTTCCATATGTTTTTAGGTTTTTTTAAAAGTATGCTTGTGTTTTCTGTATATTTTTGTTTAGGTATGTTTTTTAAGGAAATTCTACCTGTATATGCTGTTTTTATTGTAATGAGGTGAGCATTTTTAGACTGTTGTAACCCATCCTGGGATGCATTTGAAGGAAGGGAAAGAAATCAACTAAATAAAATAAAAAATAAAATAATGCAAGCAGTATTAACACACCTACACAAAGCACCAAAGTGATGTGATACAGCCTTAGGAGTGAAGCAAAATATTAGTGAAGGCAAATGACAGGATTTGATTAAGCAAGGATGTAGGTGGGAAAACGTAAGTCTCCTGCAGCGTTCTTAATTTTTTAGACATTTTTTTCCCATTCCATAAGCCTCTCCTATGTGAAAAAAATGTTTGGAATAAGAAGAGTCATGGGCATGTCCAGCTACAAGAGTAACTTATCATGAAACAGACATGACAGGCAATTCTACCTCCTGCATTTTTAAAATATTAATAAGTAGTATACAGGGAAGTAAATATTTATCATACAATTTACATTAAAAATGGATTATATTTCTCCTTAGGCAACATTTGACTTCAACATTCTGCTAAAATATGTTTGTTAAGCATTTCTCCATGGTTTATTAGAGCTTATTTATGAAACTTGGTATTTATGGTTTATTAATTAAAGTTAGTGACTAAGACCAGATTAAGATCCTATCAACTGTCCTTTAAAAGTTTGTAAATGGTTTTCATCATTATAGAAGTCAGTGAAGAGCCATTGTTTTAAATGTGCAAACCTCCTCACTTATTTATTTGAAATTATGTTTCATATTATCAATTTTAGCTTGCATGCAATAAAGATTAACATGGAAAATGGGCCCTAGCCCTATAATGCATAATTAAAAAAACAAGCATTTTAAAACTCTTCAAAATGTGTTCTCTCCTAATTTCTCAACTCATTTCTCAAGCACTCTCTTCACCATAATGCCCTTCCATAACATTGTTCCACTATATACAGCTCACAAAACTAGCTATGAAGACAAATCATATGGTTTTGAGATGTTAACCTTTTTTGTAAAAAAAAGAGAAAAGGTCTGGATCTTACTTGGCTTTGTAATGGATCAACCACACTGTAACTCAACAGCAGTAAAAACACATCATTCAGAAATGTACAGAGTAAAAAAATAAAAGGAGCAACAGCATATACAGGTTAGAGTATTTTTGAACATGCACAATTAATATTGTTAGAAATATTACTGGTTGACTTGGACTGAGCTGAAGCTGATGATTTGACTTCTATGTGCTGAAATTATTAAATGTCAGGTTTTAAACAGCTAGCCAGGTAAATGTGCTGGATGTATGTTTGTCCCTTGTAACCAATCCAGATGCTCCTCTGGTTTGTGTCACGAGTGATTAACAGGGATCTAATTTTTCAATAGACAGTTTATCTGTTCATTACCCCTTTCATGAATATTTGACAGGTTGCTTCTCTGTATTCCTTTCTAACAGTGCATACAATGTAATCAACCTTTTGTGAAACTGTAGCTGCCAGGGGCGTACCCTAGAACAAACTTCAGCCGGGGACAAAACCTGAGTTATGCCCCCCCATGGCGCCACAATGGGCAGCCATTACCTCTCCCCACCGCATGACCAATTTGAGGGCTTTGGGGGGGGTATTTTTTAGTGTTTTCGGCCTGCAGGGCCGAATTTTGCAAAGAAACTAAGCGGCACTTTTCCAAAGAATTTCAGGGCATCATCCAGAGGCTGCCCTGATGATACCACCAAGTTTGGCGATGTTTGGTTCAGGGGCGCAGCAAAGGAAGTTATGGGCAGGCTCAAATGAGGAAATGCTCCCATCCCATTGTTTTTCCAATGGGAGCTAACGCGAGGAGATTGAGGGGCTACCCATTTGAGGGACAATAACTTTGGTCCTCCTGAACATAACTTCACCAAACTTGGGTGGCATCATAAGAATAGTTAACAGATGATACCCTGAAATTTTGCTGTCACTAGCTATAAAAATACATCCCTTCCAGGCACCCCAAGAAATTTGCCCAAGATTCTTTGTTTTGCAGTGACTTTGCTCCATTGTAGCTAATGAGGAATTTCTGAGACAGGCTGCACATTTTTGAAGATAGAGGCACCAGACTTTCAAGGTGGCTCCAGGAAGCGCTCCTGGTAATAGCATCCAGGCTTAGAGACCTGGTAATAGCATCCAGGCTTAGAGTCCAAATTTATGGGGCCCCCAAAGGCTTATTTTGTTTCCCTGCTCCTGCACATGAAGCCTGCTGGGTGAGTTCTCTCAGATCTTCTCAGCGCCCCCACCCACCCCCAAAAGCAAAGCTCACCAAGCTTGGATGCTATTACTCAAGGCCTCTTGGAGCCACCTTGAAAGTCTGGCGCCTCTGTCTTCAAAAATGTGTGGTCACTGCTTACACACTCAGACATTCCCCAGAATCTGCCAGGCATCAAGCCTGCATGATGTGCATGTTCTGTGGTGAGAAAAATTATTTTCCCACCATAGACTTCAATGGGGCTTTCTGTTATGCCCAGCTGGCTCTGTGGTAGAGGTTTCAACAGGAGGCACTGTGGTAGTGGTCTTTCTCTGGGCGGGGGCACTTATTTCCTGCAGGGCTGCTGGTGTGAATCTCCTGAAAGGAACCAGCCAACTTTGCTAAAGTTTGCCTGTGATGGCCAAATGCTGTGGGCATCAGGTTCACCTTCAACTCGGTGCCCACAGCATTTTCCTCTTCCACACACATTTTAGGAAATTTGGCTGGTTCCTTTCAGGAGACTCACACCATCAACCCTACTGGAATTGCCCCCACTCAGAGCAACATCCCTACCACAGTGCCTCCTGTTGAACCCTCTACCACAGAGCCAGCTGGGCATAACAGATAGCCCCATTGAATTCTATGGTGGGGAAAGTAATTTTTCCCACCACAGAACTTGCTGAAGAGCCTGGCAGATTCTGGGGAATTTCTGAGTGTGTAAGCGCTGCTGCACATTTTTGAAGATAGAGGTGCCAGACTTTCAAGGTGGCTCCAAGAGGCCTTGAGTAATAGCATCCAAGCTTGGTGAGCTTTGCTTCTGGAGTGGGGGGGGGAGTTGAGAGTGTTCTGAGAGAACTCAGCCCACAGGCTTTCATGTGCAGGAGCGGGGAAACAAAATAAGCCTTTGGGGGGCCCATAAAATTGAACCCCCATAAGCAAAAATCTCCAAACCTGGATGCAATTACCAGGATGCCCTCCTGGAACCACCCTGAAAGTCTGGTGCCTCTATCTTCAAAAATGTGCAGCCTGCCTACACACTCAAAAATTCCCCATTGGCTACAAAGTCACTGCAAAACAAAGAATCTTGGGCAAATTTCTTGGGGTGCCTGGAAAGGGTGTATTTTTAAAGCTAGTGACACCAAAATTTCATGGTATCATCTGTTAACTATTCTTATGATGCCACCCAAGTTTGGTGAAGTTATGTTCAGGGGGACTAAAGTTAAGGTCCCTCAAATGGGTAGCCCCCATCTCAGGTTAGCTCCCATTGAAAACAATGGGGATGGGGCACCCCCTTTGGGGGTCCATAACTTTGCTGCCCCTGAACCAAACATCACCAAATTTGGGTGGTATCATCAGGACCGTCTCTGGGTGGTACCCTGCAATTTTGGTGCCGCTAGCCTTAAAATGCCCCCCCCTGCAGGCCAGAACGTGAAAAAATACTTTAAAAATTTAAAAATGGACAAATGACCCTGAAATGTTGGCGCCCCCCACGTGACCAAATGGGGGGCGCCCAGGGACATAGGGTACCCCCTGTCCCTAGGTAAGAACACCACTGGTAGCTGCCATTTTCTTTGCTGTACCAACAGAGGTTTTTTGAGGACTTCAATAGCAACTGCCAAGTTTTAAAAACAATTGTTCCCTGACATGGCAGGAAGGAAACTCAATGAACAAGGTGGTTTGCTGGGAAATACCTGGACAGTACTGTAAACTGGTAGTGGGATGCAACATCACAATGGCACTGCCCTGCCACCTCCAACAGGGCTTTCCAATGGCATGGGGAGACAAAAAAACAAAGGAAAAAACCCTGCCATGACAGAATCCTCCTTTGGGCTCAAATGACTCCTAATTCCCAAAAGGGTGAGTAAGTCCAAGACCCAGGGCCTCAGCATAACTGCTGCAAACCTGGGTTGGAAGCCAACTAATGTCGGCTCTACCCCAGGACCACCCTTTCTATGCCCCTGCTGCAACAACATGACTAACAGTGGTGTGGAAAAGCTGATATAGTGTTGGGCAATGGGTCTGGGTGCTGTGGGGTGTGTCAGTGGCTGCCCACAAGCAGTTCTGCTTCTCTACCAGAATAAGTATACTGAGGAGGGCAAATCCACCAGTGTGATTGTATGCCACTTCAATGGTGCAATCCCCCCCCTTTGGATGGGGCTATTAAACAGTTAAATTAGTCTAAAATATAAACATCAGTTATAACTAAATGACATGTATTTTAATTCTACCCTTCAATGATTATCTCAGTAGTCCTTAGCAATGTTAATGGCTGCCAATTTGTTTGAATCAGCAGACTTTTGAACACAAGAAATTTTGCTGAGTAAAAAAATTAAGACTGTTTGGCAAGCATTCCAGTTTTGGGGGATAAACTGAGATCAGCTCATACCTAATTGATCCATTAGAATACAATGTTCAGTTATGTTCATCTCAAAATATGAGGCATCCCTAGCTCCTAGTATAATCTAATGATTTGTTCAGTGTTGGCTATTAGTCTGATCAAAGGGCAAGACTAAGGCCCTTTCCACACAAACATTTTTAATTTTTTTTTGGCTCTGGTGGGTTTTCCAGGCTGTGTGGCCATGGTACGAGACCACGGCTACACAGCTTGGAAAACCCACCAGAACCATTTGAATCTGGCCATGAAAGCCTTCGACAGTACATTTTAAATTTTTTTCAAGCAGGACATAAAATGTTTGCTCCATAGAGTTTCTCACTGTCCCTCCCTAAGAACATGAGAAAGAGCCTGCTGGATCAGATCAGAGCCTGTGGTTGATTTAGAAAAACCTCCCTCTCTGTCTGCATCCCCTGTATTCCGAACCTAAGTCACCTCAGCTCCTGTCGGCTTTCCCCCAGGGATCAGTTTAAAAGCTGTTTTGCCATTTTTTTAATGTTGAGCACCAGCAGCCTGGTTCCTTTTTGGTTAAGATGAAGCATATCCCTTTTGTACAGACCTGCCTTGTCCCAAAAAATTCCCCAGTTCCTAAAAAATCTGAAACCTTCTGCCTTACACCACCTTCTCATCCACTCATTGAGACCTTGTATCTTCGCTTGCCTAGCTGGCCATGCACATGGACCAGGTAGCATTTCTGAGAATGCCACCTTGGGGACCCTGGACTTCAACCTGTTACCTAGAAGCCTAAATTTAGCCTCCAGAACCTCTCGGCTACATTTCCCAATGTTGTTGGGGCCAATGTGGACCAAAACTGCTGATTCCACCCCAGCACTGCCCAACAGCCTATCTAGATGAAGTGTGACATCCACAACCTTTGCACTAGACAGGCAAGTCACCATGCAGCCATTGCACATCTCACAAACCCAACTCTCTACATTTGTAATGATTGAATCACCTACTATTGAATCGCCCTCCCCTACTTCCCACTTTGGTTCAGAAAACATTTAATTTTCAGCCTGATAATGTCTTCTATGAAACCCCTTTTACAAAGATCCTTTTATCTGAAACATTTTCAAAACATCTTCCTTTGCTGTGTTGTCAAATAAACAATGTTTTATTTCTCCTGCTCTGTTATCCCCCTATAGGATGTTTGCAGTTCAGTTTATTTCCTGCTTCATTCTGAGAGAATGCCTCTTTGGCCGTTTCCGCATGGGCCAAAAACGGCGGCCCGGGGGCGGTAAAAACGCCGCCCCCAGGCCGCCGTTCGCACAGGCGGCGCTGCTGAAATGCAGAAGTGCCGACCTGGCTGCCCTTCCCCTCCCTCAGGGCGGTGTCAGGCCGCCCTAAAAAACAACCCTTTAAAGGGTTGTTTTTGAGGGAACAGTGTCTTCCCAGCGGCGCTGTGCGAACAGCACCACCGGGAACACGCTGTTTCCCTTCCCTTTCCCACTCACCTTGTCCCCGTTGTCGGCCTGCTGGCCTCCGAAGCCCCTCCCTCACTGTCCTCCGACCCCTGGAGGTTGGAGGGCAGCATGGGCGGGGCTCGAAGTCAATAACGACGGTTAAATGAAGAACAGAAAGCGGCTCCATGCGGAGCCACCTGTCATCCGCCGGCCTCTCCTGAGGCCGCCCGCATGCTTGCGTGCGAACGGCCTCCGCCCCCACGCCAGCAGAATTCTTGCCGGCGTGGGGGCACCTGGGGGGCCGTGCGGAAACGGCCTTTGTTTCTAAAACATTCCTCTTACAAATAAAACAAAACAAAAACCCTCTTTCCTTCTTATCTCTGCTAAGCTTTGCCTTGCTACTCCTATTCCCCCCCCCCAATTCATTCTTCTCTGCAGACCTAATTCTCCAAAAGGCAAAAGGCAAATGCAGGAAGAGTGCTGAGGGACACTAAAACACTCATAAACCAGCCAGTTTTCCAAGACTTTGTGCTGTTTCAAATTTTCTTTAAAGGATTTTATCAACATCCTGTTTATCTATGAATACATGAAACCTATCAACAAAAGCTGAGTTTTTGAAAGGCATCAGATATTGGTACCCTTCTACACCATTAGTGGATCTCTTATTGCATTACAGAGATTTGATATTATTTTATTTGGGATCCTCTGTATATGTATTGTTCATTGTTTTGTTGTTGTTGTTGTTGTTGTTTATAATATGCATGTTTTTGTTGTTGATTAAGAGTTGTGGTTCCAGTATATAAATTATGTAATGCAGTGGGGAATCAAATCTAGTTCTACTAGTCTAGAATCTGCTGCTTTTAACCACTACGCCATACTGGTTATTCTAAGTGATTTTTCCACATGACCCTTCTCAGGGCAAATATTCAGCCTAGCTTGTCTGCACAATTTTGTGCCCAAACTCTTCATGGGTCAAAGGCCAGGGTAACCCTACTGTGCTACATTTTTCCAATTAAATATGAACAATTTTGAAATGAGTGCTGGTTTAGCTCCAGTCAGGGTTACTAAGAGCCGCCATAGACATCTAAACAATGACTTTATATGACTTTGCAAATATGAAAGCTAATCTCCTGTTGACCAGTTTTGCCTTTGAATTTTCCTGTCTTGTGACCTTGATTCAAGTTCATTTCCTCAATTAATTACAGTTGTCATGAGATAAGAGCCATCCTTCACCATATCCACTGTATGCATATTTTTAAATGCAGTATTGGTACAATATTTTTCCACTTCTGTTTGTATTTTTGTTTTATACTTCATTATATTGGCATGCAATACATTTTTTCCATATTATCCATTCCAATTTTTGGCTTGTGGGAATTAAGATATCTGTAACAGTATGTTCTTTGGAATCTTTATTGTCTTAAAATTGCATTATATATATGAATTCCTAATTTGCCACCAAAATTGATCTGTTAACAATAAAACTTAAATCGGTTTATTTCAGCTTTGTGAGATATGATGAAATTTAATTTGCTTCAGTGGGTATTATATTATGGATGTGCCACTATTTGTTTATTGAATGTTGGTGCATAGTTTATACACTAATTTTTCTACTGATGTGGATGATTAAATATTTAAAGCACATCAATCCATTTTTGATTTTTTAAATCTTTTATTTATTCAAGTCCAGCAATAAAATCCAATTCATTCCACCATTCTAAACTATACACAATACATATCACCCCACAATGTGAGCAGTGTACCAATTGGTTGTGATACAAACCTCCATGAATGTATAACCATTTCCAGTAACTTTAGTCATTTTTTAACAAGTGAAAAAACTCCTCAAAATTGTTAATAATAGATCAACTTTAGCTGAGCATATATACCTAGATCTCAAGACCTATTACTATTAAACAGAAAATTAAAATTTATGATTTCTATGTCCATGTTTAAAATTTAAATAATTAACCTCTACAAGCCAAAAATATAAGGCAAATAATGGAAAAATGGAAAAACCTGAGCAGGTCTTATTCGTAGCACATCTACTTTTTTGCTGGCCAAAGTCAATAAGACAGAAACAGAGGCAGCTCACATGTATGCATATTTGTGCATCTGTATTGGGTTTATACGTGCAAAAATATTATATGGGGAGGAGATAGAGAACCTTAACAGAAACCCACAAACTCTCTCTGTTTGCTCTCTTCTACTGTAGCTCAGGCTTCAGGCCTTCACTGCCAATTCCAAACCCATTAGCTTCAGCATTAGTAGTGCATAATTAGATATAACACTGCAGGCATTTTCTTTATATTTACAAGTGTCAGTATTTTAGACCTTACAAAATCTCTTCTCACACCCAAAAATCACAATATTCATATCTTGGGGGGATATGTCCTCCAATTCTTACCCACAAGTTGTGTGTGTGTGTGTGTGTGGGGAGAGAGAGAGAGAGAGAGAGAGAGAGAGAGAGAGAGAGATGCTGTTTCCACACAGACGGAATACAGCGTCCCAGGGATGCTAAAAACAGCGTCCCTGGGGAGGGGTTCACACGGCTGCCGCCACTGCATCACAGCAGTGGCGGCCTCGCAACCCCCGAGCAGTGCTGTTCCCTGAGCGAGGTTTTTTGGAAACAGCAGCTTCCAACTGCCGCCGGGAGCGGCTGGAAGGCACCAGCCCCCCCTTTCCCGAACGCCTTACCATCTCTCCGACTTTCCGGCGCGTTGCCCAGGCCAGGGGACATGCCCCCCTGCCCTGTGACTCCAGAGCTGTTGTGCAGGGCAGGGGGGCATGTCCCCTGGCCCGGGCAACACGCCGGAAGGTCAGAGGGACGGTAAGGCGTTCGGGCGATGGTGCAGCCTCCGCATAGGCTGCGCCATTTTCCCCACCCCTACCAGGACCGTTTGTGTGAATTATGCAGACAAAAAATGGCTGAAGAGTTATTTTTAAAATGACTGCAAGATGTTTTATTTGTGTTGTGTGGAATGGGCCCTTGCGATAGTGGAGCAATGTTTCATTCCCAGCTTATCTGGTATATCATAAGATGGAAAGACAACCCCAAGTTGCTGAGAGAGAAGTAGGAGAAAGCTTGGGTCTGATGTGCTGGATATAATTTAATTGCATTAGAAGATTATGCCTTAGCGCAATCCTAATAAATCAGCAATTAATTCCAACATGCTGCCATAGGATTCCTCCCCTAAAACTCATGACTGTTTACAGAATTCAACACTGAATTCTGAATACAGATATGTCCTTGCAATATTTGCATTTCATGAAATGTCTTTTGATGTTTGATATGCCTTTGATGTTTGATGTGTGCAAAATTGATGTGCATTATTGTGGCAGGCTAGCACATGCATAGTAGCATTTATTGTGGATGTGAATACTCATCAGTACATCCCATTGAGAGTAATTCAGACAGTCATTTTTCCATTTCCATAATTTATTAAAAATTCCATTTTTTTCCTAATTGTAGAAATTGGGAGTAAAATATTGGAGTAAAATTGGAGTAATATATTGTGTGCCTTCTTTCCCTAAAAAAAAAAAAAGCAGTTAAAAACACATTTCATTTTGAAACACAAGTAACATTTAGCAATGGTTTCCAAAGCAGGACATTGTTGAACAAAAAGCAGTTTTGGATTAGCATATATAAAATACTAACAACTTTGGAGGGAGGGGGGCTACCAAACACAATCAAAGCAATAGTATGTGGGTACAAGATAACCACTTTTAAGCCTCACAGTATGGATTAGCTGTAGACTTATCTTACAAAGGAAGCACCAAGAAAAAAGAATTAACTATTGTCTTTTCTTTCACGTTTTATGATTCCAGCTTCTAACGTTCCAGCTCTGATTGCAGAATGCTGCTGAGTAATTTTTCAGAAACAAGCACTTTGATACTGACTAAAGCTCTGGTTGCTGTTTATTCTAAAAGAAGCCCCAGGCGACAGCACTTATCTATATGAGTTGCCCTTATTCCGTGATCATTGAAACTGCTGGTGTGCCTGGCGGTTTCAGATTTGAATACACTGCACACTTAAATAATAATGCACTCAAACCTGTCTACTTATAAGCCTAACTACTAAAATAATGTCTTATTTAAAAAATGTGTTGTGCATATTCAAATTAGGAACATTTAAACTCACTGGGTTCAGCATTTGCTTCAGGAGAAAAGCATTGTGACATGAAGGATTTCACATTCAATTCTGAATTTTGGATAGCATTGCAACCTTTCTTGACTTATCTATTTTAAACCTTAGGTTGATACAGTGAAATGTTTCCACAGATGGAGGGGGGGCATTTTTCCCTCTCTCCTACTGCTAAAGACCTCCAGCATCCATCCCTTTGATCCTGGAAGGGGGTCTCTGTCGCACAGAAATACTATTTCACAGGACATAGAAAAGGCTACGCTAGAGATTATGGAACTGCACTGACAAATGTTATGTGGGACAGGACCTGTAATACAGATGTGGATTTCAGCATTGGTGGATTTTATGTGAACAAATGAAAAAAGGTAGCCGGATCCGACCCAAAGCACATGATCTACTGGTGAACCATAACTTCATATCTAACTGAAGTATCAAGTGATGAATGGCATGAATGAATAAGCTATCACAAATGTTTAAATATTATAGATAGCACCTCTACAATTTCAGTGCTGTTGAAGCTGTAGAAAAAGTCCTGTTTGCTCATAGCTGTGGTGCATGTGGGGGGATATAGTACTACAAACTGATATAGTACTACAAACTTTACAAACTGTCATGATTAGGACTGCTCTTCTTAATGGTCTGCATCCTATCATTGTGCTCAGGAAAGTTTAAAGTCTTTTCTCCACATAAGAGTCTTTCTTACACTGGAACCAGAGCCGCTTAAATTAAAGCAAGCTGTTTGAGCTGGAGGAAAGCCTCAGACTTTGTTGACTGAAGTGTAGAATATAGGCCATAAGTTTTTTTTAAAAAAAATGTTAATTAATGTGGTATTATCTTGTTTTACAATCTGCTTGCTTGTGAAATTAGATGTTATATAGTTCCTCTATCAAATATATATTCAGTGGAGTCAGTTCATACACAATCAGCTGTCAGTTGTCAAGTGTACAATAACAATGTGTCAAAAAGCAGGCAATGCATACATATGTGTGAACCAGCTCAATGAGCTGAAAAAGTATTGTCTTATTTATTCATTCTCAGCTTCATCTTCCGGAACTAAGAACCCATGGATACATGACAGGAATTCATTGAAGAACTTCTCAAGACCGTGCCACATGTCACTTCCGCACTAGATGCCATTCAAAACTGACATCATTTGCCAGAGGATTTCTTTGACATGCAATTTGAAGAGGTCTACTAATCAGATTCTTTTTCGTCTGAGTAAGATCAATCAACATCTAGGTTCACAAACCTATTAAAAATGTGTTCATGTTATGGTTGTGGTAAAATGGGAATCCAAGAATAGAATCTGTGAACATTGCCCTTTTTATCTGACTGTACCCAAGGAAAATCTCATCACCCTGAAAGAAACAAAATCTAAAATGGTGCCAACTAAAAGGTAAATTTGTTCACATGGATTCAGTTCTAAGTGTCAGATTCCCTGTTGTGAGAATAATTCACTTGATTGGTTCAAGGCTTTTATTGAAGACATGTTAGGAATATAGAAAGAGAGTTCTGGTGAAAACCGTGCCAAAGTGCAAGGTCCCCATCCCCACATGAGAAGCAAACAGTTCACATTGTCCAGCCTGGAGTCTCGTCTCAGCTGCAGAACTCCAAGGCCACAGCTAGAAATGATAACACAGCACCTGCAAAAGTGAAAACAATCCCCCCACCAACAGCCCCATCATGACACTAAGAAACTATTAGTTCTAATGTAGGTTGTACCACCAAACAAATGCTTAAAATGGGGCACATTAAATGTAGTGCACTATAGTCCCAGTTGAGATTGCCAGACAGAAGGATCTTAAGAAGTGGGTAAAATAAGCCCAAAAAGTTTTTAGTGACCTTTTAAAAAGTGTTTAACATCCATGCCATTAACACTGTGAATTGTATCTGCCACAGACTTTGGAGGTTTTTCAGCAGATTTCTCAGTCATTTTGTCCCTCTCTTCAATCCATAGCTGTGCAAAATAATGAAATATGGAATGGCTTTGTAGTTTCTAATACTGCATATCTAAGTAGAACAAAAACCTGCCCTACCCTGAAGCATATTGCTCATATTTACTGTTATTCAGAACTGTAATAATCCTTTCTTTTGATAATTTATTAAAGCCAATTTCAAAAGGAAAAACAAAAGGTGTCCTGGAGTAAGCAAAGCATTTCATTGCTGTTTTAATGCCACTAACAGAAGTGTGTATATTTACCATGAATTAACTTCTTGAAAAATGCCTTAAGTTGCAAACCATTATAAGTTTTCATTTCAGAAACGCAGCTACAGTGACCTTTTCTCCAAAATGTTATTAGCCCTTCACACCTTGTTGAATATTTCCTTTATTTATGTTGTTTCTTTAAACAGAGGACAGTTCCTGAAGCAGTAGACAGTTGATGTCAGTCTGATCCAGGCTCATACAGACACTGTACAAGTTCCCTACATGCAGCTGCCAGTGTACTTTAATCCTGACCTGCCACTATTCTCTGATTCACTGTAGGGCCTCTCTCAATAGGCTACAGTTGTGATAAATAGTGTCAGATTGTCTGATGGTTTTTCTGCTTGCTGTGGTACACTACAGCTGAATCTAGCAAAAAGGTACTTCAACCTCAGTTGTCAACTGTACACATTCTTTTAAAAATGTTCTTTGAATTTAAAGTAAGGCTAAATCACTCTGATTCTTGATTTCAATAAAATAATTTATATTTTATTGCCAATTGCATGCAGAGTGCCAACAATTAAGAATTGTATAAACTTGGGTGAACACTCAAGTCCAGTGGTGGGATTCAGCAGGTTTGCACTACTTCGGCAGAAACGGTTGTTAAAATGGTGCTTGTAAACAACCAGTTGTTAAATTATTTGAATCCCACCACTGGAACTGGTTGTTAAATTATTTCAATCCCACCACTGCTCATGTCTCCTGAACTAAAACTGAATAAATGAAAGGGAATAAATGAAATGAAAGGGTTCATGGTTCATTGGTTCCAGGTTTAGATGCAAGAGTCTAGCCACTGAATGTGTGAGGGCTTTTCCTTATTGAATACATAACAATGAGTGATATCTAATGAAAGCAAAGCTTAAGTTTCTTCCCTTGGCATTTAGTATTTCCCTGATTTTGATCAGACTTGGGCTATCCTGATCTCACCAGACATTGGAAGCTAAGCAGGGGACTCCTGGTTAGAGAAAGTATCAAGTATGGAAAAGTATGGGGAAGTATCAAGAAAATCCAGGATTACAGTGCAGAGGTTGACACTGGGAAACAACCTCAGCTTATCTTTTGCTTTGAAAAACCCTGTAGGGTTACCATAACTAGGCTGCAATTTGATGACACTTTCCACTATCATCAGTGTAGTGTTATATTACAGAGGGACAGTGTTTAGTTTCACAGGTACTTGGGAGTCCATTCCACTGTACATCAAACAGTTTCTTTTTGAGTAGACCTGCAAAGGCTTGCTCTGGTATGCAGTTGTTGATCAACTGAAATTTAAAACAGATGAGTTTCTATCTCATAGTTCTGCATTTCATCACCATGCTCTGTTCAAGTAGTTCAATAGATCGGAGTAGGTTGTTTTCTGCATACATTTCTATCAGTTAATTGAGATGCATATCCAATGCCATTTTTGATTTAACCATGCTTTTCTAAAGCAAGTAATTTTGACTCAGACTACCCCAGCAAATAATAAACTTGGTATTCAGGATATCTGGCATTTTACAATACAACAGAAGTATTCCTAGTTTGTGTTGGACCATAACCAGTTTTAAAATGAAATACAAAGAGGTGTGTGAACACCACAAACCTTCCAAGATAAGCTTATCCTTTTTCATGCAACTCCTCAGCGTGACATTATTTCAGCAACTATCATCAGTTTTGAATAAGCTTCTGTAGTAATGAACGTAGAAATAATATGTGCGATTATTTGCTGATCCACCTACTCAAGTCCCCAAACTAATCAGCTGCGTCTACTTCTAATCGTGCAAATGCTCTGATCGCTTCCCTCCCCGCACCCCACAAGCATGATCTTCATGATACCAAAATGTCAGTATAATAATTTCTGGCAGGTTATTGCTTCCTGAAGGGTGGTAATTCTCTGTGTGCTGCTCCCTTGCTCTCCTATAATGCTTTATCCACAGTGTTAATCAGTAAATGCTGCATGACAATTGATGTCATGTAGGAGTAGTACCGATTCAAACCTACATGGACATTACTTTGTCTGCCTAATTGCTGAAATACGGCAGAGTTTTCCAATTAGCAGACTGATAGACAGTGAGCATATCAGAATAAAGACCTTACCTGTCCTCCTCTCCACTTTCCTTTTGAATACATAATATACAATCTTATGAATTTTAGTTAAATATTAAGCTACTGTTCTCACAAGGAGGAGGCATTCTCAGGCCCTTTCCCCATAATGGTTTCATTCAACACAAAAGTTCTGCTTGCATTAAAGCTCTTGCACAAATGACAATGCAGTGAAAAGACTGGTGTAGTTGCTAGCTCTCAGTAAGACTTACTGTATTCCCTAGGGATATCAGTTTTAGGTTGGAAAATATCTGTAGAATGTGTAGGTAGAGTCTTAGGAAGATGGAGTTTAAGGGACTTCAATGGGTACTATGACATAGTGTCTACCTTCCAAAGTGGCCATTTTCTCTAGGTAGACTGAACTCTGTTTCCCAGAGCTATAGGCCTTATTAGGGAGGGGGGCTGGAGGGGAGAACCCAGGGCATCTCTCCCACACATCATATGGAGGGCACATTCAATTGCCTGCCCCCCTAGGAGCAAGGAGCTGGAGGAGCATTGCACTGCCTGCCATCACCTCCTCCTGAGCCCTGGGGTAGTTGTTCCCTCAGAACCCCCACCCTGACTCTGGGGTCCCAGCACAGCTTCCACAGTCCTTCTCCTGAGGATTCCTCTGCCCAGAGCCCATTATACAAAATCACTGTTCCAGCAAGGCCTCTATGGCCTTTCCTCAATACTAGGGCACCAGATTCTGGCAGAAGAATCGTCAAGCTACTGAGGATTCTCCAACCCAGAATCCACCACCTAGAATTGCTGACACAGCAGCCACATAGGCTATCATGGCAGTGGAGGTGGCAGTAGAAAGGGGAATGTGGGTGATCTCCACCACTGCCCTTGAAGCTCCCTCTTTCCCCTTTCTTCCCCCTTTCTCTCTTCCCTTTCTCTCCCTCTTTTTCATTTTTCCCTTTCTCTCTTTTCTGTTCTTTCTCTCTCTTCCAACCTTTCTCATTATTTGTTTGTTTGTTTGTTTGTTTATGGATTTTCAAGCCGCCCATTTCTGAAAGCTCAGGGCAGCATACAAACAAATTCACAATAAAATACATTTGAATTTAAATACATTAAAAACCCAATAAAAACATAACTTCAATACTTCAGTAAAACTAAAACCAAGATGGTGGCTTCCCTACCTAGTCTCACAGGAAACTGTGATGAAACTTCATGGCTCAACCCGGCTGGCATGATGGAAAGGCCTGGCGGAATATCTCCATCTTTCAGGCCCTGTGGAACTTATATACGTCCCACAGGGCCCTGATCTCTGGGGCGCGCTTGTTACACCAGGTTGGGGCCAGGACTGAGAAAGCCCTGGCCCTTGTGGTGGCCAGCTGGGAGACTTTCAGGCTGGGGATTCCCAGAAGGTTCACCTCCAGTGAGCAGAGGAACCAAGTTCGGCAATATGAAGAGAGGTGTTCCCTCAGGTATGTAGGTCCAAGACTGCTCAATGCCATTAAAGTTAAAACCAAAACCTTGAAAATGACCCAGTACTTGATCGACAGCTAATGCAGTTGATAAAGGAAAGGTGCAATATGTTCCTTGCTCAAAACCCTAGCCAGAAGATGAGCAGTGGCATGCTGAACAAGTTTCAACTTCCAGACCAAGTTCAAGGAAAGGTTACAATAATCGAGTTACAATAATCCAATCTAGAGGTGACAGTTGCATGGATTACTGTGGCAAGTTCATAACTGGAGAGATATGGGGCCAACTGGTGTGCCTGTCGAAGCTGGTAGAAAGCAGTCTGGGCAGTCCTAGAAATATGGGCCTCCAAGGACAACCTGGTGTCCAGAATCATACCCAAACTGCGTACCGATGAGGACAGATGTAATTCTTCACTGGCTGAGACAGGCTGACCAAAACCGGCCGGCACCTCTCTCTGACCCACCCACAGAACCTCCGTCTTTGCTGGGTTCAATTTCAGCCTGCTCACTCTCAACCAACCAGCCACAGCCTCAAAACGATGCTGGAGAGTCTCAAGGGGCGAATGTGGACGACTTGCATTTGTCAAAACTAGCTGGGTGTCAGACACATACTGGTGACATCGCAACCCAAAACTCTGGACCAGCTCAGCCAGGGGGCGCATATAGAACATTGGAGTGAGGATTGCCCCCTGTGGCACCCCACAATCTATGGGCTACCGACGGGAGCTCTCCTCCCCCAACACTACCTGTAGCCGCCGACTCCATAGGAATGAGTTTAACCAGCCTAATGCTGTTCCCCTTATCCCGGCATCTGCAAGGCAGTGGAACAGTAGGTCGTGGTCAACTGTGTCAAATGCAGTGGTGAGATCAAAGAGGACCCAGCAGCACTGACCCGCCCTGGTCGAGCTGGTGCTGAAGCTTGTCAATGATGGAAGGAAATCACTGGAGTTCCATAAGGTGTTATGTAAACAGAAAACTGTTATGTGCATTTACATTTCTGCTTGTACATCACTGGATCTAAGCCACAGAATATTACTGAAGAGGGAGAAATATCTGGGTCAAGGGGGATAGAGTGGCTATGAAAGAAACAAATCTTTATGCACTGAAATTTAATAGGAATATTTTTTGCTTTACTTCTTAAATATTCATGTATGCATATATAAGATTAAAATGTTCCTTTATTCATAAAATATAAGGTGTGCAATCTAGAGGCATATGTCCCTTATTAAAAAACCCTAGCAGTAAAAGATAGACAAGAAGCAGGGTACCATAATCTGACTTTCCATAGAGACAGATATCTAATCCTACATTCATGGGCCCTACACAATGCTAGTATGTATTTTATAGAGTTGTATGTTGAATGTCTCACCAAGTTATGTTGAATTTTTTATCATTATTTTGTTTGTGTTTCCATTGATTTCAATGGGAAACACATCTGCAGTTGTAATAGGAATTGCATCCCTCCTCCATGGGATGTTCTTGTAAGACTGCAAAGAGATAGATATTCATTTATTTCTTTTTAAATTAATGTCACTTTTCCACTCAACATAAGATCTGCAGTGTTGCAAACACTCAAAATATTAAACCTATGTAGCCTGAGAAGCCCAAGGAATAATTACCTCCATTGGGAAATCCTGGAAATGTCTTCATCCCCACCCCCTAACCCCCTGAAGTTTAAACCCTTAGAGTATATCTCTGCGGTCATGTAACTTACAACAATGAAGGATGCAACCACCTTGCCTGCCTTCAACAATCTTTTGCACTGAACCTTTGAAAGAAGGTCTGATTTTGGGGTTGAAAGTTCAGCCTGAATCATGGTTTTTGCCCTCCAGCAGACCTCAGTTAGATTTCATGTAATCTGGTCAAGTTATCATGTTGAACTAAACAGGTTTGCATTGAGAACTGGCACCGCTAATTCTTTTAGATAGGACTGTTCAGTGAGCCAGTCTATGGCATTTGCCTTGAAGCAGGAGTGATCTGATCTATGTATGGAAGAAGGCTTGTGAAAATGCCACAGTGAATTCCATCACTTTCATTTGCTTGGAATGTTAACCTTACTAAATGCAACTAACTGGTCACAATTAGATAAAAGTGTTGGGATAGAGAAACATTTCCTTTATTTCAACAGACACTATAACCTTTGGGGGGAGGGGTAACAAATCAGAAGTAAAGCATAAGGTTCAGTTCCTTTTATTGAAATGACTTTCTGAATCTTTCTGTTATAGTGCAGTCCTATTCCTTTATTTTAAAACAGTTGTTATTCATGAGATCTATATGCCTTTGCAGGCACACCATTTTAACTGGGCTCCCTCTACTGCATGGTGTCAGACCCAAAGGCCATTTCCACACGGTCCAAATATCCTGGTTCGTGCAAGTTTTCCACACAGTTCCAGGTTCTAAAACGGACCTGCCTCGGTGTTGCCCTGCAATATTTCCCCTAGCCCAGAATTTTCAAAAATCATCAAATTGGTGATTCTTTTAAAATATCCTGGAGCAGAACTAGTTTATTTTTCCCACCTCGCCACTCTCAACCAATCAAGAGGTTTGCACATGCAGGAATGCACTTGCATAAATACAAAAGACCCAGGATCGTGCAGAACAAACTATTACCTCCCGGTCCTAATTCCCTTCCTATTTCCTCCTTGCCCCACATCATCAGTAGAGGCAGCAGCTTTCCTGGAACCATAATGGATCTCCTAACTGCAAGAAAATCAGTCTCCCTTGGGGTTGGCAGCTCCAGGTTGGGAAATTCCTGGAAATTTGAAGGGGAAGTCTTGGGAGG
Organism: Sphaerodactylus townsendi; assembly: GCF_021028975.2. Lineage (NCBI taxonomy): Eukaryota > Metazoa > Chordata > Lepidosauria > Squamata > Sphaerodactylidae > Sphaerodactylus > Sphaerodactylus townsendi. The sequence continues at coordinate 54,143,433 of NC_059434.1, read as the reverse complement.
GTGAAGTTTGTGGACGGAATATATCTCAGCAGGGCATAATGCCATATATTTTCTCTCCAAAGCAGCCATTTTCTCCAGGGGAACTGATCTCTGTCAACTGGAAATCAGCTGTAACTGCAGATGATTTCCACCCCTCATGTGAAGGTTGGCAGTGCCAATTGCTCTGGAGGAAATATATGCTATGGAAGGTGAAGTCCATGGCATTATACTCTATTGAGATTGCGTCCCTCCAAACCTTCACCCTCCCAAGGCTCCACCACCAAATTTCTAGGAATTTCACAACCTGTTGTACTTTTCTGAATTCCTTGCCCTCCTCAGACCTCAGGAATTGCCAGGAATTTCCCAACTACCAAATTGGTAGTCTGGCTTCTAATAATTAATTTGGGGAAATTAGATGAGAGAAGGAGGTTTAGCGAAAAGCAGGCAACAGCAGGATTCTTCACCGAAATAATTTTTTACATATTAGACCCAGAAATAGTGAGGAAAACTATAACTAAAGAGAAAGGAGGTTGGGCGCAAGAGAAGGATGAAACTGAGATCAAAATGGAATTGAAAATAATGAGGTGCTACAAACCAACAAAAATGTTGCAAAAAAAATAGAGTGGAATGAGGGTTACAGAAATGGAATTGGATTAGGGTCATACAATACCTGTCCAGAAGACCAAGGAGCAGAGAGCAATGCATGACCAGCACATATTGACTCAGAGAGAAAGTGACGTTGGGTCACATGACGTTGGGTTAGAACCCAAAGACAAATATGTGCAGTATACTTCCTAACTTATAGGGTGAATTGTATCTTGAGTCAATGATATCGAGCATGCCTCATGAGAACAATGTGTTGATGAGATTTATCAGAGTGTTCTGTGTGTTCCCCGAGACTTCTGAATAGAGGTCTCCAGCCTTAACATTAAGCAGCTAGGTATGAACCTAATTCCTCCGGAAATGATTTCAAGGTGAGGCAAAATATTGATGGCCTTCTCTATTGAGAGGTGAGGGCTATAAGAGGTTTACTAATAATAGCTCTATTCTAGGTGTATTTCCAGAGAGGAAAGATGACATCAACACTTATGAGATTAGCAGCTTCTGACAGAAGACCCATGATACTAATAGCTTGCATTCCATTAAGGATATGAGGTGGAATGACAAAGTTAATGTTTCAGTCAGCCCTCATTAGATGCCAGGTGTCTTCTGCCTGGATTCCATTTTATCCCCACTGGGGCCATCTTGGACCAAATCTTCACTATACACACATGCAGAGGGTTGTTATTCTCATAACTGCCCTTTAGGATCATGGGAATAGTCTGACCATTAACATCTCCTTTCCACCCAACAGTCAACCTACCTTTATCTGACCCTCTCAAGTTTTTCATCTTCTCCCCCAGCCTATAGTCTCTAACTTGGAAAACTACAGTCTTTCTTCACAGTGGGGACCAAAACAGCTTATAATAATCTCCTCTCTTTCTTTTATCAGCACAATAACCCTCCTAGAATTACAACTGAACTTCAGACTAAATCTGTCCCTCTGGATAAAATGGCAGCTTTGAAGGGTATTACACCCTACTGAGTCTTCTTACTTCCCCAAACCCTGTCCTCCTCAGACTTCAAAAGATCTTCCGAAATTTCCCAACCTGAAGCTGGCAACCCTAGCCAGGTCTGATCTCAGTACATCTTCCTTCAAACTCTGAAATAGACCTGGAAAGAGCATTTCCCCTTGCCTTGCCCTTTACTGGCAGAAACAAGACTGGTTGTCTAGCAACAGTTACTGATTCTTGTTTCATGCAACTATGGGTGCTCTTTTTATCGTTTGCAGCTTTAAAAAAGTGCCCCATTCTCTCTCCTTCTCTCTCTCCCTGTGTTTCTGCAAAGATATTTCTGCAAAGATTCAGATTTTTCTGCAAAGCTGGGCCCTTTCAGGATTGTAGATTTGTTTTGCCCATTGACAACTCCAGTCACTGATTTTGAGTATCCAAATACTTGCCAACTTTGCTTTTAGAATATTTTTTTACTTATTAGTACCAGAATTTAAATTATTAACCCTATTTATGAATAGAGATTCTCTCAAGCTACCGTATAAACTCGTGTATAAGCCAACTCGTGTATAAGCCGAGGCACCTAATTTTACTACCAAAACCTGGGAAAACGTATTGACTCGCATGTATGCCGAAGCTGGGAAGCCGGGAGGCAGAGGGAGCTCCTTATTTGGGCTCCCCCTGATGTCATTGCCCAAATAAGGAGCTCCCTCCACCTCCCCGCAGGCTGAGCTTCCTCAAACCCAGCCCAAAGGTGGAGGGAGCTCCTTACTTGGCCAATGACATCAGGGGGAGTCACTGCCAAAATAAGGAGCTCCCTCTGCCTCCCAGGGTTTGAGGAAGCCCAGCCAGCCAGGGTTTCCCTTCACCCTCCAAGGAGGGTAGCAACAAGCGGCTGTGGCTTGTGCAGCTGCAGGGAGGTCGTCCCAGCCCCGCCCCCAGCCTCGGCAGAGGCCTGAAGAGCCGGCTGGTAAGCAGTGACTCGTGTATATGCCAAGGGGGCATTTTTCAGCCTTAAAACAGGGCTGAAAAACTCGGCTTATACACGAGTATATACGGTACCCAAAAAGCATGTCTAAATGCATGGAGTGGTACCGTAAAGAAATTTTGCTTTCCTTTGCCCAACAACCAAAGCTGTACCACATCTGCATATGGGATTTGCATTCTAATGAGCATTTTAATGTGCATTTTCATCCAAACTATATCTGCATGTCAGTACATGTTTTAAACCCAAAACTAGTTGCACGTAACTATGTATATGAGCAGTGTCAAATGCACAATACTTACAATAAAAGTTTGTTGGTATCTCTCATTTTTCAGGATGGTAGTGGTCACCCATGTCCCCAGGTGCATGCCTTTCAGTTACATGATGAAGGGGATGTGCCCCAGCCGCATGCCACTGAGCCCCCACCTCCCTGCTGGCTATCTTTTGCTGTCCCCAGAGCCTGGGGATGGCAAGAGATGGCCTGCAGGGAGGCAGAGGGGTGGGCATGGGGCACGTGCCCCCTGCACTCGGGGGCATGACTTAGGGGTGCTGAGCCTTGCTCCCCATCACTGTGCAGGCCGGCTTTCAAAAGCTGGCTTGCATGGAGCCCAGGGACATGATTCAACAACCCTCAGTCACACACCCTAAACCATACCCCCAGGTGTAGGGGCATGGCCCCACCCCCAAGCCCCCCAGCCTCAGTGCATACCAGCTTTCAAAAGCCAGCCTGCACAGAGGTTGGGGGCATGACTCTGGGTTTGCTGCTTTCTAGTGGTATGGAATCTAATTTGAAAATACAGGAATGCTTTGAAAAGGGGCTTGGGAAGTGATTTTGGTACATAAAGCAGTCATCCAACCAAGTCTTATATCATCCACACTCTCTACTGAGGGCCACTATATTCACAAGATTGATCTAGCTATGGTTTAGTAAAGATAGGAATGCCTATAGTCAAATGCCAACATTGATTAATCAATCAATAGCTGAAATGGATTAATTAATTTTATTTTAATAAAATAAACCAGGCTCAGCTACATCAATATAAATTTACATAATTTATCAACACAACCAAATACACACATCTTAAAAACTTAATTTAAAATGATGCCCAAATAATGATTCTCTTTTGTATACAATTCAACCTAATCTAAAAGGGGGAAAACATTGTTAATATGGGTGAAAATTAGCTCCAGGGAGTGCTAATATGGGGACCCCACAACAACAATAAAAGTATAGTAGCTCCAACAAAGAGGACAAGGAAAAGAAAAAAGGGAGGAGCAGCAGAAATAAAGGGTAAAGGGACAAAGGGGAGAAGGATGGGGAAAGGATGAAGAGAGAGGGAAAAGGATGGGGAAAAGGGAGAGGGGAGACTAGCAGATGTTTAAAAAGGCACTGATTTCAACCAAGGCAGTGGTGGGATTCAGCACGTTTGCACCACTTTGGCAGAATTGGTTGTTAAAATGGTGCTTGTAAACAATCAGTTGTTAAATTAGTTCAATTTCCACCCCTGGAACCAGTTGTTACATTATTTTAATCCCACCACTGACCATAGGCCTGGTGGAACATGTCTGTCATACAGACCAGTGATACTGAGCCAGGTTCCACAAGGCCCAGGTTTCATTTGACAGAGAGTTTCAGCAGGACAGGGCCAAAGCCCAAAAAAGCTCTGGTTCTGGTTGAGGACAGCAGACATTTCTTGGGTCAAGGACCACCAGAAAGTTGTTTTCAGTTGAGTATGATGCTCTTTGGGCAGTGTAATGGAGTAGCAGTTCTAAAGATATGCTGGTACCAGATTGTTTACGGTTTTGAAGATTAGTACCAGCACTTTGAACCTGATTCTGTACTCAGTCTGGAACCAGTGCAGCTGGTGGAGTCCTGGTTGTATATTTGCTTTCTGAGGGGTCCCTGAGGGACTTCCTCTAAGTACCCACATTGCTGCATTCTGGACCATTAATTTTCAGAACAGCCTCAGGGATATATTGAACAACATTACAATATTGAACAAGTTACAATAGCCTATATTGAACAAGTCACAATAGTCTAACCTAGAGATGACAAGGATAAAAAGATATGCCCAGTACTTTGCCAGGAAATAAGAGAAATACTTTCTTAAATATTGGCTTGGGAGCAGAACCATCTAAAAAGATGAAGGACTTGAATACTTTTTTCATGCATCTGGACCTACCTGGGTGCATATATAGAACAAAATGCTAATGGCCAAGATGGGTCCAGGAATAGAATCTGTAATGAAGAACAGCTCCTTATGATTGGACTTCAAATGCTCTGGATCTATGTGTGATCTAAAACATTCAAGTCCACATCTCAGTAAATTCCCAAGACCACCATTGTTACAGGGCTGTCTTACAAGGATGAAACTGAAGCATGAATAACCATGTATGTCACCTTGAACTCTGGAGAGAAGATGGGATAAAAATGTGGTAGCTTTTTTTGGTATATTGCAAATGGTACAAAAAGACAGAGAATATTGCAAATATGCATTAGTTAATTCCTATTACTGATATACAGTTCAGATGTGACAAAGCCATAATGAATTTTTAGTATAATGGAAAAAGATTATAAAATGAAAAATGTCCATCCACTGATTTTATCAATGATGCCATTTATATATTACAAGAGCAGGAGATTTTTTTTATTTTTAATACTTAACTATATATATTGATTACTGCTTAATGTACATCATAAAGGACTGAAATTGTATAAAATAAAATCGACTACATAAAACATGTTCAGCAGCCAAAAGTAAAGGCATTTCAGACTCTTTCCATCTATGCTTTCAGTACTTATTAATATTCAATTGCAGAGAATTTTGCATATGTGTGCTACTGACTTTAAAAAAATAGACAGCTGAAAATATTAGCGAGGAATCCTTTAAAAATGGTAATTTGCTATGTTAAGTGTAGACAATGAGGCTAGTATTGATTAGCACCTTTTGATGTCAGTAGTTGTTCTGCTTTGTAAAGGGAGCATATTAAAACATTTCATATTTCCAAAGCTGAGATTCTGTGAATCATGGGAGAAAATATTCTACATGCCCAGTCTGGCCAAAAGTGGCTGTTGCTAGTGTGTGTGTTTGCTGCCTTAGGCCAGCTAGTGACCATCCCAACCCAGGTGCTTGAACTCACTTGAAAGTCCTGAAAGCTGGGGTGTTCCTGGTAAGCTTTATTTCAAGTGTGTCAAGTGTTTTGCAGCTGGGGGAAACTTTCCCTGAGCAACAGCTGGTTTGGCTCTATTCCTCTTTTTCTCCCTCACTCTTCTCATGTTATTGTACTTTTTTTGCTTTTCCATCCAGGTTCAAATCAGGGCTCTGGAGCCTCTTGCCTCCTTTCTTCTGATGAGCCAAGTTGGCTGAAGACTTTGTTTCCTTGCCTTCTATTTCTTACTGTATATGAAGATCCAGAGGTTCTCAAGAAAAAGATATGACCTCCCTTCTTCTCCAACTTCCAAAGGACATGAGAACTGGGAAAATGGACTTGCATGCACCTGAATGCACCTGGGATGCTGAATGCACCTGGGATACTGTGCCCAGGCTGGGTACACATAGACCCAGTTGTACACTGAGCTGCCCAAGCAAGGCTCTTGGATCTGGGCATGCCATGAACTTCTGAGCCCAAGCTTGTTAGCACATAAGGAGGCCCCACTTTGCTAGATAATTTGGCTGTGGCAGCTTTCCTTCCCTCCCTCATGGGAGCATTGGAAAGCAGGCTGGCCAAGAAGGCCCAGGTGATAGTTCTGTGCTGGGGTGGAGTCAGCAGTTGTGGTCCACATTGGTACCAATGACATTGGGAAATGTAGCCGGGAGGTTCTGGAAGCTAAATTTAGGCTGCTAGGAAAAAGGTTAAAATCCAGGACCCCCAAGGTGGCATTCTCCGAAATGCTACCTGTTCCACACGCAGGGCGAGCTAGGCAAGCGGAGATACAGGGTCTCAATGCGTGGATGAGAAGGTGGTGTAAGGCAGAGGGTTTCAGCTTTGTCAGGAACTGGGGAACCTTTTGGGATAAGGCAGGCCTGTACAAAAGGGACGGGCTTCATCTTAACCAAAGAGGAACCAGACTGCTGGCGCTCAACATTAAAAAGGTGGCAGAAGAGCTTTTAAACTGATCCTTGGGGGAAAGCCGACAGGAGCTGAGGTGACTTCGGTTCGGAATACAGAGTCCATGGGGATGCAGACAGAGAGGGAGGTTTTTCTAAATCAACCACATACAAGCGAGGAGCATAGCAATGTGATAAGTGATAGTGTCTACAAAAGGCTAGAGAGCAAAACACATAAATCCTAGGTTAGGGACAGAGACAGAGTATACAAGTGTCTCTATGCTAATAGTAGAAGCATTCAACCTAAAATGGGGGAGCTGGAGTACAGAGTTTTGAAGGAGGACATTGATATAGTGGGCATCACAGAGACATGGTGGAATGAGGAGAACCAGTGGGATGCTGTTATCCCAGGTTACAGGCTCTACAGGAAGGATAGGACAGGGCGTATTGGGGGTGGGGTGGCCCTCTACATCAAAGAGAGCATAGCGTCACATAAAATAGACAATGCAGGGGGAGCTGATTCCTCTACAGAAGCACTGTGGATATCAATACCAGGGGTGAAGAATAGTTTAACATAAGGAATATATTATCGTCCCCCTGACCAAAGTGCACAAGGGGATTCTGAGATGGAAAAAGAAATTAGAGAGGCCAACAAAAGCAAAAATGTCGTGGTAATGGGCGATTTTAACTATCCCCACATAAACTGGAAAAATGCATGTTCAGGTCATAGTAAGGAGAGAATATTCCTGGATATGCTAAATGACTGTGGCTTAGAGCAGATGGTTGTAGAACCAATCAGGGGAGATGTGATCCTAGATCTAATTCTATGTGGGACCTAGGACCTGGTGCGGGAAGTCAGTGTTGTTGAGCCAATAGGGAACAGCGACCACAATGCTGTCAGATTCAGTATCTCTGCATGCAAACAAGTGACAACTACTAATGTAGTTACATTTGCCTTCAGAAAGGGAAATTTCTCAAAGATGAGGGGGATAGTGCGCAGGAAGCTGAAAGGGAAAAATCAAGAGAGTCAAAAATGTCCAAGGTGCTTGGAGGTTATTTAAAAACACAGTCTTAAAAGCTCAGCTGGAATGTGTTCCGCAGGTTAGGAAAGGCAGCACCCAGTCCAAAAGAAAGCCACCATAGTTAACAAGGGAGGTTGAGGAAATTATTAGGAAAAAAAGATGTCTTTTAGAAAATGGAAGTCTAACTTAACTGATGAAGAGAGAGAACACAAGTGGTGGCAAAAGAGAAGCAAGTTAGCTGTCAGGGAGGCAAAAAAGGATTATGAGGAACGCATGGCTGCAAACGTCAAGACTAGCAACAAACAGTTCTTCAAGTACATCAAAAGCAGGAAGCCAGCTAGGGAAGCGGTAGATCCATTAGATGATGAAGGAACAAAAGGTGTGCTAAAAGATGACAGTGAGATTGCACAGAAGCTGAATGAATTCTTTGCATCTGTCTTCACCCAAGAGGAGGTGAGGAACATTCCTGCACCTGAACCAAGCTTCTTAGGAGGTGAATCCGAGGAACTAGCGAAGATAGTGGTAGACAAGGAAGAAGTTCTGGCAGCCATTGATAAACTAAATGCTACCAAATCCCCTGGCCCAGATTGCATTCATCCAAGAGTTCTTAAAGAGCTCAAGCATGAAATTGCTGATGTTCTCACATTAATATGCAACTTATCCCTGAAATCAGGCTCCATCCCTGAAGACTGGAAGATGGCCAATGTCACACCAATCTTTAAGAAAGTTCTAGGGGGGACCCAGGAAATTAAGGCCAGTCAGTTTGACATCTGTCCCTGGTAAATTAGTAGAATCTATCATTAAAGATAAAATTATTAAACATGTAGAAAAGCAAGACCTGCTGAGGAAGAGTCAGCAAGGCTTTTGTAGAGGCAAGTCCTGTCTTACAAACTTACTAGAGTTCTTTGAGGGTGTAAAAGACATGTGGATAAGGGGGAACCAGTGGACATGGTCTACTTCAGTGATGGCGAACCTTTTCAAGACCGAGTGCCCAAATTGCAACCCAAAACCCACTTATTTATTGCAAAGTGCCAACGCAGCAATTTAACCTGAATAACCCCCTCAAGCAGGGGCCAGCCTGCTGTAGCCTCTAACAAGTCCCACATTCGCCGCTCTGCACCACTCTATCATCTCTGTCGCCTCTGCCGCCCCCCCCCCTCCCGGCAGCAGTCATCTGGAACACAGGCACCAGGCCTCCCAGTCGAGTCCTCCCTGCTCGCTGAGGTGCACGCACATCAAGTCCAGCAGCCCAGGCCAGCCTAGATGTGTGTGTGTGTGTGGGGGGGTGTGATTTCCCCCCACATGACAAACTCTGTATTACTTGCATTGATGCCCGGAGAGGGCTCTGAGTGCCACCTCCTTTCCCATTACCATAGAGTTACATACCACTGGTCTACTTGGATTTCCAAAAGGCTTTTGACAAAGTTCCTCACCAGAGACTGTTGAGAAAACTCAGCAATGAAGGAATAAGAGGGGAAGTCCTCCTATGGATTAAAAACTGGTTGAAAAACAGGAAACAAAGGGTGGGTATAAATGGGAAGTTCTCACAATGGAGAGATGTAGGGTTAGGGATCCATATCGAGTCCTCCCTGCTCGCTGAGGTGCACGCACATCAAGTCCAGCAGCCCAGGCCAGCCTAGATGTGTGTGTGGGGGGGGGGGTCTACCAAGGATCCATATTAGAACCAGTGCTCTTTAACATATTCATAAATGACCTGGAAGTAGGGGTGGGTAGCGTGGTGGCCAAGTTTGCAGATGATACCAAATTATGTAGGGTGGTGAGAACCACAAAGGATTGCGAAGAGCTCCAAGCGGACCTTGATAAATTAGGTGAGTGGGCTCAGAAATGGCAAATGCAGTTCAATGTAGCAAAATGTAAAGTGATGCACATAGGGGCAAAAAATCCAAACTTCACATACACGCTACAGGGGTCAGTGCTATCAGTCACAGACCAGGAAAGGGATTTGGGAGTCTTAGTGGATAGTTCCATGGGAATGTCAACTCAATGCATGGCAGCTATGAAAAAGGCAAACTCTATGCTGGGGATAATTGGGAAAGGAGTTGATAATAAAACTGCAAGGATTGTCATGCCCTTATATAAAGCAGTGGTGCAACCGCACTTGGAGTACTGTGTTCAGTTCTGGTCGCCACATCTCAAAAAGGATATCGAAGAGATAGAAAAAGTGCAGAGAAGGGCAACCTTGAGGATGATTGAAGGATTGGAGCACCTTCCTTATGAGGAGAGCTGCATCGTTTGGGACTCTTTAAGTTTAGAGAGGAGCGTCTGAGGGGATATGATTGAAGTCTATAAAATTATGCATGGGGTAAATGTTGACAGAGAGAAATTTTTCTCTCTTTCTCACAATACTAGAACCAGGGGGCATTCATTGAAAATGCTGGGGGGAAGAATTAGGACTAATAAAAGGAAACACTTCTTCACGCAACGTGTGATTGTTGTTTGGAATATGCTGCCACAAGAGGTGGTGATGGCCACTAACCTGGATAGCTTTAAAAGGGGCTTGGACAGATTTATGGAGGAGAAGTCGATTTATGGCTACCAATCTTGATCCTCTTTGATCTCTCAGATTGCAAATGCCAGCAGCAGACCAAGGTGGGGCAGCAGCAGCAGAAGGCCATTGCTTTCACATCCTGCATGCGAGCTCCCAAAGGCACCTGGTGGGCCACTGCGAGTAGCAGAGTTCTGGACTAGATGGACTCTGGTCTGATCCAGCAGGCTAGTTCTCATGTTCTTATGTTCTTATGTGAGCAGAGGCACCACTTGGAGTTGTGTCCTTCTTCCCTTGGGAACCCTTGGTCCTCTGGTGTCCCAGGCAATTGCCTAGGTTTGCCCAGTGTGTAGGCCACTCCTACAGGTGTCTGTGTCCCTTTGAATTTTTAGAGCCATCAATTGCATTCAATAATTTAAAAAATGAAACCCCCTAAATTAAAAGGATCTTGAAATTCTGCCTTTCAACTAACCACTAGAGGAAAGAGGTTAACAGACATACCAGTATCATAGCACTGGCAAAGGAGTTGGGTGATGGCTTTTCCAGTTGCATACTTCATCACCACTCTCTGTACATTTACTGTACAGAAACCACCATGTTCTTCCCAAATGTTGTCTGGTACCTGGTGACATTTGTTATTTATATCTTGGTGGGTCTATCATGCTACCTGCAACAGTCCAAGATGTGCCTTCCATTGAAAGAAATGAAAACCAAATGATTACTACTAGAGTAATGAAATTAAATTTATATATATTAAAAAAGGAAACAAAATGTGACACATCCCAAGGAGACAAATCGTGTGACTTGCATCAGCTGCCTCACATATGGCCAAATTCAAAATCTGTTTGCTCAGAAATAACATTCTTCTGCATTACATTGAAAAAAATGACAGTATGCTGAAAAATGGGCCAGACTAGAATTTATGTGACAATTGTGCATATTCAACCAATGATACATGGACTCAATCATATATGTGACAGCTCAGTTTTGAAATCAAATGTTGTTATTTACTAATGTTTTGTATACAGTCCAATATTATCACTGAAACTCCAAGTGGATTACACCATGTCCATCAATGTAATCAATAGGATATGATACACTTTTATGCAATGTAATAGGATGAGGGTGGCAGAAATTGGAAATGGAAGGTACTGCTTTCTGAGTAATGCATAAGTATTAAACATGATGGCATGTTAAGCAATGCAGAATGTGGTATTATGCAAGTAGAAACACTTTAGTGGCACTATCTGCTATATTGTAGCCCTATCTCCTTTATAAAAAATGCCCTCTTGAACAAATCTGCCACACATGGTTTGTAAAATTCCATACATGCCAGAGCCTTTCTGACCTTCTCAGCAGGACATTCCACAGGATTGGAGTCACTATAGAGAAGGCACAGCCATGGCTTCTGTATCCTCAGTTGCAATATCTAACTATCCAGTTTCAGCCCTATCAGACTCCCAGCAAGCCTCCATGTTGACTTTTAAAAATCCTGGCTGGCTGCCCTGCTATTGCTTTCCTCTCAGCAGCGGCCTGCCACTTTTAGCTTGGTTGTGTTTATTTCTGACCAAGCTGGAGAAGTCCTCCTGCCATCGGTCAGGCCTGTGGTTCTGGTCTGCTAGCTTCATATGCCACCTACAGAAATAACTGTATGAATCGTATTTACAAAATGTATCATCTGCCATGTTAATGCTGTCAAGACACACACAGTAAAAGGCATTTCAACATTTTTTGAGTTACATCTGATTAAGAAATCTATTGTATGCAGATATGCAGTAAGATTGTTAGCTCACTTCCATCTGTATTTATAACACATTGGAACCAAAGTATAGCTTTTTGGGATGTTTATCATACTTATAAGCTTTATTTTACAAAATCAGTTGGTAGAAACGCTCCCTCCTCCCTTTCTTTCTTCTTTCTTTTTCAGCCTTGAACATTACATAAACACATCAAAAGCAATAGTTACATGAAAGGTAGGGATTAAAGACAGAACAAAACTAAGTAAATCATAGAATAATGCTTTCATTTTAATGCTAAGTGTTAGCAAGTAATTAACATTTAAATGGATAATGAAATTCGGTGGTAGGGGAAAATGCCATTTGCCACAACAGTGTAGTATAAGGGCTCCTCAAAAGTGCTGCGATCAAGGAAGCCTGCTTAATAATGTCCTGCTGCATGTAGTATGTTTGAACTCTAAATACAGAAGAAATTGATTTCGTAACAGACTTTAATGAATAAAAAATACTGTGAGAATCAGACCTCAGCAATGAGTAATTAGGTGGGTGATTAAACGTGTTGAAAAGATCAGAAAGCTCTTCCCTTAGACCAAGGTTAACAAAGAAGAATAGACATATTTTATTTGCTGTGATGATACTATGATCTGTTGAAAATTTTGTTTTAAAAAATACATTGCAACTCTATGGAGAATAACAGAATCCCCTTGCTGAAGCCCAGTGCTCATGTTAACTTTCGGTGTGGTAAAAAGCCCTTATAAGGTGACTTTTGGTATGGAATTTGCTGATGTTGTGGTTTCTTCATCTGGTTGCAAGAATAATGGACAGGCCATACCACCTCATTGATAGCAGGCTGGAAAAGAAGAAGACACCACTTAGGGCTGCCACCTCTAGGTTGATCAATTCCTGATAATTGGTGAGGGGAGGGGGAGTTTGGGGAGTGAAGAATGCTCAGCAGAGATGTGATGTTATCAAGACCACCTTCCAAAAACTTCCACCTTTCTTCAGGGCAAGTGACCTAGATAGTCTGGCAATCAGTTTTAATTTGGGACAGTTCTAGGCTAAGCTAAGGATTGATACCCTATTGCCAGCTGGCCAATAAACCCAGAGAGATGTCAGGGCAGCAACCCACCGAGATTTTTCCTGGCAAAATAAATGGTCAATTCACTCCTGAGAATGGATACTTCATTTTGGCTGAAATGGCAATTTTAATGCAGCTGCCAAGGCAGGGAAAGACAGAATTTCCATCTGGATTGGCAATATGAATGCTCTATATGGGTTTATAACTCAGATTAGAGCCTAAACTTGGGACAAATAGCTAGTGGAATAAATGAGTGCTCATAGTTTGTCCAACAGCTGGAATGAGATAAAATTGAGTCACTCTGAACTGTTTTTCCTCCCAAACTGAGACTTGCTTGAGAAGTATAACTCAAAGATTATTGTGGGATTAATCACCAAACAGTCTCAAAAGCTGAGACATTTGACTGAGTTTAAAAGATGGGAAACATTTTGATAGCTTGGCACACCAAGAGAACCAAAAGCATGTATTGTAACATGGAATAAATTCAAGAATCTTTTCTGGAAAATGTTTTATTGTCAGTAGAGAACAATGAATGAACATTAATTAAGATACAGCTGTTGGATATTTTTTAAATCACACATTTCTTCCAAACAAGATAATTATTCTTTTGCATTTGTGTACTGATCCACCATACACTGGATTCTAATGGAAATTTTTGCCTCATGTGTACATATGTTGTGAGCGGCTTTTTGAGGGAATTCAGAAGAGAATCAGAGGGGACTGTTTAAGCATTTGAAGCATAGTTCTGTTTGTGGGTGAAAGCTGAAAAGACACAAGCACAATAATGAGTCTTTTATGACTGATTGGAGGAAACATTTAATTAAACATTTGGCATTTTACAGCCACCTCAGGACAAAAGATGAACATGATGTGTTCAATAGGAATTGTACAAATAGTGATTTTGCTCATTTTCCAGTAACTCAGGCTGCCCATTTATAGAAATCTTTCCAATCTTTGTTATAGAATCATAAAAATGGAAGGGGCCATACAGACCATCTAGTTCATGGGTCTGCAACCTGCGGCTCTCGAGATGTTCATGGACTACAAATCCCATCAGCCAATTGGTCATGCTGGCAGGAACTGATGGGATTTGTAGTCCATGAACATCTTGAGAGCCACAGGTTGCAGACCCCTGATCTAGTTCTACTCCCTGCTCAAAGTAGGATCAGCCTACACCAGAAGCATATCTACAGAAAATGGTGCCTGGATAAAGTTCTCAAACTGGACCCCCCTGAAACATCTTGTGATATGGATGTTACGCCTCAATATTGCATTGGCCTTTTTTTGTCACTGCATCACACTGACTGCTCATATTTCACTTATTGTCCACCCACAAGATCTTGTTTTCACTGTCATGAGCCAGTCCCAGAGCCTAGAGACACTGTCCGGCCAAAACTGGCCCTTCATGAGAAGATTCAGGCAACACAGTCAGATTCAAGCTCTTCCCTGTAAGCTGAGGCAGAGACAGAGGCAGGTCCAAGTCCTTCTCTGATAGTTGAGCCAGAGCTTGATACCATGCAGCTGGAAAAGTCACCAGGAATTTTAGAGCCAAGTAATGTGCCAGCTGAATGAAGGAGAAAAAGACAGAGGCTGCAGCTTTTTTCTAAAAGGAGAAGCACTTGCATTGCTGCTCAGTATGGCAGAATACTCTATGAGCTAGACTCATCAGCAGCTGAAGAGGACTAAGTCTCTGCAGGACCCTGGCCGCATGAGCAGGGGCACCCTACTTAAGCCTTGCCTGGAGCTTGGCTCAGACTGGGTGCAACAAATGTGTTTCAGCATGAAGCCTTTCAAATCTGGTTCCTTGTGCCATGCCTTAAGATCCCTGCCTACTTGTCTGTCTAAATTACTAGACTTCTTGCCCCTAGACTGTTCTGACCTGCCTGTGACTTCTGCCTTCCCTGACTCTGGATCTGCCTGTGTCCCACCAATGTCGGTGGAAAGGTGGTGGCAAAGAAATGTTGTCCAAGTGACCCCACCACCACTGCAGAAAAAGCCTATGGTTGCTTTAAAATTAAGCTTTATTTTTTTAGGATTTTACAAGTGCCTTCTTCATTCAGTCAAGAAAGAGTCCACTGTTTAAGTCATGTGACTAGAATAACATGAGCTTCTGGAAAGATCTCTCTTCTTCCAGTAAAAGAGGAGAGACAGACACACAGACGCAGATAGGCTGCATAGATACCCAGATTGAGCACTTTCATATAGTTTGCTGTTACTATATTTCGTGTAAATTAATTTGTTATCTAGTAAAGTTCTACAAAATAACTCACTTGCATCTCTGTCCTATTATTTACTCAGCTAATTTACTGCAATACAACGAAAGGTTAAGGGTACAGAACTTTCCACTGCATATCAATTTGTCTCTGAAATGACTGTTTCAGCAAATTGAGTGCAGTACAAACCCCAAACCAATATACTGTGGCAAGCAGTCCCTCTTGCTATTCAGAATCTCTCCCATGTGATTGAGCAAGAAATGCCCCCAAATCCCTGTGTGTTGAAACTTTTTAAAATGGCTGATTCAAAGAATGCTATCTCCTGACTTCAACACAGGATATGAGGAGAGTGACCTTATAATGAGTTGCAAATCTTGTCATGATCTATGGAAAAGTTTGGGGAAAAAAAGGTGGAAAATCAGTTAAGAAAAGAAGACTTCCAAAAAGGAAGGTCTACAATGCAAGAATGAAAGAAGAGGCAATTTGAGTGAGCATTTAAAATGGATGGTTGATATGGTTATGCAAATCAGGGTGACTGGAAAGGTTTTGGAGGATGAAGATGTGATTTCTGTAATCCTGGGGTCTTTGCCTGAAAGTTTTGAAAACCAAGCATCTATGCTTGAGGTCAGAAAGTAATTGGATCTGAACTATGTTCTGAATTATCTAAGAGATACAGATGCAGAAAGCATCAAACACAATGAAATGATTATCTGTGCTTAGACTGGATCATGCCAGTGAAGTAATTTGCTTTAACTGTGGAAGACAGGAACATGTTGCTAATGTTGAAATGTTTGCATGAAACAAAATCAAATGGGAGAGGAAAAGAACCAAGTAATGTTTATAGAAGAAGTGGTGTTAATAAAATTTCACCTGTAAAGACAAAGAAAAAGGGAAAGTTAAATAAAAGGGTCAAAGAAATAAAAGATACGCTTACATGATTACAAATGACTGCAAAAGGAAAGTGAATTTATTTCTTTTGGACTCTGGATCTTTACAATGTTGAAACATATCTTTTTGAACTGAAATAAGGCGAAAAAGAGAAACTTTTGCAAGCTGATGTTAAACCACTGAAAGTAAATGGAAAAGTTACTGTGAGAACTGATCTTTTGAGTTCTACTGGAGAGACAGTCCAGCATGACCTAACAGAGACACTGTATGCACCTGATGGTAGTGAAAATTTAATATCAGTGCCTAGATTGCTGAATGGAGAAATATGTTGCATTTATAATCCAAAACTTGATATGGAGTTCAAAGCTGAAAAGACTATAACCTTAAAAAAGGAAGACTGCTCTTATGATTGGGAAAAGAAATGGATGCCTGGAACACCCTAGGAGAAAGAAAAGGTTTAAAATATTCCCTGTGTATCTATTCCTACACAGATAAATACATAAACAGTCAAGGATTTCCCATAGATTTCCACAGGCAAAGGTTATTTTCACCAATCCACCCCCCACCCCATGGGACACCTGTCTTCCATCAATACTGGGGCAGGGAGTCAGTGTTTTGGGGGAAATATGATAAAGTCGAACCAGAGAAAGCCACTTATCCCTGCTTTTTGCACACAACTTCTTGGACCATACCTAAATCTTTTGGAGAAGATTGCATCCTGTTTCTGCTACTTCTGTGCAGAAAATAACTGCCATTGTCAAAGAAATAACACTGTCAAAGAAATACCATTGTCAGAGAAATAACTACTATTGTCAAAGTCTGGAGAACTGCTTTCCTAATGTTACATTTTAGAGTAGATTATTGCAATGTACTATATTGGCACTGTCCATGAAAAATGTTCAGAAACTTCACTTAGTGCAGAATGATGTAGCCAGGTTGTTGACTTGAGTGTGATAGAGATCATATCTCTCCAGTCTTGTTTCATCTACACTGGTTCCTAATTTGTTTCTGGGCACAGTTTTAGGTGCTGGTTCAGAATGGGATGACCCAGAAAGGGTTGGAGACTGAAAGCAGCAGGAGGCTGCAAAACTCATGAAGTTGGAAGAAGCAAGGCTACCAGGCTGGGACCTTGAGTTATTTCTTTGATAAACTCTTAACACCTTGTTTAAGGTAACTGAAATGTTGTTGGGAACTAGTGGGAAGGAAGTTGTTTATTTTGCTATATTGTAAATGTTAGAATTAGTGATTCAGGGGTTTTGTGTATGTAATTGGTGAGAGTTTTCCTACCCCAAGCATGGGGACCTTCATCATCTTGAATCCAGTTCACCAAGCCTGGCTGACTGAGCCCATGACACTTTGAAAATGTCACCACTTCTAACCTTGTGCTTTGTGCATGCACCACCCAGCATTCTTACCAACAAAGTTTATGAACATTCTTATTGAAACTAAATAGCAATAATAACATCTAGGATAGCCCATTCCTTTCACTATTTAAAATTCTAAGAACAGAAAAGCTATTGAACAAAGCCATCAGATTTAAATTGCAGTCAAACCAAAAATAAATAGAAGATGGATTGCAGTAAGTGATGAGTTAAGACCATATGAATTGAAAGAAGGCCTGAGCTTTGGATGACCTTAACCTTAAAGTTCTATGCTGCCAGCATTGTACGTGGCTGTTATGATTCATGTTTAAAGCTGCCAACCATCCCCTGATGGTCTAGAGTAAATTTTATGCATGGAAGAGGAACGAGGGAAGAAGTGCTTACTAAAAACCTAATTAACCCCTAATGCATTTAAGGTGAGCCTGTTCTTCCTTAAATGTCTGCATATGCATAATAAGAACAGCCCTTTGAGTAGAGAATTCAGTGTCCATTTTAGGAAGTTCATTCCTAATACATACCATTGGGATGTTTTAAGCATGCCTTCTGCTGCTTTTATTTTCTGAAGGACATTAAGGAACTCATTATTTTTTCTTCTGTAGTAGAGACTTTTGAAGTATAGCATGGTAAGTTTTCATGTTGATTTTTTTTTGTGAGTGGGTTTTTAGACACCAAAACCCACCTTCCAAGTCAAAAATCATGCATCATTAAATGAGAGAGAATTATATGAAAACACCCAAGTAATTTCTATTACCAATTAAGTCTTTGTGACCCCTCCCTCTCCCCATAGTTTGTACCCACTGATCTGGGATGTTTCTGTGACCAGCACAAGTTCCTTCATCTGAGGACCAGAGAAATGAAACTGTGTTTCATGTCTGTGATTAAGACAGAAAAAGAAATATAAAAGACACCAAACACCATTCTAATCAGTGTAGCACAGGTTACTCACATTCTCTGCGTTTGGGTCAATTAAATCAGCTTGTTAAAATTTTCAGTGTTGTTTCCAGAGATCCTCCACAGATGAAAATAAAGCATATCATAGTAGTGTAGTGGTCAGGGTTAAACATGTATAAAAACATAAGTAACTGCCTAGTACCAAGTCAGATTATTGGCCTATCATGCTGTGTTCTACCTCTTTTATACTCCAGCTGTCTCAGATTCTTTAACTGAAAATGTCAGAGATTCAAACCAAACCATTCTGTAAGCAAGAAAATAACATACTACCAGTGGAGCAAAAAGGGAACAAAAGGCAAAGCCGGATACAAAAGATCAACTCCTGATAGACAAAATGATAATGGAGAACTGTAAGTGAATTTACATATAATTTGGTTTGATTACAAGAAGGCATTTGACACACTGCCCCATAGTTGGATCATGGAATGCTTGGAAACAATTGGTGTCAGCAAATATGAGCATTCACTGAAAAAGGGAGGAGACAATGGAGAATTGAACTGATAATCGGAAATGAAAAATATGGAACAGTTAACATCAAGTGAGGAATTTTTCAAGGTGATTCACTATTGCCCTTACTGATTTTGATCCCCCTAACAATGATTTGAAAGACACAAAGTTGGGCTATCAAATGGCCAAAAACTCAGAAAGAAATCTCACATTTGCTGTACATAGACAATTTGAAGCTCTATAGGAAATAAGACACAAAAATCCAATCGCTAGTGAGCACAGTCTGAATATTTAGCACAGACATTTCAATAGTTTTGCTTGGAAAATTGCACCACTGTGGTGATAAAAAGGGGCAAGATAATTGAAAGTGATGGCACAGAAATGCCTGATGACCAACTAATCAGGTGCAATAAAAAGGAAACCTACTAATATCTGGGAATTTTGCAGCTGCATAACATTAAGCAAGTACAAGTAAATACTGTGGATAATAGAGACTACACTAAGAAGGTAGAGGTGGGATCCAACCAGTTCTCACCATTTCTCTAGAAGTGGTTCTCCCGTATAAACTCGTGTATAAGCTGACTCGTGGATAAGCCAAGGCACCTAATTTTACTACCAAAACCTGGGGAAACGTATTGACTTGCGTATAAGCCGAAGGTGGGAAGCCTGGAGGCAGAGGGAGCTCCTTATTTGGGCAGTGACTCCCCCTGATGTCATTGCCCAAATAAAGGAACCTTTCCACCCTCCGCTGACTGAGTTTGAGAGAAGCCCAGAGCAGCGGGAGGTGGAGGGAGCTCCTTATTTGGGCAATGACATCAGGGGGAGTCACTCTGGGAGGCATCAGGGGGAATCATTCTGGGAGGCAGAGGGAGCTCCTTACTTGGGCAGTGACTCTCCCTGATGTCATTGTCCAAATAAGGAGCTCCCTCCACCTCCCGGCTGCCTGGGCTTCCTCAAACCCAGCCCAGAGGTGGAGGAGAGAGCTCACTTGTTTGAGCAAATGACTTATCAGAGGAGTCACTGCTCCAATCAGGAGCCTCCTCCCAGAGTTTGAGGAAGCCTAGCCAAGCCCTGTGTCAGGAGTTCCCTCTTCACCCTCAGGAGGAGGAGGAGGGCAGCAACAAGCGCCGCTTCCTGCAGCATGAGGGAGGTCGCGTCAGCCCGGCCCCAGCCTCCACAGAGGCCTGAAGAGCCACCTGGTAAAAAGGACTTGTGTATAAGCCGAGGGGGCATTTTTCAGCCTTAAAACAGGGACTGAAAAAACTTCAGCTTGCCTTGAGAGTATACTCGACAATCTTTTTTTTTTTTCTGAGTGCCACAAAGCAACCTCCCTGCCCAATAGGAACTGAAGGTGCGTGTGTGCCACTGTTTGAATCCCACCACCATCGGAACCTGCTATTAAAATTTTTGGGTCCCACCACTGTAAGAAGGTCAGAAAAAGTTTAAAATCAAAATTAAATCATCAGGTACACTGGAATCATTAGGTACATTGCTGGAATCATAAACTGGCTGCAGGCTGATTTGGATGCACTGGATAGAAAAACTTGGAAGTTTTTAACAACACCCTATGTTTTGCATAGTGTTACCAAGACTATACCTGCTCCAAAGATTTGGTGACAAAGGATTACTGCAAGTAAAGCAAACAGTAGAAGAGGAGAAACATGCACTGGTTGATTATGTGAATGAAAGTCAAGAACAGGCATGGATTGAAATGAAGAACAGAAATTTACTGAAAGCCCAGTGAACTTAACAGACATATAGAAAAATGTGATTAAAACAAGAACTGAAAGCTGGCACGGCAAAGCATTGCACCGCCAATTTCTAGAGAAGATCAAGGACAAGGTGAATAGTGAAAATACCTGACTGTTGTTAACAACTGGAACTTTGAAAAGGAAACTGAATCTTTGATTTTAGCAGCTCAAGAGCAGGCAATTAGGACAAATACAATCAAGGCCAGAATCCAAAAATCCTCAGATGATGCAAAATGCATATGGTACAAGGAAGCCAATGAAACTGTAGATCATTTACTCAGCTGCTGCAAAAAGATCGCCCAGACTGAGTACAAACAGAGGCGTAACTCAGGGGCCAAGATGATCCACTGCATTTATGCAAGAGTTACAACATCAGGACAGCTAAAAACTGATCAGAACATCCCCACAGAAAGTCACGGAAAATGAGGTCAAGATCTTATGGGATTTTCAAACCCAAACAAAGTTTTGGTGTATAACACACCAGAAATCACAGTGATTGTGGATAAGAAAGTGACCATCATCGACATAGCAATACCGGGGACAGCAAGATTGATGAAAAAGAACATGAGAAGGTCACTAAATATCATGATTTGAAAACTGAGTTTCAAAAACTATGACGCAAACCTGCTGCTGCTGCTGCTGCTGCTGCTGCTGCTGCTGCTGCTGCTGCTGCTGCTGCTGCTTCTTCTTCTTCTTCTTCTTCTTCTTCTTCTTCTTCTTCTTCTTCTTCTTCTTCTTCTTCTTCTTCTTCTTCTTCTTCTTCTTCTTCTTCTCCTCCTCCTCCTCCTCCTTCTCCTCCTCCTCCTCCTCCTCCTCCTCCTCCACCTCCTCCTCCTCCTCCTCCTCCTCTTCTTCTTCTTCTTCTTCTTCTTCTTCTTCTTCTTCTTCTTCTTCTTCTTCTTCTTCTTCTTCTTCTTCTTCTTCTTCTTCTTTCTCACAAGCTACCATTACAGTAGACCAGCAGTAGACCCTGCATTCACTGAACAAATTGTCATGGCCAAACAGAAGGCCCCAAACAAGTAATTAATTATTGTGTAGTTTCCTCATAGAACATTATTTACAGCATATTTGAGCATTGTGCCTGGGTGCCATTTTGAAATTATGTGTGCAGAGCAAACAGGAGAGTCAAGGCATCAGTGAGAGAGCCCAAAGCCTGAGAAGCCCCTTGCAAGCAGGCAGTAATAGGTGATGGCAAGGAAACTTGCAGCCTAACAAGCCCTGAGTGGATGGCCAAGCCAAGACTGGAGCTCCAATATCTCCTGATCAAGAGAGGTCCCCCCCACACATACACACATTTTCTGTGAATACAACTGATGCACAGTAATAATGAATGGAGTACAAACACATCAAAATTATTTGTTGATGAACCAAATAGGACCAATGTAAGGATGCTTTGAAGAGCCTCAATAAGGATATTCCAAAGCAACATTCCTTTAGCCCTGCAATCACCATGACCATAGCTATGCTGATTTCTTTAGCTACTGTGCTTAATTCAAAAAAAGGAAAGGAAGAGCAGCACAGCCAATCAAAACAACCAGTCTAGTGTGGAAAATCAGAAATATAATCAAAAGGACAGACAGGTATGCAAGTTACTATATCCCTGTCGGCTTTGGGGGCAGTAACTACACAAGCCAATGGGGACCAATGGAAGTGTTAAATTATCCCATTACTCCATCCCAAAAGCATAAAATACTTTGGAGTGAAGTCTAACAGACTCAGATTTGTTTAAAGCTTTTAGGCAATTTTTATGCATGATGATGATGATGATGATTGCAATCCAGAGTAGAACTGTGTTGTCACTTAATAGTAAAAATGCTGTGTTGTAGGATAGTTTTATTTTCTAATTTTATTTTGTGTTGAATTATAATTTTGTTTCATTTTGATACGTTTTGAACTGCCTTGAGCCTAGACAGACAGACAGAAAGACAGATAGACAGACACACACACACACACACACGCAAACACACATGAATTGGGGAACAAGTTTTTCCCTGTAAGGGTGAAATTGCTGATGGCATCAATTGGCAGGCCATTTCTAATGTATGAAGGAATCTTACAGCATTCAATTCTAAGCAGACTTAGACTCACCTAAGCCTGTTGAAGTCAATGTGCTTAGAAGAATGTAATTTAGGCTTGGTGATTTGGATATTCTGAATCACCCAAGAAGGTCAAATTGTGGCGTATTTGGGCGTATTCGGGCCAAAATCATCCCAAATACATTGTGCCCGAATATGAGCCGATCCAAATAGAATGTATTTGGATCGATTTATATGTATTCGGCGGCATTTGGGGATCATTTGAACTATCCTCAAATGTCACCACTACCCTCACAAGCGCCTCCAATTTGAGGAGTTTTAAAGCTTTAAAGATCCTCGGCTAGGAGGTGCTTTTGGGGGAAGGGGGGTAGATTTTGTCTATCTGCCCCTTCCCTTGCAAGCGTCTTCAAGCCTTTAAGGATCCTCGGCTTGGAGGCGATTGCAGGGGAAACTGGGGGGTGGATTTTGTATATTCATTATACCCGGATATATATTCATCTTATTCAGGCATACAGATAATTTTATGCCTGAATAAACCTGAATCTGAATTTCACCGAATAGTTTCGGTATTGCTCAATCCTAATCTAATTCTACTTAAGGTTACACTGCTACCATATTTTTTTAAAAGCCCAAACCTATGGATCTTTTCTCTCTTTTCCCCCCTATCAACAGTACATGAAATTTTACTCAGAAAAGTGATAACATGATTCACATTGGGACTTCATTGAGAGAGATAACTGTTTTAAACCTCCCTTTATGCAATTTCTGTGATGTGGGAAGACCCTGCAGAACTTTTATGAGCCTCATTCAGAAAACATACAAATATCGATATGGTATGCTTGCCCCAACAGGACAAATGATAGCTTTGTAGGTCCATTGCAGATCTGATAAATGGTGAAGGAATAAAACTTAATCCTGCCTTCTTGCTCAACATGGATGCTATGCAAGCCTATTACTTAAAGGGAAAAATAAAAGGGAAAATTCAGTTCACACAGCTGTCAGTTTAATGTCTGATTTAACCATCACTCAGTTGAAATTTCTAGGTTGGGTTTTGTGTACTGTTCTCTGGCCTGCATGACCTGGGGTGGGGGTTAAGACGCTTTCTGCTTTCCGCTTTCCACCTGAAGCATATTAAGATTTTATATCTCATCAGGCATTGTAGGAGAAGAAAGATCTACCATTGATGCAGAAAGTTAAACATTATATTTTTCAAGTCAATGTGAGCCTAGCCATGCTGAGATTCTAAATTATAATTAATCCATGTACTTTGTGTTTCCATAAAGAGCAGGGGAACCTTCCCCCAACATCTAGCTTGAGATTTTCAACAAACACCAACCAATATGCGGTGCCAAAGCAGTTATAATGTTCAAGGACTGAGAGAAATAGAAAGGTTCAGTTTGATGAACATTTCAATTAAGCCTAAATAGGTAGAGTCCAACTGATGTCAACACCGAGATTCAAAGCCTCTTAAGACTAGATGCTTTCATCGCTGAAAACATATGGATTTGTTTCCATTCCAGTAATGGACATGAGTAACCTGATTTGCTGTGGAAGGTTAACAACCAATTAGGTCACATAAACAAATGGTCCCTCACAAATTTTCAAACCACTGCTGAGCAGAAGGATCTTATAGACAAGTATAATGTGCCCTAAAAGCACCCCCCACACACACACACAAAACCCTAAGGCAACTATGTAAATTACAGTAGAAGTGTATCCTTGGAATATCATTTCATAAAATACAGACCTCTGCACAAGTCCTACACTTATGGGTGGTTAAAATTGATGACAACAGAGAGAATACTTTGTTCCAGTCTGCTTCAAGACTTTCCTTTAATCTAATTGTCGTTGGTTTGTTCAGCTAAAATCTACCACAGCTTTATTAAGCAAACCATTATGGGTAATTGATACAAATCATAATAATTAATAAAACATATGTATTGTTGAGGGCTTTCACGGCCGGAATCACTGGGGTGCTGTGTGGTTTCTGGGCTATATGGCCGTGTTCTAGCAGCATTCTCTCCTGACGTTACGCCTGCATCTGTGGCTGGCATCTTCAGAGGATCTGACATACAGCCCGGAAACCACACAGCACCCCACTAATAAAACATAATTGTCCAGAATTGTATTTGCATATTATCTCTGAATTAGCAAGAAACTGTACACTGGAGCAAAATAATTTCCCAAACACTAACTGGGCTTCAGTTTTTATTTTCTTTTTTAAAATGAAAAATAACCCAATTGTAATAAAAGCACCAAAAATACTGGAATTATAAAAGAGGAATAATGCATGTAAGATCAATGTACATGGATTATAATATTTCTACTTATGTAAAAGTGTAGATAATAGTCTAAATGGTTGCTTTAAATAAACACGTCTAGCAGTGCAATCTTACATAAAATCACTGTAGAGTAAGCACACTGAAATCATTCTACATTCATTGATTTCAGTGAGTCTGCATAGAATTGCATAATAAGCGATCAAAGAGCATACTTGTGTGCATGTTCATCTGTATTAACTATTCTAGGCTGCATTTGAAAAATAAGAAATGCTCATTAGGACACAAGAAGAGCTCTGATGGATCAGACCAGTGGTTCATCCAATCCAACATTTTGTTTCAAATAGTAGTCAACAAGATTATGCAAAGTGCCAAGTCAAGGGAACACAGGACAAAGCCTTTTTCTGCTGTATACAGCCCCAACAGCAAACATTTCGTGATATACCTGTAAATATAACTGTGCTGGCTGTAAACTATAAGGAAAAAGAAAGTATCTACCTAACTCCCTTTTCTGTCAAACTTCATCAAACTTTAGGATCACTCACAGCATTTGAAGCAATTACTCCTTGAAATAGGAATATGACTTCTCTTATATGCAGTGTAAATTTCCTCTCGTGACTTGAGAATAGTCCCTCTCCGACACAAATTCCCACAGTTATTTCCCTCAGTTCTACCCACTCTGTCCAGGAGTTGAACTAGCTCCATTATTAGAACCTGGGTTTGGAGTTGTTCTCTCCCTAGAAGATCATTTCCCTCTATGATTAGAATATAGTCCTCCCTCCCCCCCACTTTCTCCCTGTCAATTCCACAGACCTATTCACAACAATATGCATCTGATCAATCTGGATCCAAAAGTTCAACTCTTTACATTCCTGTCAGAAGCTCTGACTGTCTTCCTAACTTCATCCACTCCTACTCTGTTACTCACACACTCAGACTCCATGAGATAGTAACACTTTATGGTCAGGCTTTTCTGCCTCTGCATGCTGCTTAGTTCTGTCACATATGTAGACACCTGAGCTAGTGGCCATTCACATCCTGTGGCACTGAGTCCAACAAGTTATGCATGCGTTCCTTATTACTCAATTCCTATTATAGCACATTAATCTTTGTATTAAAAACAAACATGTAAGAGTGTTAAATGCTTCTCTATTCTGCTCTCTTTAATAAAATATGTAAACAAACTGAACAACATTAATGCTATCAAGGAGATAGTGCCTCTTTGCAAAGCATATTATTCCATCAAATTCCCTGGATTTTAATTAAAAGTCTACAAAGCAATAACAGAAGTAGGCAATTGGATTCTGAACTAATAATCCTACAGTAAGGAAACATAAGAAAACTCTTGCATCAATATGATAATAAAGTGATCTTTGTTTTTAGTTCACAATAAGGACAAACTAACTTTTTCTTTGAACGTTTACTAGCCATAGCTCAAAATAGCAATGAATGGTACGTTCTGTACAACCCAAACAAGACATCCTGAGCATGCAAAAAAAGGGTGGAAGTCCATACAGCTTTTTCCCCAAGACCATCTTGAGGATGTCTTATTTCAGCCTAAGCTGTGTTATTTTTAAGATGCTAAGAGGTGGACTTTTTCCCATGTCATCTGCAAGATATCTCCTACCTGGTTGTGCAGAACTCAGGAGGCATCTTATTTTTCCTGCCCGACCATTAAGCTCTCTGGTCAGTTTCTTCCTCAGTTCGTGCCCAACATTTTGTGTACTCCAGAGAAGATTCTCCCTGCCTCCATTTGCTGAAGGTTTCCTCAGGATATTTGCTATGCAGGCTCTGATCCAGGGTGCATTTTCAGCCCCCAAAATACATAATTGTACCCAGCTCATCCTGCTGATTCCAGCTATATGTAGTTTTCCTTTTTAAAAAATTCGATGGGGTATCTGTGAAGAAATGCAGATGTGCTGTGAGAATCTTAGCTGCTCAGAGGACTGGTCTATGATCCATTGAGAAGCATTGTGTAGACCTGTTCTCTGTGGTCCCATTTTTTAAAGTGTTTTCCATATCCTGACAATTTATATACGAGTCAAATTATTTGCAGCTTCTATATTCTTTTCAAACAGTGGTACTCAAACTTTTTTAAATGGTATCAACTTCTAAATCTACTGTCATGTTTTAGACCCACTTCTATATATATTATACTTTTCAGCTCTTCCTCCAGCTCACCTTGTTTCTCTTCTCCTTTATTCATGACCCACCTGCAAAAAAAATTGCAGCCAACCAACCTTGGGGTCCTGAACCACGGTTTGAGAATCATTGTTCTAAAGAAAATTGCTATGTGCAAATGAAAAAAACAAAACATGTTGGTATGTTTATCAAAATATAAACAAAACTGAGCTATACAAAGGGCAATGTTATTGTAACCCTTTTTTGACCCTTCACCCCTAGGTCATATGTCAAAGTTGCTATGAGGATGCCACTAAAAGTTGCTATGAGGATGCCACTGTGATGACTAAACCTTGTCCAGCCCATAATATTTAGAAGTACTTACCAAATGTAGTTTTGATTTGAGTTTTTATGTCATATCCTATTTTGGCAGGTCCTGGATGTAATGTGAGATAAGCAAATCCCCCATAAACTTCCAAATGTTAGGGTTATTTGGGGAGTAGCTACCATAGAAAAGCTAGTAAAGAAGTTGGTATGTAGTTTTTTCCCTAAAACTTGTGCCCCCCCCCACCCCACACACACACAATTGCTTCATAATTAGCTTCATTTTCTGATCTTACTAATACAATTCTGGACATGGGTTGGATCTTTCAAAATATTTTTTTGGGGAAAAAAGTCTAGACCAGGAGATTTCTATCAGCTGTCTTCAAACATATTTCTCCTTTGCAGGGAAAGGGGTTGGTAGTAGGGGGGGCTGGTTGATGACAGCAGAGATCTTGTAGGCTTCATGCTTGGCTATTTCAGAATGCCAGGGAACTGCTGTTCTAACACTCCACTGCCCGGTGGGTTATTGTGAGCTATTAGCACACAGCATAAGAGATTAAACACAGTTTAAAAGATTAAACTATGGATTTAAAAGGTCCCCAATTCAAATTTTTCCTTTGTCATAAATGTTCTAGGGCAAGTCACTTGTTCATTTTATTCCTAGAAATATTTGTTGCTGTATAGATAGCATTTGAAATATATGAAGCTGCCTCATACCAAGTTAGAACATTGATCCTACTAATTTTCAATTGTCTGCTCTAGCCAGAAGTAGCTTTCTAGGCTCCTAAGAGCTACCCGACTTCCTTTAACTGGAGATGTCAGTTTTTTCTACATGTGAGGGACACTCATTCCTCGTCTATTTACCCATAACCAGACTCACTGTGACCAGAACTGGAATCTGCATATGGGACAAAAAACTTGTAATTCTTTGTGCGTACTGCTCTGCTGTGGAATAAAAACATCCAGGCTGAATTCTGCATTAATGGAATTAATACATAGCCAGGTTGCTAAACTGAAGTAAACAGAACCTCCAAGAAAGTGGGATTCTGATGAGTATTTGTCAAAGCAACTGAATATGCAAATATGTTTTGTGAATATAAACAGCACTATTGGCAAGAGCTAGAATTTTATTTACTTTATTTGATTATATTTTGCATTATTGAAAAGTTGGCCTTGAATATTAGTGAGAGTTGATTCCTATTCATTAATTAAGCATCCTCTAATCCGTTCAAATACTGCTTCCCTTCTGCTTCTCCTCTCCTGGTGGAAAGTGCTGTGATTGCAACTCACTTATGGTGATCCTGCAATGTTTTCAAAGGAAGCAATGTTCAGAGGTGGTTTTCCATTGCTTCTGTGTAACATGCCTGGTACTCTTTGGTGATCCATCATCCAAATACTTACCAGGCTTAGCCAGTGGTGGGATCCAAAAATTTTAGTAACAGGTTCCCATGGTGGTGGGATTCAAACTGTGGCATAGCGCCAATGGGGCTGGGCGGGGCACAACGGGGGCGTGGTTGGGCATTCTGGGGTGGGGCATTCCTGGGCTGGGCTGTGGCAAGGACTCAGCTGCTGCACAGGTCCTTGGGCATGAAACGAATGCATGCAGGCGCAGGCTGCCACACACACCGGTGCACCTCCTGTAACCCCCTCTCGGCACACACAAATAATTAGTAACCTACTCTCGGGAACCTGTGAGAACCTGCTGGATCCCACCTCTGGGCTTAGCCCTGCTTAGCTTTCAAGAGCTGACAGCATCAGCCTAACCTAGGTCATCCAGGTCAGGGTTCCTCTTCTCCTAGCCACTTACATATTAAAGTCACAGATAAGAAGCAAAGGAACTAATGGCCCATTGCTCATGGAATGCTTAATTTGGGCCTTTAAGCTGGGTGGTGTGGTTGAAGTTGGTCTCCTCTCATTTCTCTGTTTACACGCAAGGAGGCCGTCCAGTCCTCCACAGCAGCTAGTCTCAATGGGCCTCTGTTTCCTGGTTCCTTTAACTTCACCCCTCTTAAAGGCACAGATGTCATAATAGCAGTCTCAATAATATAGAGCTGATATTCTCCTCCCCTTCCCCTCCATACAAACTCTTTCTCTGTCTCTCCCAACCTCTCTCTCGCTACTACTGTGGGAGAGACTTGTTTGAAAAAAAGTTTTATAAAGGTCTCCCAATCATCAGGGAGGGCAAAAGCACAGTGGGGGAGGTGTGCTAGAGCCAGAAACAGATCCTGCTTGTGATGATCCTTGCAAAAGCAAACTCTGTTATTTCAATACATTGATATATCGAAATGAGTATTAGAGAAGTGTGAAGAAGCCAGCAATATGGAATGGGGCATGGGGAAAGCATGGGCGACAATGCAAGGAGTGGGAAGGGTGGAGCTAGTGAGGTTGGATGTGAGTGCAGGGAATAGGTCTGGGGCAAAGCTATGCTCACTGGAAAATCTCCCCGTTCTGTTGATGAAGCAAAATTAAATCTGTGTTGCAAGTGGTTTCGCTTGCCACAGAAAAACTTCCATTGCTAACAGCAACTTTCCAAATACCTTTTAAGCTCTTAGATCCTTGTTGTTTCTATTCTGTGGCAGAAGTTAGAAATGCAAGAGTTATGGGACTGATACCATGCTTGTTTGTTTAAGCAGTGTGTGCCACTTTGGCAGCAAGTGTTTGGCTGAAAAGTAGATACTGTCCAAAGTCAATAATACTTTGTAATAATCAGTTGTAATAATAATGTATTCCTCATCTTAAGCTTAATATTAGTTCTTTCCCTTATTGTATGGAGGTTTGATGCTATTGACCAACCACTATCAGAAATGCTGCAGACTTCACAACAATGAAATTATAATTACAAGTTACTGAACTGATCAGTTCAGTTGGATGACCCATGAGTTGACAATGATCTTGGATTTTGTGCCATTGGAGAGAGTCCTATTGACTTTTCTCAGATCTCTGTTTAACATGCTTAAATGTACAGCCAGTGTGATACTGAGACAAGAAGCAGGGTTGGTTAAAGTTGAGACAATCTTTTGGAAAATAACCATTAAATACTGGCTTAAAGTTCTTACCCGTCCGCTGGGATTAATGCCTTCATTGCTGAGGGTGACACCCTACCCTGGATGGCTAGAAAAAATCATATTAAAACTCAAACCGTGTGGTATGGATCCAATGCAACTTTTGGAATTAGATAACCGAGGAGCAATGGCCATGGTCTGTAAATGGCTCAATGATATTGAAGTGCAAACAGATTTCCCCTTACTACCTGTGATATATAGACAATTAAAATCATGAGTAGGCATCTTAGTTGCTCCCTATCTATCTAATATAACATTGGCAAGAAGCCGTTGGGCCTTCTCAAGAGCTCGCTCTGATACCTTCCCATCAGTTAATCTGATGGGATGATTTCAAAAAAATCCTTGGCACAGGAGAACTTGTTTTTGTAGTTCAGGTGAAGTGGACTCAGTGTCACACATTCTATTGCACTGTAAGCTTCATAATAGCGAAGGGGAGCTTTTAATTCAACCATTGGGAATTCTCCATGTACACCCATTTATCAGATTCAAATTTTGTAAGAATTTTATTAGAAGATCTCATTCCCTCTATATCACAGAAGGTGGCCAAATTTTGTACGCTGGCATACAATAAGCGAAGATTATTGTCAAGCTAGAGAACCGGACTGAATGATGAAACCTTTAATAATGGCTTAAGTTAATGATATCTAATGTATTGACCTCACACCTTGGATCTCTGCACAATTGGAATCTTCACGTATTCTGGTTTTAATGGCTGGCCGAAAGGCTGTAATAATAAATTCTATTCTATATACCCATGAGTTGAACCCATCATTGGATCACCTCAATGATTTTGCTTGTTGCCCCAATTGGCATCAGGTTGAGCAAGCTTTGCTTTGACAGACTTTTCAGATGGTCAGGATGGCATTTGTTTGGATAGGCATTCCTGTATAAATTGTTCATATGCAACAGGGTAATAAGCAGGTTGTACCTTGGCAAATAAGCTACATTTATAACATACACAATGAAGAAAAATATAGTACTTTTTTGTTACCTGTTCAGTTGGATGACCAAAATTCCTGAGTCTTTGGTGTAGGCACATACCTGCTTATGTCACAGCTGGGTCATTAAAGTGCCCAGGTGCATTTTACTGAATCAGACTGTTGTAATGGAACAAAAATGCAAAGAACATGAGCCATGCAGCATTTTTGAGGTGGGGAAAGCCAGGGTCCATTTAATAAACATTTCCATTGGAGGGAGGGGAGAACTGCAGAAAGTTTTCCTATAATACAAGTGGTCAAACTCATGACGTTGAATTTCTAGTAGTCATTAATAAAGGCCCAGGAACACTGAAAGAAAATAAGTTAAATAGCCTAATGAGTAGGAGTGTGCACAATTTTTTAAAAAAACACTTCAGATTTAGGTGTGTTAGACCTAAATATTTTCAGTATTTCTGGGAAGAATGCTAAATTCTTATGCCAGCATGGAGTTTTTCCCAGGTTCTTTTGAAAATTTGAAAATGTTTGGCTTAATTATACTCTAGATAGATTTTGTGGGGCTCTGGGGGACTGTTTCTTAAAGGTATAGGCACCACATTTGCTGAGTAGCTGCTGCTGATCTCTTCACAAGAAACACTGAATTTGGTAAAGACTGGATTAGGGAATCCAACTTTATTGGCCCCATTTTTCCTCCATTTGGTTGACAATAAAATTGGATGTCCTGACCCAATTTTTACCAAACTCGGGGGTTCTTCTAAAAAGAGTTGCCAGCAGTTAGACTACAATGTTGGTGGCTCTACCTTAAAAAAAAATCCCACTCCCAGAGCCCCATTAAGATTCCCCATAGGCTTTAATGGAATTTAAATACCTCCATTGATTATTGAAAATGCCAAAAAGCAGAAGAAATCTGACCTTTTTTTCTGGCTTGTTCAGATTTGGCTTTTGGGGCCATTGTCAAAAGGTGCTTTTTTGGCTAGTTGCTGATTTTAAGTTCAAAACTTGGGTTGTATGCTGCTAGAACTCTAGAGATACAGTAGTTTAATTTTCTGAGTGAAAACTTGTATTTAATAAAAACTGCTTTAACCGCTGCTAATTTTATTAGGGGTATTAAAATTTAATACAACCTACTTGTGGTTTGTTGTCAAAAGTGCATATGTTACATGCTTATTAGTCAGCCCCATTTACTTAAAATGATTTTACACTTCTGCTGAAATAGTACTGATGGAATATTCTTTGATGTAGAATGTTCTACTGTGCTCAGTTGTAAATCTCTGTAAACACGACTTTCTGTGTTGAGACAGCAGACTGTAGGTAATATTCAAATGTAATTTTCTAAATATCTGTTTTCATTCTATGATATTCCAATATTGCTATCAAAGATTAACGGATTTTAAGGGGAAAAAATGGCTCAGACTGCTTCAAAAGTCCAAATGTGCATGGGAATGTCCTCAAAAAACAATCCTTTAAGTATAAAACTTCACACCCCATGAGTGTATGCAGCTTGTATGAGATAAACAGTGAGAGACATCCATCTGTAAGTTATCCACACCAACATAAAAAAGGAAGAGATTGAAGCCCTTCTCTTTCAGTATGTCACTAACTCTATTAAAAAAAATCTCATGGAATTTTGACATGTTTTAATCTTAGCAAGACCATGAGCAGGCAAAATATGGGTGTAACTGAACTAAATATCTACATTCCAGAAAGCTTGAGGCTTTTTTCTAGATTGGTATATAATGGGTAAAATTTCTTCCAGAAAATGTGCATCAACACTTTCCTGAAATTTGGATGGGCATGTTTAAATTGCAAAATGTTTCAAAAGAAATTATGTTCATACTAGAGACTATGATACAACCCTTCATCTGGAACTATTCTCACTCTCATCTTTTTGGGAAACTCTAAATAATCATGGACAACAAGAAAAACAAGAAGTAGTGCACCAGGACTTCAGACATTTGGACATGTAATCCCATAATGACTCCTCTGCTATGTCTAACTCCATGCTTCAGTCAGGGAAGCTCACTGGGGCAGTGCATATTTAGTAGCGCCTGGAGTCCCTTCCCAGCTGTTCATTGTTCTGTGAGTATCACAACTGATCTAGCAGATGTAGCTGAATGTGTGCACAGATTGGGCTGCTGGTGGCACCCAAACTATTATCTAGACCAGTGGTGGCAAACCTTTGGCACTCCAGATGTTATGGACTACAATTCCCATCAGCCCCTGCCAGCATGGCCAATTGGCTGGCAGGGGCTGATGGGAATTTTAGTCCATAACATCTGGAATGCCAAAGGTTCGCCACCATGGATCTATGCAATGCTCAAAGAACAGCAGTATAAATTACAAGTTGCGTTCATTAGATCCATGCCACAATCCATTAAGTAGAATTAGACTGTTACAAGATTTAAGTTAAGTTCAAACTTTAACATGTTTTTTCAAAGTAAAATTGGAACTTGTAGGATACTCCTCATTTCCCCTTTTTCTTAATCCACAGAACTTTATGCTGTCAAGCAGCGTTTTTGGCCAATTATGCTATGTAAGTCTACATCTTCCATGGCACTTTCCGTTCCTGCATTTTCTGCCACTTGCACTCCGTTAAATTAAGATGGCCTGTAACATGTCATGGCCACAACTTGCAGGATATTAAATCCTTATTTGAGAAGTGTGTTAAGGATATACTTAATTTGCATTCTATTTTCTTCCTACTTAGAAAATGTTATAGAGACCAGTTCACACAGTTATCTAATGGCTTTCTGCACAGAGTCCTTCACCTTTAGATTTTAATGAGCTGTCTGTATACGGTACCACTTTGTTATTTACCCTTGATATAAATTCCAAGTCTCTTTATGACTTTAATGAGATGCATAGTAAAAGCATCATCAATTTATATTAGAAATTCCCCAGCTCCCTTTACACTAATCCCTAAACTAAGTAGCATCAGCTTCCAAGAGCCCTAAATGCTAATTTTTATTGATGGCTACCATCAGAAAATTAGCAAACAATGCACTCCACGTTCTTAAAGTAAAAAGTAGAGTCAGTAAAATAATGAGTATTTTAATATTTTTGGCATATTTGGTGATTTCATTTAACAAACAACTAACTGCTAACTGGGTTTTTTAAGTGAACATATTCTTTGCATATTATTTTCATTGTTGATATAATTATACTTTTCCAATGCTTCAACTGTTTGAAAGTATTCATATAAGATTGTTCTGAAAATATCCTTACCCATTTTTAACACCACCTAAATTTATAAATGTTGTTGTCACTGTATGACAACCTTGAATACAAAGTGATTGATAACGTTCAACTTACTGACAGTCCCAGAGAGGAATGCATGAGTAAACAAGGTCATGACCAGTTGTTATGCTTACAATGAACTGGAAGATGAAAGACAGACAAGTCAAGGAGAGAGACCCTTTTCTCTCAAACCAGATATGTGGCTCCTTCTCCCCACTTTTGGTTTGGCTGTCAAGTCACAGCTGACTTACGGTAACACCTTACAGGGTTCTCAAGGCAAAAGACCTTCTGAGGTGGTTTGCTGTATCCTGCCTCTGTGTAGTAACCCTGGATTTCCTTTGTGGTCTCTCATTCAGTTACTAATGAGAACTGACACTGCTTATCTTCTGAGATTTGACAGGATCAAACTAGTTTGGGCTATACAGGTTAGGATGATATGCAGCTTATTACCCAGCTTTCACAGGTTGTGAACTTATTTTTAAGGAATCTCCACCAGCTGCTAAGAGTGTAACAGCACACAACTATTTTAAGTAGCAATGGGGAAAATAACTTGGCTTAGCAATGCGAGAGGCAGGCTGGGTAGGAATCTTTTAAAGACTTTGTATACCAGAAATGGCTTGAAACATATCTGCAGAGAATTCACAAAAGACCAAATTGCAGTTTAAATATTTTTATATAAATTTTGGTTGCAAACAATCACACAGTAAGAAGTCAAGGCACATACACACAGTTCCTAGGATATAAACAGGGAGGAGAAGATAGGTAGGAGGATAGCTCAGGGAGTTGGGGAAGCAGGGACTATACGTTACCTAAATTCAACTGAAGAAGATCTTGTAGAAGGCAGGGATTCCTATGCCAGCCTGGAGAGTGGGGGCCAGCAGCAGCTGGAGCCAGCTGCAGCTGAAGCCAGCCTGGAGGGCTTGAGCCAGCATTGAGAGCCAGCATTGAGAACTTGAACCAGCAGCAGGAGCTGCCTAACTAGCCAGCTAGTGCTAAAGTAAAGAACCAGCATTAAGAAGAACGTGGAACTTTGGGTGCACTGTATTTTTATACCCTTTTGCCCAGGTAGGGGTGGGAACAAGTGAGTTTTAAGTTTCATTTTTCTAAATTCTCTGGAACTTCCCATGCTGGGCTGAGCCCTATCTAAAGCTCTTCTATTGTTCTAAACCCCGGGACAATGGGAGTCAATTGCTCTTAGATTATATCAGTGATACCATGAATGGTTTATGCAGAGATACTTCTTACAGTTTCTGCCTTCAGTATTCAGATTTGAATGAGGCTTGATTGATTCAGGATGGGATCTTGTTGTTAGGGAGATCATATCTAGAGGTTGGGGAAATGCAAGGAAGCAACCATCTGTTGCTAGAAGAGATACTGAAATTCAGCATCTGATGCTAAAGTGGCTTTCCATATTCTTTGTCTTAACAGTATCTTTGCAAGTTGTGGTAATCAAGATCTTGCCCACAAACAAAAGTTTGGGGACGGGGCGGTATAAAAATCGAAATAATAAATAAATAAATAAATAAAATGACACCTCCAGGTTATGCTGGAGTAACTCATTCATTGATTTAATCTTGCTAAACAGACCTTTTGCCTGGGGCCTGCTTTCAGCTTGGACACTGCTAACCACACAAAAATATGAGAGGTGGCTTCTGCCTATGTAGTTTAACAGGAAAATATTATGAAATAATATATATTGGGGTGTCAAGGGCAAGGCTAACAAGCTACAAGACCTAAACTAAGATCTGTATTTCAAAAAGGGACATCCTTTATGCATGCGAAAGATGGTGGGATTATACCCACTGGGCCTGTTCCTAGATGTCTGTGTACACAATATGAGCCTTGACAGAAAGATCTTTACATGTATAAAGTGTATATATTCAGGTTTGTCCACCAACTGGAATACTGCTTTTGCAATGTTTCCAGTAGGGGTGGGATAGAGTGGAAATGTGGAAAATCTTGCAGGAGCAAGCAAACAGCAGATGAGTTCCACCTAAACTATTTTGTCTTTCCTCTCATTAAGTACTATAAAGCTTGGGTGTGGTCGGAGTCACAAGCTCTGGGGTACAAATTGAATATATCTTCTGCCAATGTAATAACCAGTTACTAAATACCAATGAGCCCAAGATGTATTTTTGCTTTCATTGTTCTGGATATCTATGTATCCATTTGTTTATCTGCCTGTCTCATATATTGTATTTTTCTTGTTTAGTGTTTGAGCTTCTTTGGGGAGAACAAAAACTTTAAAAGATTTCCATAAATAAATAAATTAAATGACATATATACATTATCTATATACTAGACAGTGTTATAAATATAGAACTAAACATAGAATTCATCTATATACTGGACAGTGTTCAAGGGCAGGGTTAGTAAAACTATGGTTTGCTATAAATGAGCAAATAAAGACACAAGTATTATCAGAATGCATCATCATTAGAGACATTAGAAATAATGCAATGAAGACATTAGAAATGTCACTAGATTTATTAAGACTATTTTCACCTACCCCCAATTCTTAGATATTTTGCCACAGTATAATCCACCAAATTTTTCTCATATTTTATGAAGTAGACTTCAGTGGCAATGTCAAAGTATATCAAATACCTCTTGAAAATATGCCTGAATGGTAGTA
Organism: Sphaerodactylus townsendi; assembly: GCF_021028975.2. Taxonomy (NCBI): domain Eukaryota; kingdom Metazoa; phylum Chordata; class Lepidosauria; order Squamata; family Sphaerodactylidae; genus Sphaerodactylus; species Sphaerodactylus townsendi. The sequence continues at coordinate 54,106,267 of NC_059434.1, read as the reverse complement.
AATATCCTGCCATTCAGAATTTTTTTAAAAATATTATGGCTTAGCATGAACATCCAGATATTGTACTTCAGGTGAATTTCACTAGCATTTATACTTAAAATACAAAAGAAGCCAAGATGTCATATTTGCATTGGAAAGCTATATCTATAATGGGCAACATTTTTAGGGATCTAAGCATCCTAACAACAAATGAAGAAAACTAGAAATGTATAGAATCAACCATGTCCCAAAGTGTGAAAGGCTTAGAAAATATCAAAAGTACAAGGTTTTTTTTTCAAATAAACACTGCCATGATTTCTGAAGGAGAGTAGCAGTGGCAGTGAGATGGACAACGTAATGTTTGAAGTACTACTTTTAAAAAATCAGCTGGGAAATAATGAAACCTATCAGCTTAGATTCTGTTCCAGATAAATTTCTGAAAGCATCGTTAAAGATTTTTCCAAGTCAAAATCCCTAACACCAGGAGATTCCGTTTCTTTTTCTTTCCTTTTCTTTCCTTGGTCTGGGCCAAACCAAATACTGCTTGTCTGCACCCTGAAGAGTGAACTGCAATTGGGTGTTTTGCTTTTACAAAAGCTTGCTGGGCAAGAAATCAGTTTACTATCCTAGAAGGTGAAAGGCTTCACAGTTATCAAAGAACAATTCTTACGTATAGTAGGTTCATGAGGACACAGTAATAAGGGGAACTTAACATCAATTCCTTTAGCTGGATAATCAACCAACACTAGTGCAAAAAGTCAGACAATTAGTGATCACATCTCTTATCTAGAAGACAGAGAAAAAACCCACAGAATGTTAGAAGACAACAAAACTCTTAGGGGAACTAATGATGGTTATATTCAATTAATGGAAACCTCCAATGATTAAGAGGCCACAGAGAACACAGAGTACAAATACAAAGGTAACAAAGTGAGACAAACATAATGATGTTAAGGTGATCTATTGAAAGGAGGCAACACTAAAGGACTGGCTCAAATTGATTAATAGATAACTTAGGAGCAGCACAGAGACTTGTGAAAATTGCCTTTGTTGCAAATGGAGACTCTGGGAGGCACTCAAGCTGTGAAGCTGTTTTCTGCTAGGCAATCCTGGAGCCTGATTTTCTTCTAAAATTCCTTTGGAGATTATTCCTCACTGAAGAATTTTAGATGAGAGCTCATAAAGGTTTGTTTGCCTTCATTCACAGGAAGTCTGCTACAAAGAGATGTGTGCTTGTTATTGTATCTTCAGATACTTTTTAAGGCTAGGGCTGCAGCTCATGAAATATTTTCCCCTTTTTCACACACACACACACACACACACACACACACACAGAGAGAGAGAGAGAGGGAGAGGGAGAGGGAGAGGGAGAGAGAGAGATTTCACTTTAAAGATAACATTAGATGTTTTATATACTGATATGGGTGGAGAGCTTATATTACAAAAATAGTTTACATCTGAAGGATCTGCACAGTGATTTGTTTTATGGTATAAAAATATGAAGCAAGTACAAAAGCTGATTTTTTCAGTCTGGTGATTTTTGCTAAACACTTAGGACCTTATGAACCTGGAGGGAGTTCTTAAACAGAGAAAACTTCTTCTCCTCTCAGTCATAACATCTCTTCATGTTAAGTAACTATAAAAGGAGTGATGTTTCCAATTGCCTCAGGTATAGGTAGATGTATACAGTTATAGATACAATATCAGAGAGGCAAACAGTGCAAGTGGTTTTCTTTCACTGTATTCCTGAAAGTTCAGTATGTAGCAAAATGGGCTCCACAAGCCCCTCGTTCTTTCAAGGGAGTACAGGGTTTACTCAGTTGGCCCTGATCTCAAGCTACTTCTAGACTTTAATGAGGAATTTAGATCTATTTCACAATCCCTTGATTTATCTTTTTCACTGCCACCATCAGATTAGGAATTAGAGATATATTTGGCTTGTTATTTGGTCCCAGACATTCTATTTTTTTAACAAATTACAAGCTGGATGCCTTCTTCCAATTGCATGGATGTAGGAAAAGCCTTGAAAATATAACTTAGGCCCCTTCTGCACTTGCAGAATAATGCACGTTCAATCCACCTTCACCATTGTTCGCAAGCGGGCTTTGCTGTTCTGCACAGCAAAATTCCAGCTGCAAAGTGCATTGGAAGTGGATTGGAAGTGCATTATTCTGCATGTGCAGAAGGGGCCTTAGTGTATTGTTGAAGGCTTTCACGGCCAGACTCAAATGTTTGTGACAACAAAGCTTGGCTACCCGTACTTAAAAACACCAAAAGCAAACCCCCAAGGGCAAACTAAGTTCATGAACAATGGACTCCACCCAAACACAGGATTTGCATTCACCAACACTGCCGCTGCTGCAGGACATGAAAATGTGAATAACTTCTTGGACTGAAAAACCCCACCTGCAATACAATACTATCAACCACAAGTTTGCATAGCAAGTTCCACCCAAACACTCACTGATTGGTTCCCCACCCGGGGACATGGACAATATATACCACACTAAACATTTCCTTCTCACTGGACACAGTGTGTAACAGACTTCACTCTGTGATACACCTCTGAAGGCTCCAGCCACAGATGCAGGTGAAACGTTAGGAACAAGATCCACCAGACCATGGCCACACAGCCCGGAAAACCCACCTCAACCAATATAACTTAAGAGTAATTCAGATTGAAGCTTTTATCCTCTTGAATTGTCTTTGTGCCTCGGTAAGCATGAAATATGTTAGGCTTTCAATTGGGTATACACAAACCACCATGACACCAATTTCAGAAATGAATAAAATTAGCATTTGTTTTATTTGCAATCTAACAACTACCAAGCAAAGGCAAAATAAACTGAGGTATACAAGAAAATCTTCTGCTCCTATATCTAAAAGTTACCCCTGAAGACAGTGATTTAAGAGGTATGCAGAATAATCTTACTGTTACTATAGTTACCATATTTCTGTCCCAGGCCATGGATAGATTCTGTCTCCCTTCACTGTTCTGGAGTTTTTCCATCCAAGTCCATTTGCAACCTCAACTGGTCCTCCATGCAAAAAGACAAACAAAAAACCCTTTAAAAATCCTCTCCTTTAAACTCCATCAAATTCCATCCCAATTACCATCTAAACAAAAGTTTCTCACTTTTAGGAGTTTCCCTGAAACATCACTGGTTATGTGCAGGTTGTTGTGTCATAGGGAATGCTTTGTTCTTTTGGCTACCACATTAATGTTTGAATTGCCAGCTTCCTAGCCTGGCAGATTGAAAGCTACATAGAATAAAACTGAACTGCAACCTTTTGTTGGCATTGAAAAATAGCTTATATTCTGAGTGTTCACAGAGAACAAATGGCTCATTTACCTTGCCAACTTATACTTGTTCATACATGCATCTAGGGATTCAGTGTCATTTCACCACACAGTGGTAAGTGTTGTATATTGAAATATATCTGAGGGAAAAAAGCCATATCAAATTTCTTAATGTTGAAAAGTGTTTTACAGATATATATCATACTTGTCCCTCTTTGGATCCATTCCTGGAATAGGGATATTGAAGACATCCAATCTACCTTCCTTTATAAAATCTTTGACCTGCTCCATTCAATACCCTATGCCACTCTCTGGCCCTTTCCGCATGGGCCATTTACAGCACCCTAGGGACGGCAAAAATGCCGTCCCAAGGGAGCTGTTTGCATGGGGGGTGCAGCTGCATCGCAGCCATGCTGCCCTCGCTCCCCCCCAGCGACGCGAAGCCGCCATTTTCCTACCTCGCTTCCCGAGCGAGGTTTTTGAAAATCAGCAGCTGGAAGGCACCATCCCCCCTTTCCCAATCGACGTACCTTCCCTGCGACCTTCCAGCGTGTCACCCGGGCCTAGGGACACGCCCCCCTGTCCTGCGACTCCAGAGCGGTTGCGCAGGGCAGGAGGGCATGTCCCCTGGCCTGGGCGATGAGTCGGAAGGTCACAGGGAAGGTACATCGATCGGCAATGGCACAGCGCTGTGCCATCTTCCCTGCCTTTACCGGGACCGTTCGTGCGAACGGTCCCGGGGTGTGTGTGTCGGGGTTGTATACGCCGACGCACCCCCCAGTGTGGCCGTGCAGAAACGGCCTCTGTTTGGATGCAGGTTAACACCTCCTTGAGACCAGGACCTGGAGTATAACTTTCAAATACTGGGTAAAACTTTGCTTTAGGCATGATGATAAGAGTTTTACCTCTCTTGTTTTATCTACTCCGTATTCTTCAGATTGGTGTTCTCTTACTGAAGCCAAGCTGACTGCGCTGGGTCTAATTGTGGACACCTTAGCAATGTTACCACCAAATGAAGTGTGGAAGACAAGGCAAACTTTTGAGTTTAAGTGTGATGGCTTGATGACCCAGGCTAGCAAGTACTGCTCACCAATTTCCCTAGGTATTTCATACGACTCCTGGGGCATGGCTAAATATTTGTTCTTACTTCCTGACCCCAAGTTGCGTCGTGCACCAACTTTAGCTAGGTGCAATGTCTTATCTTCTGTGTGAGACAAGGAAGAGGTGCAAATATCTCATACCATGAAAGACTTTGTGAATGCAGGTTCAATAGTGAGGAATATATACATCATGTTTTGTTCCACTGCCTTCTATGTGAGACAGCTAGATTAAAGCTTCTGCATCAGTTCTGAAGGCTGGACCAATCAACAAAAGACAACATTTCTTTTGAACAACATTTTGGGTGCTGCTTTAGAGTAAATAGCTAGGTTTCTTGGTATAGTTATAAGAAAGAGCTCTTAATCAAATTTTTTGCCTGGTTCATGTTTGGTTACTGTACCGTGTTTGTTTTCTTTTATTTGAATATATGCCATTAAAGGTTCTTGACTTGATATGTATCATACTGATTCACAGTGAACACCTCTTGTAGAAAGTTCATGTTCAATTTCTGAATTTGAAGAAAAATACTCTATTCTTTTTCCACTTTAAATCCAGCTAGTCTGAAAAAAGGAATCAAGATTGTTGAAGAACAATTTAGTTCAATGAACTGAGACTATGAAATGGGTGCTTAGAGCAGGATTTTCTGTTCCTCCACTTATTGCTTTGAGTAGGCCACGACCTAGATGATCTATCAACTACGACTTGTGGAGGGGCAGGTAGGTGGTGCATGATAGGAGAGAAACTCACTGAAGGGTGAATCTCTAGGTAGCACACAGAACACCTGGATGAACCTTAGCTGTTTCCTCCCAGCTATTACTGTAAGATAAATGCTAGGGGCATAAAAGGGCATGGCTAGAGCATGCCACTCTCCAAAAATCCATTTTCAGAGGTGATCTTGAGGTTTAAGCTGAGATAGCTCTAAGGAATGCAGGGTGCTAAATTAGATACTGTTTTGTTTCTATCTTAGTACTAACTGAGTTCATTGGTCCTCTTCAGAGCACAAAGGAAAAAATCCAAAATGCATCACAAATACATCCAGGGGCATGCATCAGAGTTTCATATTGTATAGTTATATGGACAGTGACTCCAGTTTAAGCCATTTGAAGTCAGTAGTTTAAGCCAATGGATTTAGATGAGTAATTTTGCAGAGTTGCACCCTTCTAAATCCACTACAGTCTGTTTGGAATTGCCTTGTAATCTTTTATGATAGCACTTCATGTGCATGTCCGTTCCTCTTCTTCACCCATTAGATGTGACCCAAAGCAGTAGACACACTGGCATTTTCTTGAAAGAAATGACCCTCATCAGAGCTGCTGGCTGAAGACCAATGTATATTCTGTGACGGGTCTATAATCAATGTAACATGGAAAAGAAAAATTACAGTTTTGCTGATATGGAATAGCATCGCATTAAAGCATCACTTGTAAGGTTCTTATTCTTAAGGGTTTTTTTCATTAAGGTCAACCAGATATGATGTTTGAAGACCCATACCTGGATATTCAACACATTTTTGTTGCTATAGTAAAGAAAGTGCTTAAGGACAGGGCAGAATAGCTCTTTTTTCCCATCCCCCTAGGCCAGGGGTAGGGAACCTGCGGCTCTCCAGATGTTCAGGAACTACAATTCCCATCAGCCCCTACCAGCATGGCCAATTGGCCATGCTGATAGAGGCTGATGGGAATTGTAGTTCCTGAACATCTGGAGAGCCGCAGGTTCCCTACCCCTGCCCTAGGCTCTATACCTGGACTCAGTTGCTTCCTAGAGATAGTTTGCCCTGTTGGTGGATATATTTGGAGATAATATTGGTAATCATTTTTTTCCAAATTGGGGCAAACAGTAGTCCTGGAGGGAGACCTTTGACATCTGGAAATCTGGAAAACTGTATGCCCTTCTTCCACGTTCCAAATTGGAGGATTGGCCACTAAGGCTACTGGGAAAACTCCCAGTCGGCCAGAAACCTGAGTTGCCTACACTCCTCATAGCCCCCCACACTAAGTGATAGGCAGCTCTCACCCCACATAAGGTGCACCCAGTTTGGCCTCACCCAGCACAATGAGTGGAAGGATGCACTCAGCTTTGCTTCACCCTGTGCAGCATGCAGAAAGATGTACCTGGACCTCCTTCATTCTTTGGGGTACAGAGCTGGCTGGGCAGACTCTTTCTTCTCCCTGTTTTCCTTTGGCAGCAGGTCTAGGGCAAGCTCTTCAATAACAACTTGCATTTGTCCATGAAAGAAAGGAGCCTTAGACCCCTTCCGCACACACAGAATAATGCATTTTCAAACCACTTTCACAACTGTTTGCAAGTGGATTTTGCTATTCCACACAGCTTCAAAGAGCAGTGAAAGCAGTTTGAAAGTGCATTATTCTGCATGTGCGGAAGGAGCCTCAGAGACACAGGATCATATCCTATATAAATGTGAAAAATATGATTGCATTAGGAAGACATTAATTGATCCCATTATAGATAGAGATATCCAGGCAGAGACAGAAAGGCTCTAACATCTATTTTCCTTTCAGGCAAGAATTATGATATTACTGTAAAGGTAGCTAGATTCACCTGGACAGTTTTCACAATTATAAATAAATTGCTTTAAGTAACAATATATATCTAAATACGAGTAATTTTATAGTTTCTCAAACACTGGCTGTAGGTTGTTTTAGCATTTTAAAATCATATATACCGGTATGTTTCAAATCAAATTTTTTTGTATTTTTCTATTGATGTATTTGGAGTTTTCCCACTTGGTGTAACAGAATTATATTGCTGGTCAATGACCATAATAAAATGAGTTGTTTTTTTTAAGAATGAAATATTGAGTTTTCTCTAATCATATAGATGATGTTGAATACTTAGCATAATCCTAATGCAAGAAGTATAACTAGCACTGACACATAAAAAATCCCATCAGAACTACTGTGTAGTAATTCATTTCCTATTTATATAATCAAGAATACATTTTTCATTAACTATTAAAATTTAGTACTGTACATACTACAATTATTTCCTCTGTTCAGCTACAGAACCAATTTGTGCCAATGGGTTATTTTAAACTGGAAAAGAAATTGTATATACAGATGTCTACTATTCTGTCATCCCATTTGAATACATCAACTCCACATTTCTGCAGGGGTCTGCAACCTGCGGCTGTCCAGATGTTCATGGACTACAATTCCCATCAGCCCCTGCCAGCATGGCCAATTGTAGTCCATGAACATCTGGAGAGCTGCAGGTTGCAGACCCCTGTCTTAGAGACTGTACACTCATGGAAGTGGTTCTGTGTGGACTATTAGATGTATTTACTAGCCCACAAGAGAGTATTAAATATGCTTTTGCTATATATCTCAAATTCTGCTCTGACAATCTTTTCTTTTTTCCAAACCCTCCAAAAACATTTTAAGAACTAGAGTAAAGGTCATATGTAATAACCCACTTAAAAATAAAAACAAAAACAAGATCAGTGTAGAACACGGCACTATTGTCAATTTGAGATGAAGAATGTTGGCATTTTGCTGAATTTGAAATAAAAGACTGGAACACTGGAAGCTATCTTTTGTCTGATGCTTTAATAAAAAGAAAGGCCTAGAATATCCTGCCTCAGAGCTATCTTTTAATGCAGTGGTCTTTAGCCTTTTCAATTCTGGGGCTCACCTTTAATCCTTAAGGGGTAGCATGAGAACCACTGGGCTTCAAATTGTCAGATGACATCACAGTTAAGTGAAGGCAGTCACAAAACATCACAGTCATATGGCATAAACTTCATATGACAGGAAGAGGCAGAGCATTATTAGTTTAATGGTCAATATCTTGGGCAGCACGATACATAAGTAAGTTCAAAGTACTGAGCTGAAAAAGCTCTATCTCGTCCTCTCATTCTCCTGCCATTTATCCAATGCCCTTTATATATATTTGCATCATGGAGCCACTTGGGTGCATGAATGATAGCTTTCTCAGGCAACCAATTCACTGGAGAAATGGCTGTTGGGGATGAAGGGAAGGGCAAACTAAGCTGTAACAGGCAGGGATGAAAAACAAAAGGCAAAGGGATGTTTTTGTAGGAAGGGAAGTGTCTTTGAAACCTTCTGTTAATGCAATCCTCTTCATCACTGAGTGAGATCACCTTGCTATCTTCCTGTTTCTTCCTACTCACGCAAATAAATGCAGGAGATTCACCAACCTTCTTCTCTGTGTACTAGGTCCTTTAAAAAAGCCAAATGCTGCAACTTACAGTGGCCCTAGATCAGGGATTGTCATTGTGTTGGCAAAATCCTACCTTTCTCCTCCTTGGCCAATTTTCTTGAATGCTGAAGAACTGACTTTTCCAGCCCCTTATCACACTTCTGCACCCTTCTACCAAGGTTACAATCTTCTCTTCTCTCAGTGCCCTTCAATGCTGTTTTCTGGAGGCCTCCACCACTGGAGATTTAAGTCTCAAGGAGCACCTCTCTAACTTTCCAGATTCTCTTAGTGACACCCACTTGTGCCTTCACTAGGGTTGGTACATTCCCTGAGTCCTACCTTTCCTGTAGTGCAGAGAGTCAGGTATGTATCATGCTGCCCAAGATAATGACCATTAAACTAGTAATGCTCTGCCTCTTCCTGTCATATGAAGTTTACGCCACATGACTGTGATGCTTTGTGACTGCCTTCACTTAACTGTGATGTCATAAGAACATAAGAACATAAGAAATAGCCTGCTGGATCAGACCGGAGTCCATCTAGTCCAGCATTCTGCTACTCTCAATGGCCCACCAGGTGCCTTTGGGAGCTCACATGCAGGATGTGAAAGCAATGGCCTTCTGCTCCTGCTGCTCCTGAGCACCTGGTCTGCTGAGGCATTTGCAATCTGAGATCAAGGAGGATCAAGATTGGTAGCCATAGATTGACTTCTCCTCCATAAATCTGTCCAAGCCCTTTTTAAAGCTATCCAGGTTAGTGGCCATCACCACCTCCTGTGGCAGCATATTCCAAACAACAATCACACGTTGTGAGAAGAAGTGTTTCCTTTTATTAGTCCTAATTCTTCCCCCCAGCATTTTCAATGAATGTCCCCTGGTTCTAGTATTGTGAGAAAGAGAGAAAAATTTCTCTCTGTCAACATTTTCTACCCCATGCATAATTTTATAGACTTCAATCATATCCCCCCTCAGCCGTCTCCTCTCCAAACTAAAGAGTCCCAAACGCTGCAGCCTCTCCTCATAAGGAAGGTGCTCCAATCCTTCAATCATCCTCGTTGCCCTTCTCTGCACTTTTTCTATCTCTTCGATATCCTTTTTGAGATGTGGCGACCAGAACTGAACACAGTACTCCAAGTGCGGTCGCACCACTGCTTTATATAAGGGCATGACAATCCTTGCAGTTTTATTATCAACTTCTTTCCTAATTATCCCCAGCATAGAGTTTGCCTTTTTCATAGCTGCCATGCATTGAGTTGACATTCCCATGGAACTATCAACTAAGATGCCCAAATCTCTTTCCTGGTCTGTGACTAATAGCACAGACCCCTGTAGCGTGTATGTGAAGTTTGGATTTTTTGCCCCTATGTGCATCACTTTACATTTTGCTACATTGAACTGCATTTGCCATTTCTTAGCCCACTCACCTAATTTATCAAAGTCCGCTTGGAGCTCTTCGCAATCCTTTGTGGTTCTCACCACCCTACATAATTTGGTATCATCTGCAAACTTGGCCACCACACTACCCACCCCTACTTCCTGGTCATTTATGAATAAGTTAAAGAGCACTGGTCCCAATACGGATCCTTGGGGGACACCACTCCTGACATCTCTCCATTGTGAGAACTTCCCATTTATACCCACTCTTTGTTTCCTGTTCCTCAACCAGTTTTTAATCCATAGGAGGATTTCCCCTCTTATTCCTTCATTACTGAGTTTTCTCAACAGTCTCTGGTGAGGAACTTTGTCAAAAGCCTTTTGGAAATCCAAGTAGACAATGTCCACTGGTTCCCCCTTATCCACATGTCTGTTTACACCCTCAAAGAACTCTAGTAAGTTTGTAAGACAGGACTTGCCTCTACAAAAGCCATGCTGACTCTTCCTCAGCAGGTCTTGCTTTTCTACATGTTTAATAATTTTATCTTTAATGATAGATTCTACTAATTTACCAGGGACAGATGTCAAACTGACTGGCCTGTAATTTCCTGGGTCCCACCTAGACCCTTTCTTAAAGATTGGTGTGACATTGGCCATCTTCCAGTCTTCAGGGATGGAGGCAGATTTCAGGGATAAGTTGCATATTAATGTGAGAACATCAGCAATTTCATGCTTGAGCTCTTTAAGAACTCTTGGATGAATGCAATCTGAACCAGGGGATTTGGTAGCATTTAGTTTATCAATGGCTGCCAGAACTTCTTCCTTGTCTACCACTATCTTTGCTAGTTCCTCGGATTCACCTCCTAAGAAGCTTGGTTCAGGTGCAGGAATGTTCCTCACCTCCTCTTGGGTGAAGACAGATGCAAAGAATTCATTCAGCTTCTCTGCAATCTCCCTGTCATCTTTTAGCACACCTTTTGTTCCTTCATCATCTAATGGGCCTACCACTTCCCTAGCTGGCTTCCTGCTTTTGATGTACTTGAAGAACTGTTTGTTGCTGGTCTTGATGTTTGCAGCCATGCGTTCCTCATAATCCTTTTTTGCCTCCCTTACAGCTAACTTGCTTCTCTTTTGCCACAATTTGTGTTCTCTCTGGTATTCTTCATCAGTTAAGTTGGACTTCCATTTTCTAAAAGACATCTTTTTTTTCCTAATAATTTCTTCAACCCCCCCTTGTTAACCATGGTGGCTTTCTTTTGGATTGGGCGCTGCCTTTCCTAACCTGTGGAACACATTCCAGCTGAGCTTTTAAGACTGTGTTTTTAAATAATCTCCAAGCACCTTGGACATTTTTGACTCTCTTGATTTTCCCTTTCAGCTTCCTGCGCACTATCCCCCTCATCTTTGAGAAATTTCCCTTTCTGAAGGCAAATGTAACTACATTAGTAGTTGTCACTTGTTCGCATGCAGATACTGAATCTGACAGCATTGTGGTCGCTATTCCCTATCGGCTCAACAACACTGACTTCCCGCACCAGGTCCTGGGTCCCACATAGAATTAGATCTAGGATCACATCTCCCCTGGTTGGTTCTACAACCATCTGCTCTAAGCCACAGTCATTTAGCATATCCAGGAATGTTCTCTCCTTACTATGACCTGAACATGCATTTTTCCAGTTTATGTGGGGATAGTTAAAATTGCCCATTACCACGACATTTTTGCTTTTGTTGGCCTCTCTAATTTCTTTTTCCATCTCAGAATCCTCTTGTGCACTTTGGTCAGGGGGACGATAATATATTCCTAATGTTAAACTATGCTTCACCCCTGGTATTGATATCCACAGTGCTTCTGTAGAGGAATCAGCTCCCCCTGCATTGTCTATTTTATGTGACACTATGCTCTCTTTGATGTAGAGGGCCACCCCACCCCCAATACGCCCTGTCCTATCCTTCTTGTAGAGCCTGTAACCTGGGATAACAGCATCCCACTGGTTCTCCTCATTCCACCATGTCTCTGTGATGCCCACTATATCAATGTCCTCCTTCAAAACTCTGTACTCCAGCTCCCCAATTTTAGGTCTCACCCCAAGGCCAGAATAGATCTTTGACACACTTTTATGTAGGTGATTTTAAGTAGTGTATGATCTTCTTATAATCAACTGAGGACATCTGTAAATCCAAGCAAATCAGTAAGTTGTGAAAGTGTGTCATCAACAGCTTCCTAGTCAGTCACCATGCCAATCCTGCATATCTTGTAATGTTGTTCATTTTGAACATGACAAAATCACTGAGAGGATCAATTGTAAATAATGCAAAAGTAATGTTATGAATGTAACCTCTAGAGGTTACTTATATAAAGGAAAATGTAATACATTTATCCCCCAAACAAATATTCTGAAATAAAATAAAATATTATATATACAAAAAGGTATGTAATGTGGTACAATTCTGTAACCCATAAGTAATTGATTTTACAGTTGATTTTACTGTTGTATATAGTCTATTTTTGAGGTAGCTTCCTGAACTGAGGTGAAATGTAGGTCCAGCATAAAACCCTATTTTAGATAAATCACATAAGAAAGAATACAACCAAAACTACCTCTTATAAAGTAAATTCTGAAAAAAATGCTTCTTTATTCTACACTGACCTGTGCCTTGAAAGTGCTGTAGGAAGTTGCTTCAGAAGATCCATCAGTTACTATTCAGAAGACAGATTCTTTGAAGAATATGTAGCTATATTCCATGCCCCTTTGCTCCTTGAAGTCTTAAAGGGCAATACATGCTGCTGGCTTCCAATACTAGAGTTACATGAACAAGGCAAATTTGAATATCAAACATATTGTTTGCAAAGTCACATTATCATAGAGTCCTAAAATTAGAAAGGGTCTATAAAAAGGGTCATATAGTTTAACTCCCTGAACATTTATTGAAGGAAACTCACAGCTACGGCTTTCCTGACAATTAATTGTTCTTTTAGCAGATTGACCTGTGAGGAGACAGGAAGGCTTGTTTTTTTTAGGAAGCAGAGCTCTACCAGTCTCCCACTGAGGTGCCTGGCAATTAAGGCTGAGAATGGATGCCACCTCTAGAGTCCTATAGGAAAAAAAGATCTGTCTGGACAACCCTTGGTCCCTCATTGAAATACTCAACTGCTAGCTACAACCTTCATAATGCTATCTGAAGTTCTGAGAAACAGTTTTGAACTCAGCTCACTGTCACAACCCTAGTCTTGTCCATTAAATGAATTGGTACTGTGAAAGAAGAATCTTTATTTATTTATTGCAAGCATAGAAAAGCTGTTGACTTCTATTGTCAGAACTGAATACATTAAAGATGGCAAAGCATTATGTTACCCACCATAGAAACGTCATTCTCACATTCCCTTTCTTACTTCCCTTTTGGGTGGGGAAGCACATTCACACTCCCCAGGAAATGATAACTTGAAGGGAACAGACACCCAAGTCTTTCCCTGCTCCCAGATGCAGAACTGCTTCAAAACTAGATAAGAGACAGACTGGTACAGACAAGATGAAACACAAACAATTCTCAAGGCTGCTCCTTAGAACTGGCCCCCAAAGAAATATGTCAGGACCCTGGCTAATATACCAGGGGCTCATGACATTCACCTGCTCTCATGCTCACAACAGATATGTTAAGTCTGATCAGTCTGATACAACCAAAGCTTCCTGACAGCTATTATTTCCTCTCTAATCCTGTCGCTACTTTTTCCTGCCTTATTCTTGAGAACTACTATTTATTTATTCATTTATCTACTTATGTATGTATGTATTTATTTATTTCGATTTGTATGCCACTCTCAGCAAAGTCTCAGAGCGACTTACAGTAGTAACATATAACATTTGATTAAATAGACAATTAAAACAATTAAAACAATTATAATAATTAAAATCCAATCTAATCTAGTTAAAATACATTTAAATTGAAATCCACTAAAATCTTAACTTCAAATCAGAGTAAAAATAAGACCAGCAACAGTTGCCATTTAAAGCAAATAGGGAATTAGGATTTGGGCTGGCAACAAGTGCAATTAAGAATAGACAATTACAATTTAGATTTCAGTTTTTGGTTCTCAGTTTTCAGGCCTCAACTAAAAGTCTGGATGAATGCTCTTCTCTTACAGGCCCTGCAGAACTGCATCAAATCCTGCAAGGCCCTGATGTTAGTTGGCAGGTAGGAGCCAGGGCCAAAAAAGCCCTGGTCCTGGTTGAGGCCAATTTGAAAATGGTAGGACCGGAACCACCAGGAGGTTCACAGTTGTTGACCTCAGGTTTTTGGGGGGAACGTATGGGGTAATGTGGTTCAAAGGTATGCAGATCCCAGGCTTCTCATGGCCTTAAAGGTCAAAACCAATACCTTAAACCTGATCAGTGGTGGGATCCAAAAATTTTAGTAACAGGTTCCCATGGTGGTGGGATTCAAACAGTGGCATAGCGCCAATGGGGCTAGGCGGGACATGACGGGGGCATGGCCGGGCATTCTGGGGGCGGGGCATTAATAATTTCTCTGTTACTGTAAAAAACTCTTACTGTAAAAAAAGTTCCTAATTTCCAGCTGGTATCTTTCTGTCCATAATTTAAACTTATTATAGCAAGTCCTATCATCTACTGCCAACAGAAACAACTACTTCTCCTCCAATTGACTGCCTGTCAAATACTTAATACTTTCAAATACTTAATTTTGTTTCTAGAAATCAGAAGAAGGATACTTTCCTTAAACAAGGAACTTTACCATATTTCTAAAACATGTTTTTAAAACAGCCCAACAGGGAGAATTATCCCGTTTTCTACCTTCACTAACCAGCTACATAGGAAACAACAGGACTTTATGCCAACTGTGAAATCATGAGTGGTCACTACAGTTTAGTAAAGATTCACCATCACCACTGTATGCTAACTTTATTCTGAAGGGCTAATACATTCAATATTCAAAATAATTTGCACTTTAGATTAAGACACAAATTCATTAAAATATGGATCCGATGGACCATTCCTAATGCATAGGCATTTTCAAGAGCTAGATATCAAGGCTACTGCCAGGATACACAGGTCATGACTTTTTTAAAAATTGAGTAAGCATTAGTAGTTAGTACCTTTAACCTTTCACTTATACAAAATGCTTTGTAATCCTTTAGCCCCATAAATACCTAAAATCAGTCATTAACACTCCCTTTTTATTCTTGGGTGACCTTGGGCTAGTCACAGCTTTCAGCCCCACCCACCTCTCAGGGTGTTTGTTGTGAGGGGGGAAGGGCAAGGACATTGTAAACCCCTTTGAGTCTCCTGCAGGAGAGAAAGGGGGGATATAAATCCAAACTCCTCCTCCTCCTCCTCCTCCTCCTCCTCCTCTTCCTCTTCTTCTTCTTCTTCTTCTTCTTCTTCTTCTTCTTCTTCTTCTTCTTCTTCTTCTTCTTCTTCTTCTTCTTCTTCTTCTTCTTCTTCTTCTTCTTCTGTTTAAAGTAAAAAAATAAACCAGAACATCATCCATTGTGAACTAGAATTCGCAATCCATACTGTATATTCTGCAAATAATCCACATTAATTAATCCAGGATTAGCGATACAGATTAGCATAACATACTCACATACAGGAATGCAGAGCTTTTAAGTGGCCAAGCATCATGGCAAATCACAATTTATCATAAAATGAACAGACAGAGTGCCAAAATAAACAGCCTCCCAAGCAAGTAAAGAGTCCCCTGGACCCAACAGTAGTTAAAGGGTCCCTCTTCTTTCTAGCCAGCATGCTCCGGGCTACAAGAAAGAAGAAGAGAGGGGGAGGCGAGGGTGTGGAGACGGAAAAGCGGACCCAATTAGTAACACCCTCTCAACACACACAAATAATTAGTAACCCACTCTCGGGAACTGGTGAGAACCTGCTGGATCCCACCTCTGAACCTGATCCAGAACTCTACTGGTAACCAATTCAATTCACGGAGGATGGGGGTGATGTGCTCCCTCACTGATGTCCAATTTAGGAACCTTGTGATTGCATTTTGCACCAGCTTCAGTTTCCAAATCAGATTTAAGGGCAGGCGAGCATAGATTTCTTGATGTATGGTAAGAACACCTTCCCTCTGGGTGGCTGTTTATATTCATTCCTGTGTTTTGTTCTTGGTCTTGCAGCATTTCTGATGTCTGTAGTAAAGTAACCATTAGCCTGTAAAGCCCAGTTTAGGTGATTCAAGGAAGGTGTTATTGCCATACATGGCCATGAAAACCGGAAAACCCATTCCACAATCTGATTGGCTGCATGTGCAACATGTAAAATAAAGAAAAAGGGCCTGCAATGGCAGGCCAATAATGAATGAGTTGCTGTAAATATATCATACTCATTGCCGAGGAGAGAGAACATGGTTGGGAGACTTTGTACCCTGTGGGACTCTTAAGAGAATCTGCTCACAAACTGCTCAGTGACCTGCACAGAATGGGACCTGCAATGGCAGGCCAAAACAAAAAGGACCTGCAATGGCAGACCAATAATGAACGTGTTGCTATAAATATGTCATACTCCAAGGTCGTAGGTAAGGGGGAGTTTTCTCAGGTTCAAACCCCCCCCCCATTACATCCCCAAAGCTCCGGGGCCCCCATTTGTGCTTTTTTTTGTATTTTTAAAATGTTTTTTCGGTTTTTGGCCTTCAGGAGGCGCAGTTTTTAAGCTACCAGTACCAAAATTTCAGGAATTTGTTTGGAGACTCTTCTGATGATGCCACCAAGGTTTGGTGAGGTTTGGTTCAGGGGTGTCCAAAGTTATGGACTCCCAAAGGGGGTGCCCCATTCCCAATTGTTTCCAATGGGAGCTAATAGGAAATGAGGGTTACGCATATGAGGGTCCATAACTTTGGACTGCCTGAACCAAACTTCACCAAACCTGGGTGGTATCATCAGGAGATTCTCCCAACAAATCCCTGAAATTTTGGTGTTGCTAGCATGGAACTTACAGTGATTGGGTGAAAGGGAAGGAAATAAAGCATCTCCTGCCTGACCATTCATGTGGAAGTGGCTCAAACCCAGAATTTTGCATAAGAATCTTTCGTTTGGCAACTTTCAGAAATCCTGGGTTGGGGGGACTAAAGCAGGCCAGACGTGTCTTGGGAACAGGACTTGTGTAAAGTCCCCCCACCCATTGCAAAAAAGAAATGTTTGTATTGCACTCTAATTTCATTATGTTTGGCCTGTATGGAATCACCCCATGTCAGTTTCTACCTGTACCTTTTTCAGTTACATAAATGAGTAATGATAATGTGATATAGTGGAGGGTCCATGGTCCAGAGATATACCTTCCTATGGAGTAAACCTTTACAACATTATCAACAGATAAATGATGAACACACACACATGCAAAGATGTGTAGACATCATTACCTGTTGCTGGTCATCTATTATCTTATTTACATGCTCCTTGTATGAACATTAGATAGGAACATTGCTGGTGCCATTTGACATTCAAGTATTTTTTTCATTCTGGAACAAGCATGAAAAGATTAAAGCTAACAGATGTCTACAAAAAATTGACAGTACTGGCCACGGTTCCTTATTAGATGAAGGAACATCAGAGTCTACCTGACTTCTATGTAGATAAAATATATTCCTAAACAACATTTTTTTTTCCTCGAAAGAACACTGTGGTGCAGTACTGTCTGGTACAGTGCTGTTAAATAGAGCTTATGCTTTCTAATTAAAAATTCCTTCCAACTGTCTCCAAATTAAAAACAAAATCAATTGAAAGTATACAGGAAAGTTGTACTTTGGGTAGTATAGAAAGCTGCAAAATTGGAATTATTATACATTTCATAACTATTGCCTTTTCCCACTAAGCATTCTCCTTTGGTAACAAGGGGGTCAATTAACATCCTTTTCTTTTTTAAAAAACCAGCAACATGAAAAGGTCAAATGTGAAATAAATAAAAGACCACCTTTCCAGAGGGAACAGTCATAGTACTGAAGAAAGCTTGTACTTTGTCAGCTATAGCTTGAAAGGGCTGGATCTTGCTACAGAATGAAATTAAAATGCCTCTCAGTTGGTGAAAAAGTAGCCACTGGAGAATACAGCTGACATGACTTCTCAGCATACGGTTGACATGAGGGTGCTTGGTGCTATCATTGGGAAAAACTAAGAAAGGCTCCCATTTGAACCACTGACAGTTTGTATTCTTCACACTCATGCATCCAACATGTTATGCTCTGAATTAATTGCATACAGTATTTGCTTGTTAAACAGTCAGTGGACATTTTGTAATTAACTGTCTAGTTCAAAGTCCTGATTTTCATTGCAAACAACTACAAAAGGTATTCTTTTTTTTCCAGTGCTGGTGTTTGTGTTACTCAAAGGGGAATGCATTTTTTTAATAGGCTGGAAGCCTTTTGAGTTTAGACAGAAAAAAATACTATTTCATTTTTTTTTAATCTTGAGGTTTTGCTCAGATGATACATTATGGCATAAATGTAATAAGGAGAAAATCAGACAATAAACATTCACAGTGAAAAAGATGAGCAACTAGTTAAAATTGCATGAAAAAGAAATATTACGTAGTGATGCACTGTAAACACTGTACAGCATTTTAGTTGATCTTGAAACAGGTGGAATTTGGCCTGGTCTGCTAACGCTAAGCACAAAGTATATTTACTGATGATTAAGTGAGTCACATCTGCTTAATATCACTTTTTCAAATAGCAAGCTTGATTGTCAAATAGTTATCTGTATGGCAGTGAAGCTGTGCCACTTCCAGATGAGATAGATAATTATGCATTCACAGGGAACTTCCCAGATGTTAAAACAATATTATTTTGTAAATTTAAAGAAGGCTCCCTCATTCCAAAAATAAATCATGGGTATTTATATTACTGATCATGCTCTAGGAGGCACAGAAAACAGGTTGCCTACCTTTCTCCAGCTGCATCTTGTTCTATGGTTATCTTCCATTCTGATCTATGCCTTTGGAGTGAACTACAGTAATTTACTTTACAAAGAATTCCTCAGAATGTTTAGTTAACATGGTTTCTGATTGAGGCATGCACTGTTATATATGTTTTGAAACAACTTATCTGGTTGCCTGTCTGTTTCTGTATTCATTTTAATTTTAAAATGGAAATATAACAAAATCATATAATCTGGACAACCGTTGTTATATTTCCATATGTTCACATATACTAGAAAATATAAGATCGCTATATTAGAGTGAATAGCTGAACACTACAGAAATCAATATAGTAGCAATTAAAAGAGAGTTGCTTAGCCTATGTGTAACACATTTTCTTAGTGCCCATAAAATGGGACAAGCCAACCAAACTTCAACAAACTTGGGTGGTTCCTCTGAGGAGAGTCACAAGCAGCATTTTCCCCCTCCTGTGGTTTTACTTGATGTTGTTTCTGTTGGATCCCAGAATCACTGGACTTAAATATCTCTCTTTCTCTCTTTCTCTGCAAATGCAAAAGGAATATACATCTATATGCACACTTTGTGTGATGATGGTTCAAATTCAGACTTTGGCATTTCCAATTTTTGAAACAAAAAGAAGTCCTGGAGAAGGCTTCTTCCTTAGGATTGTCATTGTCATTGTCAACAAGAATGGACAATACTGGATAAAATAGACTAGTGGTCTAGCTCAGTTTAAATAAGTTCATGTGCTAGTACAGATTTAAGTCTATATTATTCTGTTGTGACAAAAGAACTTTTTAATTATATTCATCCCAAACTAAGATTTCCTTTATACTACATTAAACTGTGGGGCCAGACTGGTGGCATCTCCTTCACTTTCACAGAGTTGCACAACATTTATAAAGTTCAGGATATTAAGGCCTTAAACTTACCACTGGAGGGGTAATCTTGGAATAAGAGGAGAAATACATTTACAATAGGAAGAAGTGCAAAAAAAAAAAGTTTAAAAAATGCAGGGTATCTTGCCGCACTGACTCACCCAAACAATCCTTGTGCTTATTTATATTGCTCCAGTCTCGGTGTCTGACCAGTCTAATTGCTTCATATACTAAGCTTTGATTTCTCGTTCTCCTTATAGATTTCTTCTTTACAATGTAAAGCACAATATCTGTTCATATTATTTCACACTCTTAAATGGTTCTCTTAGAACCAGAAGCATATAATATTTTGCAACCTGTCTGTAAATGGGATAAAAAGCAGTGAAGTATAGATATAATCAACATATTTTTCTAGTTTAGATTTTCTAGCTTAGACACAAGTTGTGTTTGCTGCTTTGCTACAAGCAGCATTAAGATGTGGCAAAGATGGGTTAATATTGGTTAGTCTCTTGGAAAATGGAATTATGCATAGCTGTTAAACTCTGATACAATAAAGACCAAAGTCTGCGATGACAGGCAAATGTCAGTTGTAGTCTAAAGATTAGTAGACTCAATTTTCTGCATGCAGATTGACTTTTACACATTTAAAATTGACTCATTATTCTTCCAAAATGTGCTGGATTAACAGTGGATGAATATTCTTCTAATTTTCCTTGTTACGGTCTAGTTTTGCTGGTGGGATTCAAATAATTTAACAACTGGTTGTTTACAAGCACCATTTTAACAACTGGTTCTGCCAAAGCGATGTGAACCTGCTGAATCCCACCACTGTATGTGCTATGTGTCAACCCTGCAATCCAATTCAATTTAACTTAAACTTGTGAGCTAAACAGGTACATAAAATCAGATACTAGTTAAAAGTATTTATGCCAATAAAGGCTTGTTACTGTTACTTACTAGTTAAAAGTAGGGGAGCATAACAACATTTCACTGTTATTCTTTCTTTTATAGTGCTATGACTTGGAGAGTATTTCTGTTTAAATTATAATTTGATCTAATTGTCTTTGAATCATTAATCAACTGATATGAAAATAGGATAAATTATTGCAGTGATGTGTGACAGAGGATCCACAAAGAATGGTGGGGAAAAAATCGAGGCCTGAGCTGAAGACTTCTCCCTTTTTGGACATTCTCTATAGGCCTATATCACTGTTTCCAAACATTCTGTCCTTCACAGATAAGAATGGCTACATGTTAAACCCAAACCAGAAAAATCCTGAAAAATGCTTTGTTTGTACTGGGGGGGTTGCCCCCCCCCCAAAGGCTGCAAGAAAAGGAATGTTAAGAAATGGCTCCTGAAAAATGCTGACCCCCCCCCCAGCATTTTTGGATGCTTTGAAAAAAGAAGAAAAAGAATAAGGATAAGATGATTCCTCTCCCCTCACCCTCCCTCACTTACCTGCAACCTGGACCAGTCCACTGGACCTGGCTAGGCCGAGATGACTCAGCCTTACTGGGTCCAGCTTTCAACTCTGTGCCTATCTTCAGACTCCTCATGGGTCTTGGAGGCAGCAGATAGTGTAGGTTTAGCTCTGTGCCACCTGCTGCCTCCCAGACATACATGGAGTCTGGAGGCAGGAATAATTTTTTCAGTTCCTGTTTAATAGCCTGGATTTTTAACCAGAAAAGCAATTATGTAGTATCAGCTTTTTAAAAATCAGATCTAATAACACACACCCCATATATATATATATATATATAGGCCTATATATTAGAATAGGAATATGGGGGGGGTGGGGGGGGGGGGGGGTGGGGGGGGGGGGGGGTGGGGGGGGGGGGGGGTGGGGGGGGGGGGGGGTGGGGGGGGGGGGGGGTGGGGGGGGGGGGGGGTGGGGGGGGGGGGGGGTGGGGGGGGGGGGGGGTGGGGGGGGGGGGGGGTGGGGGGGGGGGGGGGTGGGGGGGGGGGGGGGTGGGGGGGGGGGGGGGTGGGGGGGGGGGGGGGTGGGGGGGGGGGGGGGTGGGGGGGGGGGGGGGTGGGGGGGGGGGGGGGTGGGGGGGGGGGGGGGTGGGGGGGGGGGGGGGTGGGGGGGGGGGGGGGTGGGGGGGGGGGGGGGTGGGGGGGGGGGGGGGTGGGGGGGGGGGGGGGTGGGGGGGGGGGGGGGTGGGGGGGGGGGGGGGTGGGGGGGGGGGGGGGTGGGGGGGGGGGGGGGTGGGGGGGGGGGGGGGTGGGGGGGGGGGGGGGTGGGGGGGGGGGGGGGTGGGGGGGGGGGGGGGTGGGGGGGGGGGGGGGTGGGGGGGGGGGGGGGTGGGGGGGGGGGGGGGTGGGGGGGGGGGGGGGTGGGGGGGGGGGGGGGTGGGGGGGGGGGGGGGTGGGGGGGGGGGGGGGTGGGGGGGGGGGGGGGTGGGGGGGGGGGGGGGTGGGGGGGGGGGGGGGTGGGGGGGGGGGGGGGTGGGGGGGGGGGGGGGTGGGGGGGGGGGGGGGTGGGGGGGGGGGGGGGTGGGGGGGGGGGGGGGTGGGGGGGGGGGGGGGTGGGGGGGGGGGGGGGTGGGGGGGGGGGGGGGTGGGGGGGGGGGGGGGTGGGGGGGGGGGGGGGTGGGGGGGGGGGGGGGTGGGGGGGGGGGGGGGTGGGGGGGGGGGGGGGTGGGGGGGGGGGGGGGTGGGGGGGGGGGGGGGTGGGGGGGGGGGGGGGTGGGGGGGGGGGGGGGTGGGGGGGGGGGGGGGTGGGGGGGGGGGGGGGTGGGGGGGGGGGGGGGTGGGGGGGGGGGGGGGTGGGGGGGGGGGGGGGTGGGGGGGGGGGGGGGTGGGGGGGGGGGGGGGTGGGGGGGGGGGGGGGTGGGGGGGGGGGGGGGTGGGGGGGGGGGGGGGTGGGGGGGGGGGGGGGTGGGGGGGGGGGGGGGTGGGGGGGGGGGGGGGTGGGGGGGGGGGGGGGTGGGGGGGGGGGGGGGTGGGGGGGGGGGGGGGTGGGGGGGGGGGGGGGTGGGGGGGGGGGGGGGTGGGGGGGGGGGGGGGTGGGGGGGGGGGGGGGTGGGGGGGGGGGGGGGTGGGGGGGGGGGGGGGTGGGGGGGGGGGGGGGTGGGGGGGGGGGGGGGTGGGGGGGGGGGGGGGTGGGGGGGGGGGGGGGTGGGGGGGGGGGGGGGTGGGGGGGGGGGGGGGTGGGGGGGGGGGGGGGTGGGGGGGGGGGGGGGTGGGGGGGGGGGGGGGTGGGGGGGGGGGGGGGTGGGGGGGGGGGGGGGTGGGGGGGGGGGGGGGTGGGGGGGGGGGGGGGTGGGGGGGGGGGGGGGTGGGGGGGGGGGGGGGTGGGGGGGGGGGGGGGTGGGGGGGGGGGGGGGTGGGGGGGGGGGGGGGTGGGGGGGGGGGGGGGTGGGGGGGGGGGGGGGTGGGGGGGGGGGGGGGTGGGGGGGGGGGGGGGTGGGGGGGGGGGGGGGTGGGGGGGGGGGGGGGTGGGGGGGGGGGGGGGTGGGGGGGGGGGGGGGTGGGGGGGGGGGGGGGTGGGGGGGGGGGGGGGTGGGGGGGGGGGGGGGTGGGGGGGGGGGGGGGTGGGGGGGGGGGGGGGTGGGGGGGGGGGGGGGTGGGGGGGGGGGGGGGTGGGGGGGGGGGGGGGTGGGGGGGGGGGGGGGTGGGGGGGGGGGGGGGTGGGGGGGGGGGGGGGTGGGGGGGGGGGGGGGTGGGGGGGGGGGGGGGTGGGGGGGGGGGGGGGTGGGGGGGGGGGGGGGTGGGGGGGGGGGGGGGTGGGGGGGGGGGGGGGTGGGGGGGGGGGGGGGTGGGGGGGGGGGGGGGTGGGGGGGGGGGGGGGTGGGGGGGGGGGGGGGTGGGGGGGGGGGGGGGTGGGGGGGGGGGGGGGTGGGGGGGGGGGGGGGTGGGGGGGGGGGGGGGTGGGGGGGGGGGGGGGTGGGGGGGGGGGGGGGTGGGGGGGGGGGGGGGTGGGGGGGGGGGGGGGTGGGGGGGGGGGGGGGTGGGGGGGGGGGGGGGTGGGGGGGGGGGGGGGTGGGGGGGGGGGGGGGTGGGGGGGGGGGGGGGTGGGGGGGGGGGGGGGTGGGGGGGGGGGGGGGTGGGGGGGGGGGGGGGTGGGGGGGGGGGGGGGTGGGGGGGGGGGGGGGTGGGGGGGGGGGGGGGTGGGGGGGGGGGGGGGTGGGGGGGGGGGGGGGTGGGGGGGGGGGGGGGTGGGGGGGGGGGGGGGTGGGGGGGGGGGGGGGTGGGGGGGGGGGGGGGTGGGGGGGGGGGGGGGTGGGGGGGGGGGGGGGTGGGGGGGGGGGGGGG
Organism: Sphaerodactylus townsendi; assembly: GCF_021028975.2. Taxonomy (NCBI): domain Eukaryota; kingdom Metazoa; phylum Chordata; class Lepidosauria; order Squamata; family Sphaerodactylidae; genus Sphaerodactylus; species Sphaerodactylus townsendi. The sequence goes on along the minus strand of NC_059434.1, from coordinate 54,082,307 downwards.
TGGGGGGGGGGGGGGGTGGGGGGGGGGGGGGGTGGGGGGGGGGGGGGGTGGGGGGGGGGGGGGGTGGGGGGGGGGGGGGGTGGGGGGGGGGGGGGGTGGGGGGGGGGGGGGGTGGGGGGGGGGGGGGGTGGGGGGGGGGGGGGGTGGGGGGGGGGGGGGGTGGGGGGGGGGGGGGGTGGGGGGGGGGGGGGGTGGGGGGGGGGGGGGGTGGGGGGGGGGGGGGGTGGGGGGGGGGGGGGGTGGGGGGGGGGGGGGGTGGGGGGGGGGGGGGGTGGGGGGGGGGGGGGGTGGGGGGGGGGGGGGGTGGGGGGGGGGGGGGGTGGGGGGGGGGGGGGGTGGGGGGGGGGGGGGGTGGGGGGGGGGGGGGGTGGGGGGGGGGGGGGGTGGGGGGGGGGGGGGGTGGGGGGGGGGGGGGGTGGGGGGGGGGGGGGGTGGGGGGGGGGGGGGGTGGGGGGGGGGGGGGGTGGGGGGGGGGGGGGGTGGGGGGGGGGGGGGGTGGGGGGGGGGGGGGGTGGGGGGGGGGGGGGGTGGGGGGGGGGGGGGGTGGGGGGGGGGGGGGGTGGGGGGGGGGGGGGGTGGGGGGGGGGGGGGGTGGGGGGGGGGGGGGGTGGGGGGGGGGGGGGGTGGGGGGGGGGGGGGGTGGGGGGGGGGGGGGGTGGGGGGGGGGGGGGGTGGGGGGGGGGGGGGGTGGGGGGGGGGGGGGGTGGGGGGGGGGGGGGGTGGGGGGGGGGGGGGGTGGGGGGGGGGGGGGGTGGGGGGGGGGGGGGGTGGGGGGGGGGGGGGGTGGGGGGGGGGGGGGGTGGGGGGGGGGGGGGGTGGGGGGGGGGGGGGGTGGGGGGGGGGGGGGGTGGGGGGGGGGGGGGGTGGGGGGGGGGGGGGGTGGGGGGGGGGGGGGGTGGGGGGGGGGGGGGGTGGGGGGGGGGGGGGGTGGGGGGGGGGGGGGGTGGGGGGGGGGGGGGGTGGGGGGGGGGGGGGGTGGGGGGGGGGGGGGGTGGGGGGGGGGGGGGGTGGGGGGGGGGGGGGGTGGGGGGGGGGGGGGGTGGGGGGGGGGGGGGGTGGGGGGGGGGGGGGGTGGGGGGGGGGGGGGGTGGGGGGGGGGGGGGGTGGGGGGGGGGGGGGGTGGGGGGGGGGGGGGGTGGGGGGGGGGGGGGGTGGGGGGGGGGGGGGGTGGGGGGGGGGGGGGGTGGGGGGGGGGGGGGGTGGGGGGGGGGGGGGGTGGGGGGGGGGGGGGGTGGGGGGGGGGGGGGGTGGGGGGGGGGGGGGGTGGGGGGGGGGGGGGGTGGGGGGGGGGGGGGGTGGGGGGGGGGGGGGGTGGGGGGGGGGGGGGGTGGGGGGGGGGGGGGGTGGGGGGGGGGGGGGGTGGGGGGGGGGGGGGGTGGGGGGGGGGGGGGGTGGGGGGGGGGGGGGGTGGGGGGGGGGGGGGGTGGGGGGGGGGGGGGGTGGGGGGGGGGGGGGGTGGGGGGGGGGGGGGGTGGGGGGGGGGGGGGGTGGGGGGGGGGGGGGGTGGGGGGGGGGGGGGGTGGGGGGGGGGGGGGGTGGGGGGGGGGGGGGGTGGGGGGGGGGGGGGGTGGGGGGGGGGGGGGGTGGGGGGGGGGGGGGGTGGGGGGGGGGGGGGGTGGGGGGGGGGGGGGGTGGGGGGGGGGGGGGGTGGGGGGGGGGGGGGGTGGGGGGGGGGGGGGGTGGGGGGGGGGGGGGGTGGGGGGGGGGGGGGGTGGGGGGGGGGGGGGGTGGGGGGGGGGGGGGGTGGGGGGGGGGGGGGGTGGGGGGGGGGGGGGGTGGGGGGGGGGGGGGGTGGGGGGGGGGGGGGGTGGGGGGGGGGGGGGGTGGGGGGGGGGGGGGGTGGGGGGGGGGGGGGGTGGGGGGGGGGGGGGGTGGGGGGGGGGGGGGGTGGGGGGGGGGGGGGGTGGGGGGGGGGGGGGGTGGGGGGGGGGGGGGGTGGGGGGGGGGGGGGGTGGGGGGGGGGGGGGGTGGGGGGGGGGGGGGGTGGGGGGGGGGGGGGGTGGGGGGGGGGGGGGGTGGGGGGGGGGGGGGGTGGGGGGGGGGGGGGGTGGGGGGGGGGGGGGGTGGGGGGGGGGGGGGGTGGGGGGGGGGGGGGGTGGGGGGGGGGGGGGGTGGGGGGGGGGGGGGGTGGGGGGGGGGGGGGGTGGGGGGGGGGGGGGGTGGGGGGGGGGGGGGGTGGGGGGGGGGGGGGGTGGGGGGGGGGGGGGGTGGGGGGGGGGGGGGGTGGGGGGGGGGGGGGGTGGGGGGGGGGGGGGGTGGGGGGGGGGGGGGGTGGGGGGGGGGGGGGGTGTGGGGGGGGGGGAGTGGGGGGGGGGGGGGGGGGGGGGGGGGGGGGGTGGGGGGGGGGGGGGGTGGGGGGGGGGGGGGGTGGGGGGGGGGGTGTGGGGGGGGGGGGGGGGGTGGGGGGGGGGGGGGGTGGGGGGGGGGGGGGGGGGGGGGGGGGGGGGGGGGGGGTGGGGGGGGGGGGGGGGTGTGGGGTGTGGGGGGGGGGGGGGGGTGGGGGTATTGGGCCATGGGTGTGGTGGGGGGGGGACTTCCTTCCTTCCTTCCTTCCTTCCTTCCTTCCTTCCTTCCTTCCTTCCTTCCTTCCTTCCTTCCTTCCTTCCTTCCTTCCTTCCTTCCTTCCTTCCTTCCTTCCTTCCTTCCTTCCTTCCTTCCTTCCTTCCTTCCCCTTAGTTAGGGTTAGGTTTTATGGCACTATCAGTAACTGGTAATAGTTCTGTTTTTAACTGTGAATTCTCAGTGTAAGCCACTCTGAGCCCATTTCTGGGAAATGGTGGCCTATACATCAAATAATAAATAAAATAAGAAATGACACCAACTGCTACCTGTTCTTCTGTCTGGTATGGGTTTCCTATGAAGAACAGATAAGATGTTACAAAGAAATGATCCGTGCCAGGCAGGGAAACCATGTGAGAGTCAGCTTCATGTGGATAGCATGCTGGATTGAACATAGGTTCAAGTCTGGTGGAACCTTAAAGACCAACAAGATTTCTAGAATATATGCTCTCCAAAATCAAAGCTCACTTCATCAGAGAACTAGAATCACATGTTTATTGGTAGTATGGTATTTCATGGACACTTTTTCAACAGGCTTCCATATGAAATAAGCTGTTTCCAGGGATTATGAATATGAGTAGCAGCTGCAAGAGCTGCAGGCATGGACAAGAATGGTATCTGATACCCTGTTCCTGCACTTACTGCTGCTGCAGCAGCCACCTTCCTACCCCCTGGTCTTCAGTCATTTTCCCCACTAAGCAGATGAAAAAGCACAATCATGGCAGCAATTAAACCACCCAGCTTAGAAAACTTCCCTTTCCCTCAACTTTCCCTTTCCCTATCAAGCACTGCTACAGCAGCATCAATAAAAATAACAGCAGCAACAACAACAACTCTTTATTTATATTTTCTTTTTCTCCTTGACTGGGATCCAAAGTGGCTTTTGATATCATTCTCTTATCCTCACAACTTTGTGAGGCTGGGTAGACAGAGATTTTGATGACCCCAAATTCAAGCTTCCTTGACAGAGCTTCCATGACAAAGAAGGGATTAAAGCCTGGTTGTCCCAGTTACTAGGTTAACCACTGTGCCACGCCAGCTCTCAGTATAACACAGATTATCAGGGAAAGGGGAAAAATATTTTGAGGGGTGAAGTAGACTATGGCACAGCAGTTGCTACTGCATGCCAATTTGAAAGCAGAACTCTTTCTCCTTATTAAGGAGGCGGAGGAACTTTCCACAGCCACTACACACATTTTCCTTTGGGCTAGAACAAGAAGTTGTTGTTCTTGGCTTTTTAAAATCTTGTGCTTAAGAGGGAGAAGCTCAGGGAATAGCATGAATTTGGATTGCACAAAATGTTACATAGATGTTTCCCTTTAATGTAGGGCCTTCTGGATTACATGTGAGGGGAAAAATAATCTTCAATTTTATTCTCAGTGTGGCAATAAGTCTTACAGGTTTGTTGTAACAGTTATTAAGTAGAATGTATGTAAAATGCTCTGGAAACTCAAAACAAAAATGCTGTTGTTGCCTAACTATTACACTGAAATCAGTTTTCTCAAGGGAGCACAGATAGGAAACAATATCCCCTTTGCCTCCTATCTGTTACAGTTTGAATTTGTTAATGCTTTTGTATGTGATAAGGGCCACCAACAGATAGATGTGCAAGATCTTGGGGGGGGAGGGGTTGCCTTCCTGCTGTAATGTCTGAAAGAAACATACATCAATGAGATACAGAAGCCCAGTTGCAAATGTAGCTTGCATACACATCTCTATGTATGGACATTTCACACAAAAAGGAAAACCATGAGAATACTGAAGTATCCACTTGTTGGTACTTCTTATGATTTGTACAGTTATTCTATTGTATAGCATTGTCTTCTAAATACCCAGAGAATGCTTCTGATGTTACACAACAGATGTCCTGATGTGCTGAGAATGCTTCTGATGTTACACAAAAGGGGACCATACTAGGTTGCTGAAAGTGAACTTCCTGGAACACAACAGCTAACTGGTGTTTTGGCTCCACAGAATGGCAGATCAGAATGAAATATCTGCCAATTTGGCCATTTTACTAGCTATTTTAGTTGCAAATCCTTTCATCAATTGCCTTGCATAGAAGAATATGTAAAGACATATACCTTAACAGTGTCTAGAATAAAGATGTTATTGAACACAATTCATTATCTCTTTTACTCTAATCATAATTCAAAATTCATACATTGAGGGTGTTAACATGAGCTCCCCTTAATGTAATAATCATTACAATTAGAACACTAAAAGCAACTACCACCAGGATAAAATTAAAAGGGTGGCCTACTTTCACCTTTAATTATCTCGAAAGGAAAACTGTAATTCTTAGAAATCTATTTTCACTATCTCAGCACTTGCTAAAATATTCTAGTATCTTCATGTCATTCTCACTCTCTGATTACAAGCGGAAGAAAATTGCTGAGAGCTTGGAAGCAGCTATTTCTTGTCCATTTTTTAACGTCTGTTGATTAATTGTGCACATGTGTGCACATACACAGAGAAAGACGGATACCTAAATCCTCTTATTTTTTGCCTTTTTCTTGAATACAACTGTTCTTCATTCCATCATTGTCATCTAATCTCTCTCTTTCAGCTATGCTTATAATTCGTTGCTGTTCCTTTTCTTAAGTGAATTCCTCCATTTTCTTGGACAACATAGTTTCAATAAGGTATGATCAAGAACCTGTTGAATCTGTTGATTAAGTGGTCCATTCCACACAAGACCCTGAAAACGTTCTACAAACATTTTCAAAACATTTTCAAAAACTCCCATTTACCACACTGACGCCCTGATTAAAAAAAAAGCCTGATGGAAATATAGCTTGTGACAGCACAAGTTCAGAAAATAACGCCAACAGTAAAGTCCAGGGATTGTGGAGAGGTTTGAGAAATGTTTTAATGAGATTGTACAGCAAGTGAAAACATTTTCAAAATGTTTTCAAAAAAGGATCACTAGGGATCAGCATGCAAATAAAATGTTTTCAGGCAGGAAATAAAACATTTTGGGCTAAAAACCATATGGAATGCCATAGAGGAAACATTTTGTTTTCTGATTCAAAATGTTTAATTTGGTTTGTGTGGAAAAGTCCTGTGATTGGTTGTGAGACTGTTTCCAGGACAGGATAATTCTGGATGAGTGGGAAGATGTTTAAAAATGTGCACAGTTCTTTAGGACAAATTATTGGAAATACTCCACAGTGCAGATGTTAGTTCTTAGTAACATGCATTTCTTAGTAACATGCACATAGTTTCCAACATAATTATACAAAATCCTTGATTACCCATTGGAAAGTGTTTATTCTTATATGATGCATGCAGTTCAATATTAATGGAAATGTGTGTTTCTAGCATTTGCCAATAGCTCAGTTCTTTCAACTACATAACTACACAGGCATAAAATTTCCTCCACCAGCCTTACTTTTCAGCCGATTTACTTTTAAAGCTCCTTGGCAGGTACATACTGCCAATATCTTCTAATCTAATCTTGTATTTTTTTGGATTCACAGTTACCTCTTACCACCAAATATCTGGCAATATGCTAATTCAATAACTGAGGACTAATTAAGCTGCAGCAACTATCTGAGAAATATATTTCCACCTCAGTGCAAAATTATGATCTTAGGCTGCAGTCCAGAACTATTAGAAAGTACTGCAAGAAATACCTAAAGTACATTTCTTGTTGATTGGTTTTATGATTGAAGTGTGATATTGAACAGCAAAAAATTCAAAAGCAACGAGAATATATTACTGTAAATGGCCTGTGTATATAGCTCAGTTCCAAAAGCATATGGCAAATGTGAAAAAAAAATATGGACTCCGATGTGAATGCTTTTTAGACACTAAAATAATGTAAATTCAGGGGACAAACTAGTTCCTCCCTGTCTGACAATCTGCATAGATGGCTTTGAATTAGAGGAGTTGAGACTGCTGGTGTGGTAATTTCCTAGCACATGGAAGAGTATGGATCTGATAAGGAGGTGAGTCATCTCCGCTGTAGTATTTATTGACAATGAGCTGCTAATATAAGTATGAGCTCTGTTCTAGGAGTCCAATTCGACCTTCATTTCATACACTGAACAGCCATTTGACAGCAAGCATTTTTTTTCAAAAGTCCATCTACAAAATGATGGGTGGGAATATAATGCTGACCTGTATTACATGATTGTTATGAAGATCTGTAAGATAGTGTGCATGGCAGCATTTGGTACAAGTGCTACATAATGTGTATTATTATACATCTGCATCTTACAGTCCTCATATTTAGAAATATGATCCTATTGGAATACAAAAATATTGCCCATAGTAATGGAATGGAGCCCACTCTGAGGTAGGAGAGGGAGGTGAAGAGGTCAGATCAAGAGCTTTGAATCATTTCAGTTTCCCTCTCTTCATCTCAACATGATTATACACCAGTCAAATGTTGAAGTGATGGCTTGTGGGCAAAGTTCAAGCATAACCACAATAATGGGTTTTCACTTCTGTGTTTCTTTGCTTCAAGAAAATAAAAATTGTACATGGCTAGTGACCTCTTGTGACATTCCTATTTTAATCTTACATTCTTCCTTGTTTTTCTAGCTGCTTTTAAAAAATGAGGCATGTAAGTAGAGGATTACAGAGGTCTTATGCTTCCTTTCATTGGAACTAAAATAATTAACAAAGTTATAATCACCTTATTAAAACATTATATATTTCTGATGAAAGATATATTTCAAAAAGTGATTACTTGCTAAGTAAACATACAAACTAGATTACTTTTTTTGCAGGGAAATAGCTTTTAAATCTCCTGTGCAACATCAAAAGAGACTCCCCACATTAAACACTTTTTAAAAAAAACTACTGCATTGAGAATTCAAACAAATAAATGTCAGATAATTTAAAATGAATTTCTAATAATAAAGCATTTTGCATTCATTTTGATTCATAACATATCATATTACCCACAAGTCAGAATGACTGATACTGAATTTATTTCCTGGAATGTAAATGATTCAGGTAATCCTATTAGAAAGGAAACTATACATTTATTATGAAATAAATAAATGACACTGCAGTGTAATGTAGATGGCTGGAGAGCTATTTCACATCTTCAGAAAAAAATTAAATAAAGAAAAAGGTTTAAATTAATGAATGTCTAGAATGTGACATGGGCCATCTATCTATTTGAGCTGGGGGAAATAGGGCTCTTTAAAGCAGCATTGTGATTAGCCATGGGTAAGACATATGTAGGGAAGGATTTTGTGTCTCAAGCAAAGAATTTCATGGGGAAATTTTTGAATTTTTTTATCCATACTTTTTTAAAGAAATCATTTTTACCTCTCCCATGCACATATTTAACTCACAGGTTTTTATAATGTTGTCATTTTCTGTTTTCTCAAGCCACATTTACCACAAAATGTACAATTTTCACCATTTTTGCATCAATATATCTGCATGATACATTAGACATAAAAACACAATGGACACTTTGTGATATATATGTTTATGTAAAGTGCTGTCAAGTTACATCCAACTTGTGTCATATAAATTGCATTAAATCCTGTTCAAAGTACAATAAAATGAATCTATAAAAGCAGCAATTAAGAGTAAGAAGCCAAAAAGTTGACAAAAATATAGGACAGTATAAAGACTGTTTAATCCTGACTTCACACAGGCCTGAACTAGATTTTACAACAGTCACAAGTCCAACTCCTGATTGCGAATGCCGTTAGAGCAAACAGTGGCCATTTACAAAAGCCACAAGGACCAACCCTGATGAGTCCCATGATGTATCAGGACCAGGAAATCCTTTTTCTTTCCTGCCTCTTCAAGTGTGAGATAGCCCTGGCGGGGGTGGGTGCTGCTTTGGCACTTGAAAATGTGTGTGGATTTCTAACAATGAACAACCCTGCTATCAACAGGTAGACCAACCTGGTTACCCCTCTTGTTAAGCAAAGTCTGTCTTTTGATAATTACCCTACCCCCCCCCCCCAAAAAAAAAGGAAAGTTAACCTACCATTTTGAATAACAATTGTTAGGACTGTAGCTTGATCTGATTCAAATTAATTTGAAAGTCTCAAAGGATGTCACTCTCAACTAATGATGAATTTATTACTGCATCAATATGTGACTATCACAAATTAGTTTCTTTTTTTCTATAGCCCCAGTAACATTTAGTGAAAGAAGATGTATGATATCATATTAACACACTCAACTTTTGCTGTCCCATTCCATTTTATTGGCTACCACTGGCATAGGTCAGATAAGTGATGACTGTAACATTTACATCATTAATTATTTCAATCAAACAATACTGGGAAATGTGAAGGTGTACATATACAAAATAACATGTTATCTGAGACATACATACATGTGTAATATAATATCAGGTTTGGGTTGTTTTTAAAGGTGCCTTGGGATGACAGGGACCTTCATGGGGTACAATGGCATAGTCAACCATCCAAAGTGGCCATTTTCTCTAGTGCTCTCTGCACTGATCACAGTAGATGAATTGATTTCTCTCTATGAGCTGTAATTTCAGAAATCCCGAGTCCCACATGGAGGTTGGCATACCTAATTTGAGCCCCTCTTTGAGGTTGTGGCACAAGCCAAACACTCTTCCTGCCCCCCGCCTTCATGGTTCTGAGTGGACTTATTTACATAAAGTTGTATGGGAATGGAACAGAGGGTTAAAGAAAACAAACTTAACACTTCTGCTCAGAAGAAGTAACTTTTATTTTGTTCACTAACACTGAGTTCCAACACTAACACTGAGTTCCAAGTGTACCACACTTATGGAGCCCTTAAAAGGTAATTTTTAAAAGAGGTTAACTTTAGCTGCTGAATTAAACTGTGAGCCAAACTAGGTATTAGGCAGCCTCTGTCCAATCCATGGTCACCAGTGACATTTTAGAAAAGCACTTGGCAATTTAAATGTGACCTGAGAGCCAGATTCAAATCATGACATCAGGACCAGGTGATCTTAAAAAGAGGTGGCTGCTGGTTTGGTTCTGGACTGCAAAGGCATCTGAGGGGAAGAGAGTATTTTTCCCACCCACTCTCTGCTCTGTTTCACTCTCAGCTTGCACCCAACATTTTGTGTTCAGCTGAAGGGATTCTCCCTGCCACCAGTTGCTGAAAATAGCTTTAGGGTGTTTGCTCTTCAGGCTCTGATCCTGGGTGCCTTTTCAGTCCAAAAAGTACATAGTTGTACTCAGTGGTTGTGGCAATGGGAAAAAGTGCTAATTTATTGTAGAGATTTGATAATTAGAGAACATCCAATGATATTAGTCCCCATTTTCACTGGAAATGATATCAGTGCACTGTGTAAAGGAGGTATACACCAGTCTTCTCCTCCTAAATGTTTCTGTGAATGTTGTATGCAGCTAGCAACCTGTTGCACCAGGAAAGGATTGGAGTTACCTGAAACTCATATAGGGAAAGATTAGGAAATCTTTACACATGTTGTTTTGTCATACCTGAAGTCTGTTAAATCACATCCCCCTCAAACAAACATAGGAGCCATTCATCCACATTGTAACTATTTCTACACTAAGGCAGTTCCACACTAAGTAAACAACATTAATCAAGAGGAACTTTCTCAGAACAAGGCTGATCCAGACACAGGCTTATCACAGAGGTCAAGGATAGATAGGCTTCTTTTATAATGTTCTGGAATGATAAATGTCAAGAAGGAATATGATCATGAATATTCTTTAAATGCTGTAGCTGTAAGACTGGAAATAAAATTAAGTTATGTATTCATTTTCAATTTATTCATTATTTATTCATTTTCAATTCATTCAAGTTCAATTTATTCATTTTTTTTTAGCCCTATGCACACATTACAATGAATGTGTTTGTGCAGGCGGGCATGTGTTCTTCCTGTTCCAGACCTTTATGCAATTTGTTAAACACCTGAACAGTTTATTCTTCACATGATCAAATGTTTAACTGTTTAACCAATCAAATGTTTAACTGAGCAGGTCAGGGGAAAAAAGCAGTGCACATGATCTTACCTCTGCTGTCCATGTACTGATTGTAACATCTGTGTAGGCGTAAAGCATTCTTGTTTTTAAAGATCACATAGGAGTACCTAGTGTCACTTCTGATTGATTTAAAGCACTACTCTATGTAATGTAAGTCATGCCTTCTGCCAATGTTATACTGCTTCTGAAATCATACTTTCAGGAATGTGATTGAAGAAGTTATTTGAGTTAAGGGAAACAAGAGATGTTAGCCTTGTACCACCAATGAAGTTCAAATCAGTTGTTGTTCCCCAGTCTGAATTAAGCAGAGGTCAACAAGAGTTCAAAAAGCCTCTATTTGTGGCATGCAGGATTTTGTACTCAGCAGTTTGAAGAACTTTGAGGGGAGAAGGGCATGGCATGAAAAAAATGGTGTCAAATGTAGCTAATATTGATTATTCATCTGATTATGAATCTTTTTTGTGTTGTACAGTTCCTACATCATTGGTGCAAATAAAATGTTAGTGTCCAGTGACAGGACCTGACCTGTACTTGTATGTGCAACTCACCTCAACTGAGGCAAACCATAGGCCCAGCCATCATGTGCCTGAAATAGATTTTGGGTTCAGTAATTTAGTTTGATAGCACACCCTAGATGGATGTATGGAATGACCCAGAAGGCAGCTACTGCTGGACAAGACTCCATGACACTTCCTGGTTGGGTGAAGGGGTTGAGGGTAGGATCCAACTTTGAGAAGGGATTGAAAAGAGGGCCAAAGGAGAATCTGCAGGAGACCAAAAAGGACTGAAATTCTACAAAGCTTGTGACAATGGAGGGTACAGAGAGGGAGAGGAAATCTGGTAAAAAACCTCTGTCCAATCTATGGCTTTGTGAATCCTATACTTCAGGAAAGGACGTGGTGGAACCAGGCAGTGGACCTTACCAAGGGGCAGAACCACAGTTAAGCAGTAATTGAAGCAAGAACAGCTATGGTCACACTGTACAAGTTAGTAAAATTTAAAGTATAGCATGTTTTCACATTAAGCTCAGTATTAAAACAACCTACCCATTTTCAGGTTTAATTCCCAATCAGTTTTTATAACAAATATAGAATGTATGATCAGATTACATTTATGTCCTGTGGCATTTTATCATGCATTCATAATTTCACAAAACATCATTAAAGCACAATCAGTGATTTAAAAAAAATTATTAAAGAACAATTAAGCTACATAGTATATCCTTATGTACTGACAGCTTGCAGGACTTTTTTGGTCAAGGTTTTTTTCCCCAAAATAAATTAAAATAAATATCATCAGTAAGTAGAGTAAGAAACACAAGCAGTTAAGCAGTTATATTCATTTAGTTCTTTAATTATTATTGAAGAAAACAGATACCTGTTGGCCAGTTTTCTGTTGAAAGTAGCACACAGTGCTACCCTGTATTTATATAAAAGTAAAGAGGAACACATACAAGTGTAGTACTTTTCAAGGGCTGTCTTGGCTAGCTAATCACCATTTTTGTCTTCATCAGAGGTAGCAAATGCCACCAATGGTTAACAGCTATTTGCATAGCGATGCTTAGCAGGGATGCCTCCTGTTCTCCACTTCTGTTATTTTCTGCCAGATAATTCTGTCCTCAGTTAATAGGGCAGAACAAACACACTGAAGGAATCTCTATGGGATTGCAACAGCTGAACTTGTGAATGTCTGCTGATGACCTGCAACTAACCTTGGTAGATTCTTCATGGGGTTAACCTTCCTTCTAATGCTGGCAGTGCTCTTTAAACCTTTCTTACTAGCCTATGCAGATGAATAAATCACCCCAAGGCTATTTGCTGTTTAGAAACACACACTGGGGTTCATTTTAGGGAAAACAGACTACCACAACAGAACTAGCACTTAACAATTCCTTAGTTTCTTGTTTATGAAATTATTCATGCCCACCAGGAAGCAGTATAGCGATTGTATATTCTCTCACAATGTCTGGGTCTTAAAGCATCAGAAACCATATCCCTATTGCCCTGCCAGTGTGGTCATAGCTTCTAACCAGCTGTCTCAGTTGCTGACCCCCTGCTTCTGTTGGCAGAGCAACTGCAGAAATATTAGAGGACCTGCTACTAAGGGTCAGCATGGGCCATATGCGTGTGACTTTTACATGTCCATTCCCTGACCCAAAGGCAACGGATCTAAGTCCTTGCATATTAAGGCATAATTGTGGGGAGCGATATTTCAAGTGAAATATGAGGAGGATAGAAATAGAAAAAAATAAACTAGATTCAATATTTATTGAACACATGAACTGAAAAAATAGCACAAAAGGAGAGTACATATCAGTGCACTAATGTGACCAAGACTGGAGTATGTACTAATATCTAAAAATCTCATGAGACCCGGAGATATATCAGAGAGTTGGCCTAGACATTGGGATACCCAGTTTTAAATCTCTTCACATGTCACAGAAGCTTGCTGAAGGAACCTTAGGCCACTCAAATGTGATCAGCCTAGTTTAATTCACATGGTTGTTATGAGGATAAACTGAAAGAGTGGAGAATGATGTAAGTTGTTTTGAATCCCCATTGGAGAGAAAGGTGGGTTATAAATGAAATGAGAAAATAAATAGCACAAAGCATGTAAACTGAGGAATATGCAATCAGCAATTCAGGACCTATACAGGGACTGTTAAAAGGCCAGGTGATTAAATTTTCAATCTGATGAATGGCATTATAAGGGTTACCAGGCAGCCCTACAGGATGCCCTTGAGTGAGGTCAAATAGAAGGTTATTGTCCTGTAAACACTGATCATTTATAACGGCCTGGGTTTTTGATAGTCATAGAACAAAACTCTGATTGGTGTGGAGCAGCTTTCTCATAGAAAGCTAGTTGTGTCATCTAAAGAGGAACCTTAATTGAAGAAAGGTCTGTTCATGATATAAGACTAAGACTCTACATACCTCTAGCTGCACAGGGACCTTGGTTATAGGGAGCCCCAGGAGACTCTGTGTCATAGCTCTTAGTAAGGAGGAGGGCTGGCAGTTGTACTACATTCTGTTAGATATGGCATTACTTCTTCATCCTTGTGATCTTACCCACAGTTGGAGGTCAGACACACAGCCATATGGACAAGCGACAAGTCCATGAGTACAAAATTAAGGATATACAGTATTCTCATAATCTGTTTTTGTCGATGGCTACAGAAAATGGTCACAGAAAATATCAAGGTAAAATGGAGTTCTGGAAAGAAGTCAGATGTGGAAGGCTTCAACATGAAATCCAGGAGAGCATCTCTTAAAATAAATCTTCTGTTCATAATGTAGCTTTTGTAGGGAGGTTCCCACTAAGAGCCCAATCCACATGGGGGGCAATCAGTATGTGGGAGTGGTGGAGAGCCATGTTGGTATGTTTGCATCACTCAGTTTCACACTTAGAAGTATCCACCACCAGGAAGTTACGCCAGCCTTTGAGCACACACCAGCACAGGGGTGGATGGGCCTGGGAGCATTTCCATGGGTGGAGGTGACTTTAGTTGGCTTTCACTGACCTTCCAGCCTGGGAAGCCCCTCTCTGCGGTTGCCAGCTTACACTATTGAAAAGTGTGGCATAAGCCTGTTAGTCTATGGGGATATTCAGGCAGCAAGAAGGTTTTTAAATTTCCCTCCTCTCCACACTGTCCAATGCCTCTTTGGAGGCAGCACAGTGCCATCTTCATGGTACTGTCACCAGCTGCCATGGAGCTCCTCCCTATCTGGATAGGTCCCATGGTGGAATAAGGCAGAGCTATGATGTCTTTTATTTATTTATCATTTATTTTATTAGAGTTCCATGATGCCCTTCCCCTTGCAGGCTCATGGCAGCTCACAACATATTAAATACAATTTTAAACACAGGACCAAAAGGGCCACATTCAATTTAACATAAAGTCATGAATAATTTCAATCATACTGCACCCTATTCCTAGTGCACAGAGCATGCCGCATTTCATTCTACATAGATTACTGAACATCAGTATTAAAGTAGCGACTCTCACTGATACTGTCTATACCACTTTTTAGCTACCCAGACTTAAAATATGTAAAGTGATATAGCAATAAGAAGATATTTATGTTCCTTATCAAGTCTGAAGTGATGATAATTCACCACTGCTCTGTTGCGCGCCTTCCCCTTTGATTATAGGCATAATTGCAGTAACCTTGATGAATAAAGAAGCCCTTGTTTTTAAGTAAGCTGCGTGCATGCTGACATCTTTACAGAAAATAATTCAGATGCAGTTTTGCGGTCCTCCCTTTGCTGTGGATATGCATCATGATTTTTTTTTCTTTTAAAAGTCTCATGCAGTAAGTCTTTACCCTTGGCAAGGACAAAAAAAGGGAGTCGTAGGAGGACTTTTACATTACTAATCAAAAGACTTGCCTACTATAATTGTGATTTAGCTTAAATTTAGGAGAGCCAGCACGGTGCAGTGGTCAAGAGTGGTGGATTCTCATCTGAAAAATGTTTGTTTCTCCACTTCTATACATGAAACCTGTTGGACGACCTTGAGCTAGTCACAGTTCTTTTTGAAATCTCTCAGCTCCACCTATCTCACAAGGTGTCTGCTGTGGAAAGGGGAAGGAAAGGTAATTGCAAGCCACTCTGAGATGTCTTAAAGATAAAGAAATGCAAGGTATAAAAATCAACCTTTTTCTAATTCAACATCAATTTCAATTTTTACTCTTTCACAGTCTGAGAACAATAATTTTACACTAAAATGAGAAACAAGACTCCCACCTTCCCACCATTTTGCATTTGTTTTTCTTAAAGAAATGCTTGCTGTAATAAGATTCCCACCATATGGGAGGCATGTGTGGAATGGATACATGAGGAGAAGTATGCTCAGATATGTCTTCCTCTTTTGGCAATACCCTTGCTCCTATTAAAAAGAGAGACAGACATGCTTGCCCCATCATTTTTCATTGTTCTCACAAGTGCTCGTCCGACATAGTTACCCACACAGTGGAGATACACTACATAGTACATAATGCTGGCAGTACATGCAAAGGCTGTCTTTCTGTACTAATCTTTTTGGGTCATGTTGGGCTTCAAATGCTGCTGTTGTATCCGTTCACATTTCTGACTTATCTGATTTGTTTCTTTCATATCATTTTATGCCATTTATATCTAACAAATACAGAATGAGATAGCAGTGTTGTAATTGTATGGGCTGTAGTCCACAGAAAGGTATAGTAGAATAAAATCATGTTGGTCCTTAAGGTGCTACAAAATCTTGGTTTAAATATGCACTACAGTTTATGCTGCAGTAGCTTTCTGACTATTAGTGCCCAGTGATAGAAAACGGAGGCTGTTTAGTTTTGAGAGTGTTTATCTGTCTGCATGATGGGAAATGTTGATGTACTAAACTCTAAAAATCTATTAAAGTCCAATTTTCAGATCAGCTCGATATTTATTTTTTTAAAAAAAGTACTGGGGTTCTGTAATAACTTCAGTATTCGGACCTCTTTGAATGGGTTATACTTCACTGTACCACATGGATATAATCCTCACAAAAATGCTATTTGATCCCAGGGGTTGGGGGAGAAAGAGAGAAAGAGATAATGGAATGACCCTCTACATGAAACCATAAAGCTGAGCTCTGGGTTGCTGCCATTCAAATGAATAGAAAGCGGCAGCAATTCTAACACCTTTCTAGTTTCAATTTTGTAACATCTGCAGGCACCATTCTGGAATGGTAAACATTTTAATGGTCAGATTCTGCCCATTTTACCATTACTATTTCCCATACTATCCCTTCGTTTTTGTGTGAAACGGAAATGAAAAGGTGACAGATCGCTTCAAATCAAATGAATAGGAGATGGCGTTTGCATTTTTTTCAGTTGTAACGAACACCTTACATTCCAATTTTTTTTTTGTCCTTCTGAGACACCTTTCTCAGCTCCTGAAAATTCAGGCACTCCATTTTGATAATGCAGAAGGAACCTTAGACATGGGCCTGTGAACTGATTCAATCACACCAACCAGCTTTATAATTACAGTTCATTTCTTTGTTATAAATCCAAATTGATTAAGATTAACATGGGGATTTAAAACCTACAAGTTCTGAAAAGGGAGGTTTTTGGGAAATGTATTATTTAATCAAGTTATACAAAAGGCCATTCTCAGAACTAAACACTCCATCTGCCCAAATATTTATTTAAATATACTTTATTGTGACTGATAGGAGCAGCCGGGGATCCTTTTAAAACAGATACAGTTCAAGAAATTCTGATTCTTTGTACTGCTCTGGGTGCTCTGGGTGGTTTTCTTAAGAGTCTCCAGTGCTAAATACTACCCTCCCCAATAAACTCCCTATTCTTATTTTCTACCCTTCTAGACATTTTTCAGAACATTGTGATAAGGAAGCTCTAGAATTCATCAGTGCTTACATTCTGGTTTACAGGAACAGTGGAAACAGATCCCCAATTTACTAACAAAGTCATTTAAGATTAAAATATTTGATATGTATAAAGTGTAGGTCATTCTGGGAAGAGGGGTAGTTGGAGATTAGAAAATTAGCCCCCCACCAATGCATACTGAAACATCAACCCAAAATCACATGTATTTGGAAGAAAATCCCATTCATTTTAAAATAACTTGCTTCCAGGCAGTTGTGTTTAGAATCTATGCCTTCCAGCATAATCATAAACATGTGTAAACAGTGCAGTTCTAACAACACTTCCCTGGGAGTAAGCCCCATTGAAATGCCTGAATAAGGCCGTTTCCACACAGGCAAAAAAAGCCGGTAAAACGACGGGTGGAGACTATGCACGGCCGCCGCTGCAGAAACGATGCTGCAGCGATGCAGCAACATTCTAGCGCCCCCATAATGGTGTATTCAAAAATTGCTCAGTAAGTGAGTCTTTTCATCAACAGAGTACCACAGCTGGCACTATGCGAAGCGCCTGCCAGGAATCAGTGCCACAGAGCCCACCACCCACAATGGCGGCCCACACTGGCCAATGCTGGTGCCAAACGCCTGTGATGTCAACCAGGGGGAAAAAAACACCGTGTGAAGCACCGCGATTCAGCTGATGCACTACCTGTCCATGGAGCACCCAGCCATGCAAACACTTTGTTACTGCAGCATTGCCAATAACACTGACAGCACAACACTGTAATTGGCTGTGCACAAACAGCCTAAGATTCTGAGTAGACTTGCTCAGAATTGCTCTCTGGAAGCCCCATCCCAGGGCCCAGGCAGTGTTGGCCCTGCCCCACCACTCCCATAGAGGCTTCTTGACAGCGTGAGGAGACTTAAAATGTGGAAAAACTTCTCCCTGTCGAGAAGTCATCATTGGGCTTAATAGATATATGCCATCTTTTTGTTGGCATCAGTCTAAAAATCTTAAAAGGGCTAATGGCTGGAAGGAGGCTAACATTGGCCCCTGTCCAGCCACATCCCCAGTCCATCACTGCTATGCCAGCAGTGCCGACAGGGGTGCTGGGACATTGGCAAAGTGTCTGGTACGGCATCCCAGTGCTGGGGAGGGTGGTGGAAGCTACATATTGGTAAAATCATACCTCTGCTAGGGCAAGTGTCCTGGGGAGGACAAATCTGCTTGCACTGCCTGGCACTACTCCCACAGGCAGATCCCCCCCCTTTGGGTGGGGTTGTAAGTCTGCAGTCTGAAGAACATTTTCCTGATATAAGTCCCATTGAATAAAAAGTAGACCTGTTTGCTATTTCACCATGCATCACATTGTGTTTGTCTTATACCCAAGTATACAGTTCAGTGATGTAATTATTATGATTTCTTTTTCCCAATTGCCTTTGTGACACATAAAATCCATAGGTTAGTTTCATGGAATTTTTTTAAACATCTGTGGAAAGTTTGTAGCATCTCTGATACCCTTGTTCTTTGAACACAGATGTGTCTCACCAGTATTAGCCAGATGAGCCTAGAGATGCAGAGTTTGTGTATTTCTTTTCTTTTAGTGAAAAATACATACAAATGTAGATGTTGTCTTTCTACTAGTTGCTTTCAGTACTATAACAATTTGACTGTCTATTTCATGTCCTTTTGATATGCACTCAAATGCACATTGCATGATCATTCCTCATTTCCCAAGCAGCTTGCGCATGAAGTGCCGGTATCTTTTCCTACTTTCAAATACCTTGTGCAATAATTTGCGCTTGCAACTACAAAATTGGCACACGGATGGTTTAGACTACAATGCACTCTAATGAAACTTCCCATCACCTTGACATTCATATTTCAATTATTTGAATCCTAGGTACTAAAATACAAACAAACAAGAACAACAACAATATAGGAACTCCGAGTGGTGCATATGATTTGCTGTGCTTATCTTTCAAAATGTAACTGTGTTAAATGTGAGCCAGTGTTAGTCCTTGAACTGATTTTATTGCCAGGATTCAGCGCTTATACAGTGATAAAAAGATGATCATTCTTCCAAGCATGTGCAAAATGCATTCCTCCATCAATCACTGAGCAATCACAGCACCACTGAGAAAAGAGGGAGCTGTTTCTAGCTTGAGCCTGATGATTGTTGGAAATTAAATATACTATATAGTTTGATTGATTGATTGATTGCATGATTGATTGCAAGATACCATTATTCAAAAGTAGACGAGTTTTTGTGATCACTTCCTGTTTTCTGTGTTTCGATCAGAAAGCAAAGTGTATTTAAAAAACCCTGAAGATGCTGTGATGATATAAAAGAAATGTTTCTTGAAGGGTCAAGACAGAGTTTTCATTGCTCAGCAAACTGATTTTCAGTTGTCCTTTCTGCATTGTTTGTGCTCACAATCAATGTATGTGTACACTGACAATAAGACCTATCATTGAAAGTGGAGAGCATGACAAGCATGACCAATAACACTTCACCACTGTACCCATACTTAATAAAGTTGGAAGATCAATTCAGTCCCAAGTTTTTCTCAGAGAAATCTTGTCCAATAAGTTACAGAATGACGAATACTGATCTTTTGAAATCACTAAGCTGTGAAGTGTTACCAAAGCCCCCCCTCCCTCTTAAATACAACTATGTGATAAAGCAGACCCATGCTGATGAATCACAGGGCTGACTGTCCTGAAGCTTATCCAAGGCAGTGAAAAATGAGGTCATTAGCAAAAAATAAAATGCAAATATTATCAGATGCTGGGCCATTTTTCTTCACGCATTTTGACTTAAATCTCATCATGGAATACAGAAGGATGGACATGCATTGGCAGGAAAATAGGATTGTGAACAGTGTGTTTCCACAGAACTACTAGATTTCTAAATAATCAAAGATAAGCAAACTCATTTCCATCCTTTAAAATTTAAGTCAATTGCCTTTCATTTTTGAGGGGTGGATTAGAGAATGAATTGCTTTTTTAAAATCCTGTGTCTTCTCCACCATTTTCATTCAAATTGCCGGTATCTATACTGTCCTAGTAAATGAGTTTTGTTTTAACATACAATTAGTCTCCAGATGTAACTCATATGAATTTAATTAATAGACTAGACTTTTTGTCCCTGTGATATAAAATATGCCTTCAGAGGCATAGAATATTTTTGACATGCATATTTTTTCTGCTTTTTTTCTTGCTGCTACAGAATTTTCATCTATAAACATTGCACGAGTCACTGTATGTCCCACAGAAAAAGTACGATGAGATTAAAAAGTACGATGAGACATTTATTTCGTCCAGGTGATGATTTTGCAAGCTGTACAGCATAATTCAATGCCAAGTTACTTTTACTAGAGTAACTACATAAAATTACTCCATGAGGGCCATAATTAGAGTATAGAGGAATCTATTTTTATCCTTCATTCACCTGGAATGACAAAGGGATAGGGATTGCAATGGTGCCTGTGTCTTTTGCCTCTTAGGTTTGATGGGCACGTATAACTTTTGGTGAAGATATAACAACCCAATTTATACTTCAGAAATTTCATACAAATTGGCCCTTGAGAATGAAAAGGGGGAATGTATTTGGAATGGCTCATGTTGGAGAAAATCAATGGCTGTGCATCCACCTGGAGGTGTTCAATAAAAATCGGCTGAACAGTGATGCCAATGAACTTTGTATTAGAAAGCCTGTTGTGTAACCCTCCATTGTCCCTGTTTCGAGTCAGGCCTAGAGTCTCCCATTTCCAATGTGAATGTGTTCTGTCTCTGCTATCCCAATTTGGGGGTGGGGGTGTTAAAAACCCCACTGACAGCAGAAAGCAATACTTTTTCAGCATAAAGAAGCAGTTGTTATCCACAATAGTCATCCATCACTAAAAACTAGAATTTTAGTGAAACACTCACAATAGTTTTCAGTGAGTAAACCCTACTGAACAAATCTGAATAGGATTTTGAGTTGATCGGCTTTGAATTCCTTCCCTTTAGAACAGATAAAAGTTTTATTTGTGAATGAAAGATCTCAATGAAGAAAGTCTACAAAAATCAGTATGTTACAAAAAACAAACAAAAACAAAACATATTTATTAGCAAACAAAACACATCCTACCTCATCTTGGAAATTTTGTTCCTAAAACTGAGGGGCTGAATTCAAATGCAAAGATTTAGGTTTCTAAATTTGAAATCTAAACAATAACAAAAATATATATGGGAGAATTAAAACATCCCAAAATAATTGAAGCACCACCTGTAGCTTTAAGAAAGGAATGCCCTCAGTAGTTATTGCTAGGCAACCACAAGCAGTCTTCAAGCACTGGTTTCTCTAAACAAAATACAGGACAGGGGCAAGATCCTTTCAAGAAATGTTTTGGCTTTTAAGGATGAGTTCATTGGGGCCAGGATTCACAGCATACACTGAGCGACTTGATGACATGTGATATCCATGACTCATCCAGGATTGGCTACTTGCAACTGTTCAACATCAGCTACTCAAAACAGTCAGTGTCCTGTAATAGTTATTGCTTCAGACTAGCAGCTGGAAGACCCAGATTTCAATCACCACTGTAATGTTTTACATTAGGGTCACAATACAGACAGCTATTTATGATCAGATTTCTTGCCACAATGCCTATACCATTTCCACAAACTGATTTTGAAATTTCTCATAGTTTCAAAGGAGGTTTTCTATACAGAATAAGAAGCTGCTACTTGAGAAATGAATCCAAAATCCTACTGAAGTTGTGAAGCTAGCCCCACCATTCCTTAGATTTTCTGCAACAGATAAACCTCCCAAAGAAGTATTGCACAAAATCCCCTCCTTGTGGAGAGATTTTCCTATGAATACAGTTCTATAAACTGAACTCACACAAGTTGTATAATTGTGAGGAGTTGTTGCTGTGGATGTCAGACTTAAGTGAGCAGGATGTCACATTGATTCATGGAGCAGACAATCTACAGTGGGGTTATTGTGGATCTGCCAAGTAAAATGATATTGTTGTATCATGCATTTGAAAAACTGTAAGCAAATTAGAGTCCATGTCATGTCTCTAGATAACTGGGCTTAGTCTTGCTTGCGGAGGAAAGCCACCAGCTTTGAAGTACGTGTTCCTTGATAGGAAGCCTAGAATATTCAAACAGATAATACACTACTAAAATTGTATCATTTAGTAATCTAAAAATCATATTTGTGTAAGATGCATATCTGCATTATGTCCATCAGTGTGCCTGAATTCCATCTGAAAAGACTTCATGCTTCACATCACAGACTGCCTGTAAGCGTGACTGTCTTTCTGATGCCTTGCAATTGATTAATGAAATAAATTCAGCAGTGTGATTAGCAGAGCTACAATAAAACTAACTGGAAAACATTACTATGTGCATGTGTGTGCGACACGAGAAAAGAGATAGACTTGGGAAAAATCCAAATATATCTCTGATTTGGGGAGATGAGATATACTGTTTTTGGAGTATACATGTACAAGTTGCTCCAATCTATACTGATGTCTTAAAGTTTATTTTGTCATTTTTTTTCTTTGAAACTCTTTAATTTTAAAGAGCCAACATGGTGCAATGGTTAAGAGCAGCACAATCTCATCTGGAGAACAGGGGTCGGCTTACCACCTTCATCCACATGAAGCCTGCTGGGTGACCTTGGAGCAGTCAGTCTCTCAGGATGATTCCGCATGGGCCAAAAACAGCAGTGTGAAAACGGTGTAAAAGGATTTAAAATGGTGTAAAAGGGTTTATACTGTTTTCACACCGTTTTCACACCGCAGTTTTTGGCCCATGCAGAATCAGCCTCAGACTGCTCTCAACCCCAGCTACTTCACAAGGTGTCTGTTCGGGGAGAGGAAGGGCTCGTGATTGTAAGCTGCTTTGAGACTCCATAAAATAGAGAAAAAGTGGGGTATAGAAATGAACTGTTCTTTCTCAAACCATCAAAAATGTTAAATGTATTTTTTTTAAATCTAAAATAATTGAGAACAATTAAGCTGAACATATAAACTGGAAGCAGGGTCTGTGAAGGAATTCCAAACAAAATCTCATTTAATAAGACTGGTAATCTTTCAAGATGTCTAATCCATACGGATGATTCCTGATCCCAGTCTGAGGTCTTACTGAAGTATTCAGTTTCTATGTTTCAAAGATATAAGGAGCTTGACATGCAGATGTGCCTAAAAAGAAACCTAACTCATTTCTACATATATACCAAACAGTGGTGTACAATTGAGCAAATGCTTTATACAGTATTGCCTTTCCCGAATACTCTTCCTGACAAGTTTCTTCAGACAAATAGCCTTAATGTGTCTTAAATATTACTCTTAAAACAATGCATCTGTATGTACTGGGCTGGATTCTGTGCAGCACCAGTGAAAAGCACTGGCAATTGGCCATGCTGGCAGGGGCTGATGGGATTTGTAGTCCATGAACATCTGGAGAGCCACAGGTTGCAGACCCCTGGCCTAGAAAGACTTCTCATTCTTTAAAGTGCTGCTGAATGTGAATCTTGCTTTTGTGCTTCTGACCAGCATGGTTACCTGCCTGAAACTACAATGACCTTGACACACAAATGTTAGGCACAATATAAGGCAGATTCTTGTGAATGTTCATGTGCTCCTCTGGGTCGGGAAGTCCAATAGATGGAAGATTGCAGTATGGACAGCTATGAGGGGCAGACTGCAAGAAAAATCACTCCTCTTTGAATCATATAAACTGACACTTGTGCCAATGCAAGACCCACTGGCAGCAGGAGCAGGAGGGGCAATTTTGCCTGCTTTTCCGTACTCAAGTTCAACTACCTGTCTTGTGGGGGTTTGGATTCAGATGGTTCTGCAGCCATCAGGATCTCCTATTTGAAAAGATGAGGCAAGGGGAAATCTGCCTCTGCCAGCACCTTCTGCTGGTTCTGTATAAAATTTCTACTCGCTAACATTGACTGCTTCTGTATTAAATCCTTTTGAAGGGAAGAGAAACAAAATAATTGTTTTTCTTGGCCTTTTGCCCAACTCATCACTTTTGCAATCGTGCTGAGGAGATAGAAAGAAAGGTACCACTTAGTGATGAGTGTTTCTCTTGGGGTAGAAACAGGTTCCTTTTTCCTCCTGAAGAATGCACATTTTTATTTGGGATTTAGATACAGTATGATTTGAAACCTATTTTAAAAAGTATTATTTATTTCCTGTAAGCAAGAAAAACAGGACAAAATAAAAGGCAGGCATTGTGAAATGTTCTTTCTTTTGTACTGCAGAACTCTGGGAACAACAGGGAATCACAGCAGTTTACCTGATTAGAGAAGCTTCGTTTCCTTGACCTAAAGAAGCAGTCATATAGTGGCAAACAAAATGGCAAGGACTGAGGAACTGTACTTGCTTTGAACTGCTATGGAATCTCCAGTGCTGTACTCAAATTAAAAGCAACATCAGTGAGTTGCACTACATGGTGTTGGTTGCAATTTTTAAAATTATAGCATGGAATAATGTCTCTTGCAACCTTCATTTTAATTTCCATTTGTTGTAGTGTTGGAGAGTTGGACTAGAAATGTGGAACATGGATTTAACACTCTGTGCTGAAACTTAGGCTGTATCCATATGGCATGATTCTCTGTATTGTTTTCATTGCTGCTTTGAATGCACAGTCATTTGCAATGGCAACAGAGTATCCTCATGATCAGTTGTCCTTTGTCTGCTATTTGCAGATTTTCCTCCCCAACTACATGCACTTCCCCTTTAATGCTCCTCAACAAAAAAAATAGGACTGAAGAATTAAATTTAAAATTGGAAGAAAGGAATTCATAGGAACTAGTAGATTGTTCTAACACCATTGCACTATAATGTTATAGATTTTTTTTAAAAAACCCTGTGTATAATCTGCCTTGAATTGCTAGGAGAAAGGCAGATTATAAATAATGTAAATCTCTATGGTGACTAAAGGGAACCTCCACATTCAGAGAAAGTCAGCCTCTGAATCCTTGTGCCAGGAGGCAGCAGCAAGGGAAGGCCTTAGGCTCTATTCTCTTGGCCCTCCAGAGGAACAATCACTTTGTGAGACAGGATGCTGGACTATATGGGGCAGTGGTCTGATCCAGCAGGGCTTTTCTTATGTTCACAAGTAAAATAAATAAATAAAAGCCCTCAGTGGTATGGTGGAGAATTTGGGAAATACTGGAGTAAAATATGGGGGAAATCCTAGAAAAATGGATTATTGGAGGAATATGTCTTATGAGTGCTTAACAAAGAAATCATTACAAGTGAGAAACAAAAGTTGAACAAAGAAGTTGAACAAAATAGTTGAACAAAAGTTGAACAAAATAAGAAACAAAAGTGGGGAAGCAGTCTCACTGGATTGGAATAGTCAGGGCCTATCCACCACAATGGATTATAGAATGAACCATGTATACTACACTGAGCACACTGGTTAGAATTTTTTAAAATCTAGTATATAACAGCAATGCTAATTATGAAATGTTCAACTACTGGAAAAGTATTACCATACTGTATCAGCACTGAACCCTGTTCCAGTGGTTCTACACAGTAATCAGGTTTCTTGGGCATTCAACTGATACATATTGTATTTATTTATTGAAAAGGTTAGTAGAGACGTCACCATGGCTTCTAAGCCTCTGATTGTCTTCCCCAGATACTAATGGATTTGGATGCATAGGTTTCCTCTTTGGCAGTCCTTTCAAAGCTTTGATTGACTTATGGCTTGAGGAAAGAAATCATTCCTAGATGTGTTTTCCCAGTTTGAGAGCTTGTTTTTTTTTGGTAGAAAATGCCATCAAAGAACAAAATGACTGGATACACATGTTCTGCCAAACACAATGGTCCTGACAGGGATTTCTGAATACATGATTTCCACTTTCTGCCAATCCTGCACTGATAAGAGATTAGGACAGGATTTCTGTTATTATATCAGCACGATTTAGTCATGGGAAATATTTTATTCTCTGGGGATGAATATTTCAGCTAGGCACTCTGGCCAATTATTTTGTTGCACCAACTTGTGGGCAGGTATAGCTATGTACCTTGAGGGACATGACACTGAGACAGGGTTGAGACAAGTTTTGCTGTTCAAAAGGATAAAACAGAAGTTAGCCACACTACATCTTCACCTTCTCCATCAAAAGCACCATAGCAATATGCCTATGAGTGAGGGGGAACAAAAATGTTGTTTTCTTAGTTTCTCTGGAAAGTGAGTACTGGAAGAAGTAATAGAGACAGGTGCAAACCACTGTGCATTCTAACCCCCTTAGATAGGCACAGCAATATCCCTGCAGGGGGCAGAGGCAAAGGACTTTTCCACATGCTCAGCTTACCACAAATGCTCCTAGTGGTCAAACCTTGGCCCTTTCCACATGAGCCAAAAACAGCGCCCTGGGGACGGCAAAAATGCCATCCCCAGGGAGCTGTTCGCATGGGGGGGTGCAGCTGCTTTGCAGCCACGCCGCCCTCGCTCCTCCCCAGCTGTTTCCCAACCTCGCTCCCCGAGCAAGGTTTTTGGGGAAAAAAGCATTCGGCACCAAGATACATTGTAAATGACTTGTACAGAAAAGGCTAAAGATGTAGTTTGCATTTTCTCCTTTTGAAAGTCAAATCAGGCATACTACAGACAAGTTGAGGCACTATATCCATCCCAACAATAAAAGTGAAGGCCAAACAAGGGCCAAACAAGGTGACATGGTAAGATATGAGAAGGATATCTTCCCATTGAGAAGTGAAAGAACAGTTGATGAACATCAAATTTATGAGCTCCATTGTTTAGGGTCTTTATGCTCAAATATTAATGTACAGACCCTCAGCATTTCTGAATTCAAATCCCTCCTGCTCCTTCACTGAACATTAGCCCCAGTGAACAGAAAAGACAGTCACCTTTCATGTGTAAAGGAAACCTCAGAGGTTGTGGAGTTAGGTCTACGTTAAAATTTAAAGAGTATGATCAATCCAAGGTCATAAAACCTTTTATCTCAAATGCATTACTATAATGTTTTTAGCATGCAAGTGTCAATGTCATTCCTGTATCTGCTTTGCAGAGGAGATTTTTGTTCCTATTAAAATGGGTGCTTTTTGCTGTCTCTCTATAGAAAGACCCCCTGAAAATTTCATCCCAACAGGGTTATAGGGAAAATTACATCTGAAGACATCTATCAAATTGATTTAAAATATGACTATCTTTACTTCCCAAAACCTACCTAAGTTTATAGAAGAGCCATCCTAAGCAGTTGCACCTCTCTGACTTCAATTGACTTAAAAGGCTGTAATTCTGTTTAAGACAGAACTGTAAGGAACTAATTCCAAGTTTTTTTTTAAAAAAAACCATATTTTACACAGTTGCTTGGAGTTGTAAGCTGGGCTCTCAGTGAAATTGCTGTAGATCAGCACAGCCAGCCATGCCTCTACTCCATTTTCCATCACACCCTTTGAAAAAGTAAATGAATGTGATGGATTCTGCCCAGCATAAATATAATGTCTTTAGAACATTATTAAAAAGTTCCATTTGGGCATTTTGTGTTCCCACAGCATGGGAGAACACAAGTATTGCCAGCCTAAATGGATCTTTTCCCCCCATC
The DNA here is from genome assembly GCF_021028975.2 of Sphaerodactylus townsendi. Taxonomy (NCBI): domain Eukaryota; kingdom Metazoa; phylum Chordata; class Lepidosauria; order Squamata; family Sphaerodactylidae; genus Sphaerodactylus; species Sphaerodactylus townsendi. Next base: position 54,054,873 of record NC_059434.1, on the reverse strand, counting down.
TGCTGCATGGAGCTCTTGGCAGTTTCACAGTGGCACACACCATTTTGTAAGTTGCAGCAGATTCTCTGTGAAGATTCCCCATTGAGGTTTCTGCTGCTTGCAGTTCATCTGCACTCGATTTCAACATAAAAAGTAGATGAATAAAGTTTGTTTTTCCTAGTGATCCTATGCATGTTGTTTTTCTTCTTTTTTGTTTTGAGGGGGATGTCTGCAAAGCTACCATGACACAATTAGAGAAGCCGCTTTATGCAAATATTTGTGTCATTGAAGCTTTGCAAAACATCTTCCTCAAAACGAAAAAAAGAGGAAAAATGACACATGCTAGACAAAACAAACTTTATTCATCTACTTTTTACAGTGAAATAGTAAACAAGTGAGCTGCAAGCAGAGGAAACCCAAAATGGTGAGTGAAAGAAGCAGAAATTAACATAAGAGGTTCAGGTGGGAGAAATAAAGTGTTTCCTGCCTGCTTGTGTTCACTCAGCAGGCTGGAATCATCTTCAACCCAGGTTAAGGGGAAAAGATCACTAATTTAGTGATTTTTGAAAAACCAGGGTTGAGAGGTATATTACAGGCTGAACTTGCTTTGGGGAAGAGAAATGTGCAAAGTTCTTCCTAAAATGCTTTTTATAACATTCTAAAGATGATATGCTGTGTGGAATCCACCTCTGAAGACAGTTAACGGCTTTGAACTGAAAAATGGCAGATAAAATCTGCCAGATCAACATTTCAGCCTGGAGAGTTGTAGCTACTAATCATAGAACTTTATGGTACATTTCTGAATCAAGTTTTTTTTTTTAAATTACTTGACTCAGAAGAAAAATAATATTTAATATACCCATCAAATGCCATGTGTAAGTGCTTCATTTTGGGGCTGGAGAAAGTTTCTTGTTTTTATATTATCTCTGTTGAGATGTGCTGTTTGGGATGTCATGCTAATCAATAGTGATGGAAAAAATTGCATTAACTTAAAAATCAAGCCATTTCCATTTAGTCTGTTAAAGTTGCTCTTCAAAGGAATGACCAAGTACTCTGTGTAGACCTCTGTGGGTTTCTGACAGTCTAGAGAGCAAATACTTCATACTTCTATAAGCACTACTGCTCTGCCTCACTTGTTGTATTGTCTGTTTTACATAACTTATTGTAGGTTGGACATCTGATTCCTGCTATAATCCTAAGAAGGTTTATTCTCTTCTAAGCTCATTGAAGTGAATGGGCTTGGAAGGGTGAATCTCTGTTGAAGACCACACTGTAAGCTAGATATTTACACCTATGTCTACATCTATGGCTAAACAATGCTTTCAAAAGACCATGTGAATTTAGGGTATATTTCCTTACAATGTCTATTGCTAAAAACACTCCCACAAAAGCACTGGTACACTTTATACATTTGTGAAACTGTAAATGCTCCATGACCAGGAGAACAGAAGGCTAAGCAAATTAATGGTAACTAAAGAGCAGGGGAATGGTGTGTCACATGAAAGGATATGCATTCCAGCCTTTGTAACTCAGTGTGCAATATTAGGGGAACAACATCTGCTATTTGGTACTCATCAGACCACCCAGGTTGCAGGAAACAAACGGTGGGAGAGGGGGAAAACCAGAAGCTGAATGAGAATTTTAAAAAAGGGGGAAAGAAAGAATGCAATCCCACTAAATGCCATGACCTCTATTATCACATACCAAGTTACTCACACCCACTCCTCAATTTAAAATGCTACAATCAGAGGGAAAGTAATGCCACAGGGACAGGAGACACAGGCAAGCAAGAACAGTGGTAAATTGCCCATCAGATGGTAATTTGCAGCAGCTAAATACTTTTCAATGCTCATGAAATAAACCATTCTGAAGTGCCCAGAACATTTATATGAACCAGGGAATAGCTCTGCACGTGACATTTCAATTCCAACAAAGTCCTCAATTCGAGGAATGAATACTCTGACAAACAAGCAAGTAGCATTTATTGTGCAACATTGGCGCCATACATGCACAGAAGAGAAGGGCAACGTCACAGAGGAGGATGCACAAGAGAAAATAGAAATCAGAAATATAAAGAGCCACTGCTTGAGATAGAATCTGATTATCTTTAGTTTGTGCATTGCACATGTTTCTTCAGTTCAGTAAGCTCTTTTCAGTTTGAATTATTCACCAACTTGAATACCTAGAAATTACATCAAAGTAGATTGAAAAAAACAGATCCTACGTGGACATCAAACTGGTGTTGGTTTTTCAGGAGTAGGGATGCAGAAGGGATTTGATAATTAAGTCATTTCTACCTCACTATATTTAAACGCCTACTTATAGTTTGATTTTCTATGGCTGGATTAATTGGCATCTACGCATTACTGCAACTAATTTCTTTTCTCCTTTCTCCACTTCTCAACCTTCTCATTGCCTCTAAAAATAATCATTTTCCTTTGGCACTTACTTCTCATGATGTGCAAGTACTGTGCAAGGATGGATAAATGTTCCATTTTCCTTGTGCTTTGTTTCTATACATAGCTATTGTAAATCGCTCCCACCTTTCCATTCCTGTTGCCGATAGCAATAATTTGCTTCTGTTTCATAATTGATAGTTACACATGCAATGTATGTCATCTATATGTCATCTATCCAGTTCTGAATAATGGCCCTAGAATGCTGATCAAAAAATCCACAAAATAAGTTTGTGTTCAGATAGGACAGAGATTTATGCAAACCCAGGGGCAACCCTAGGTTTTCAGAAAACGAAAAAAACACACCCACAAAACAAAAATCTGGAAGGAAATAGTGGCAGATTTAAAAATCTTGACACTTAAAGAACAATGTGTAAAGAGAGACAGAGGTGCAGAAAGGCACACACCAGAGACGTAGCAAGGGGGAAAAGCACCCGGTGCACTGGTGCATACTCCACCGCTATCCCACCCTGCCATGCCCCCGCCACACCCCCGGAACACCCTCGCCACACCCCTACAGGGGCACGCACCCCTTGTGTTGCACACCCCCCCAGCCCCCTTAGAGTTACGTCTCTCTCTCTCTCTCTCTCTCTCTCTCTCTCTCTCTCTCTCTCTCTCTCTCTCTCTCACACACACACACACACACACACACAGATTTAAGTGGTGTATGATGATAACGCCCATTTCCAGGATTCTTTGGTGGTGGTGAGGGGGTGCTGCTAGAAGAGATAAGACAAAGATGGCCAGGGAAGGCAGGCTATCAACACTGACTGCATTTCAGTTCCCACTGTTGTCCTCTTTTTACTCTGTTTCCATCCCCACTATCAGCACTGCACCAATTCACTTCTAGAGAAAGAAAGAGAAGGGCCCCCCGGAAAGATAGGTATTGAGAACCAGCAATATTTGGGCTTCTACCATTGCCCTCCCGTTCTTCCTCCCCCTCCTTCCCACCGCTTCCTCTTCCTAACTACCGGGGAGGAAGGGAGAAGAGGGAGATCAGAAATGCTAGACACTGAGTTCAACTGGTGATTTGGCTGGGAAGAAACACAGGCACTGTTGGCTCACCCCCACAACTCAGCAGCACCTTCCACCTCCATTAGCACTTTAAACTGATCTTGGGGCAGTTGAGCAATAGCAGTGTTTGTCCTGGGAGGTAGTCTGAAACAACTCCAGCCTGATTTCTTCTTGTTTTCCAGGGGTGGGAAAGGTTCCCTACTAATTTCTTGTGGGTTCCTGCCTGTATGTATGTATGTACAGTGCTTGTTGTTCCCTGAGGTACTGTTGGATTAAAATCTTCATAGTGCTGACTCACGGATGCATAACAATATGTTTTTTGGGATTTTCTTTACATTTTAAAGCTACATATTTAGGCTTATTCCTACAGCATTGGTTGCATGCTGGCAATGCCAGCTAGTGGTGTGGAAACTGAAATGATGTGGAAGCTGAATGCTTTTTCATTTCAGCCCATTTAAATCAAGGATTATGATAAGGCACTCAAACATTTTTTCTTTGCTACAGATTTATAATTATCTCTACCAGGCTAATTCAATAGACCTTTATCATACATGGATTTTCTCCCCAATCTGTTGATAGCATCTGACATACTGGATCAACCCAAACAGCTGCTGTTATATTATCATGGCTCAAATCAGCCTCCTTTTAACAAATATTTTCAACAAACCTACAAACCACTTCATTATGGCGGGATGAAGATCAAACAATCTAACTTAATGACCCTCACAGCAAATTTATAGAAGTTGCAATTGCTATATTGTCTGAATTTTTAAAATGTATCGTGACAGTATTTTAATCACATTAATCATCTGGATTAAAATGTTGTCAATTATTTATTTGCAGAAAAATGAAAGATAAAAATGTGGAAGCTTTGTTAATTTCATCTGGTAAGTTGTTCCACTAGTGAGGAACTACAGCCAGGAAGGCTGTGACAGATTGCCATTTCTACAGTTGGGCCTGGGTCATCTTCAAGAGACCCTGCTCAAGCAGACAAAGATGATGCAGTTGAATATAACATAATGGCTTTGGGAGGACTTGAACCACACAGACTGTACACTATCCTTCCCCTAATGATGTTCCATTAGGAACAATTGGAAACAATGCAAAATGGAGACAACCTCTTTGAGGTCCATAGCACTGGACCCTCTGGACCAAACTTAATCAAACTTAGGTACTTTTATCAGGGAGGCCTCCCAAAGCCATCTGGCAACTTTGGTGCCTCCACCTTGAAAAATACTCTCTACAAATAGAACCCCCCAAATTCCCCATAACCAATTTTTTGGGGGGTGTGCGTGGATATTTCCCAATACATGTATTTGAGTTTTTCAACTTTAGCAATAATTTTAAAGCTGGAATAACCTGAACCCAGATTTTATAGGGGTGGGTGGGTGGGTGTTCTGTTTTACTCAAGCCTATTGTTGAGTCAGCTACAAAAGCATGCAAATGCTATTGCTGGAGTGGCTATGTTCACTTCCTGTGTGTATGTCTGGAAAAAGGGAACTTGACCATAGAAGGGAACATAAACCCACATCTGCAAAACTTGCTGGGATATCCTTGCTCCAGGGAATTATTTACCACAGAGGGTGCATTTACAGCAGAAGGTGGTAAAGTCTCCATATGAATGGGAATGCCTAATATCAGAAGCGTCAGTGGTGGATTCCACATGGTACAAATATAACGGGTTGATATAAAGGGAAATATCCCAGTTTGGGCAAGAACTTTACATGGGTCCCTTCCTGCAATATTTCCCTTAACCTGGTTTTTTATTTTAAAAAATGTTTTTTTTAAAAAAAATGTTTTTTTTAAAAAAAGTCACCTTTTTGAATCCACTTGAATCCACTTCCAAGGGAACGACACAGGTGCAAAACCACCCATTCTCCTGCCTTACATCATGTCAGTTTCATTTCTGCTGTGCTACTGACCAGTGTGATAGCCCACCATTTTAGAAACATCTCCCAAGCATGTTTTCTCCCCTTGGCAGTGACTTTGAGCACCAATTCACCCAAATATGTGCAGCAATGAATTCACAACAAAAGGAAATGGCCCCATTTCCCTTCCTTCCTTCCTTCCTTCCTTCCTTCCTTCCTTCCTTCCTTCCTTCCTTCCTTCCTTCCTTCCTTCCTTCCTTCCTTCCTTTCCTCCCTCCCTCCCTCCCTCCCTCCCTCCCTTCCTTTTCCTTCCTTCCTTCCTTCCTTCCTTCCTTCCTTCCTTCCTTCCTTCCTTCCTTCCTTCCTTCCTTCCTTCCTTCCTTCCTTCCTTCCTTCCTTCCTTCCTTCCTTCTTTTGGTTCCCAGAGCCCGTAGCTAGGCAGATGCACACCTTTGGAGGTCAGTATTTACATATTATTTAATTCTCTCCCTTAGGTCTTCAATGGATCCCCTTACAGTCACAAAATCTATCCAAGTTCAGTTTCTTAACAGTTGAAGTACTGCTGGAATAAGGAAGCTCTGCATAGGCATTTCCAGTAGATTAATCTGTGAGCTTCTACCAGGGGCATATTTAGAGCACTCATAGGTTTAATAAGTACCTATTCAAACCTGTCACTGAAGCAGCTTTCTGCTATGTCTCTGTATTAGGGTACTTTCCTTCTTCACAAGGATAACCTTTCTAGACTGAACAGCTCTTTAATCACAAAACTGAAAAGTCCCACTTTAATCACAGTCCTTTTATCAATATTTTAAACCATTTCAAATGATTGCTGAATACTGATAAAACAAACTTTCATCTTTGAATATTTTAAGCATCACTCTCTAGCAAACCTTTTCCCCCCTCATAGTTTATGTAGGTTTCCCCCCAAAGAAGTGCTGATTGCAAATGGACTGGGTGGACTCACTTAAGCAACAGTGGCCAAGATACAAACTCATCTGAGGTAGTTGCATATGCTTTCATCTGTGCTTCATCATGATTCTATCCCCCCACCCTTCAATTCTTTAGGTTGCATCAAAAACTACTCTGAGGAGTTTGTAGGATTGGAGACAGCATTCTACGGTAACATGGAATGCATGCAAGCCAACTTGTTTCACCCATTAAATAGAAACCTTTTGATTTGATAGTTATTTTGGTATATCACTGTCCTGTTTTGATGTCCCAACCAACAACAAGTAGTAGTGGAAGCAAAGGATCAAGTGATTTAGCAGGGATGTCAGGAATAGGATACTCTCAAAAGACTCTTTGTGCTCAATGTTTCCACTTTCTGCTAAACACCTCTGGCTTATGGGCAAGATATTTATGACTGTGAGTTGCCCTAAAAGGCCTAAATCCTGTCAGTAAATTGATTGGAGAATATTTTATATATATATATATATATATATACACACACACACACACACACACACACACACACACACACACACTAGCAATAAAGCCCACTGTAGGGTAAGGAATGCAGCCAGCCTAGATAGGGTGGGGGGAAGGGCAGGTAGGGGACTGGTTTTTCCCAGCTTGGGGGTGGGGTGCTAGAAGAGAGTGGGCAGAGGATGGGAAGGTTCATGGCAGCCTCAGTCTGCCTTGTCTTGGGGGGGTGAGAGAGGCTGGTCAGGGTGGGGGGTGGGGAGGGGTTGCTCAGCTGGTGGATCAGGTGATCCGCAAGCCAAGGTGCTTGGTGGAGGGGAGACTGGAAGGTCTTGCTGGGAGTGGAGGGGTGTGGAAGTGCTTGCTCTGGCCATGGATCAGCTGATCTGCAAACAGGGGTGCTTGGTGGGGAGATGGGGTTTGTTGGGTGGGGGGCAGAAGGAGGGATTTTGGAGCCCTGGAGCAGTGGTGGCAAGGTGCCACTTCTGAAGTGGAAGAGCTTGCTTGCGGTGAAGTTCACCAGGTAGATAGAGGCAAATAAAGCCAAAAACATTTACTCAATGATGGAAGGGTAGGATAGGATAAGGTGCTATATTTCCTTAAAAAAACACACAACTCAATAGCAGATAATAAAATAAAATTCTGTTATAACGGTAAACAAAACAAAGGGAAGTCTGCAATAGATCCTGCCTGTGACATTTATGCTCCAAAATGCTTTTTTTGAGAACATTCCCATGAAATCCAATGCACATGAAGATGTTAAGGAATTTTTCAAGCTGATGTGAAAAAAATTAGTTGAGAACAACAAATTAATATTCCATTGTTATAAGCAAAATAAAAGAAATACCCTTCTCCAAATAACTTTGCTGCTTGCAAAGTTTACAAGTGTCCAAGGTGGCTGTGCTTTAGATGACTAAGGGATTGTTTTTAAACATCCCTGCAACAACACTGTTGCCACTTGAAATGTATTCACATGCTGGCCACTGGCACCTCCATGCATCAAAACATTTTATTTATTTATTCATCACATTTGTACCCTGCTCTTCTTCCAGGCATTCAGAGTCATCTCACTTCATTGTAACTACTTTCAGGGAGTTTTCACTGACAACAAACGAATTGGGAAAGTAGCACAGAGATATAGTTAACCATTTGGATTACTGTGTGCAGTTCTGGTTGCCATTTCTTAAAAAGGATCTTTCAGAGGAAGAAGTACAAAGAAGAGCAAACCAAAATGATTAGATTGGTTAGAGGAAAGCTGGTGTTTTCTAGATTTTTCAGTCTAGCAAAAGGTATCTAATACAGACCTAAGAAGAGCTTTATAAAATTACATATGGAGTACAGAAAAGTGGTTAGAGTGAGCCTTTTTCTTCTCTTTCTCCCAATAATTCTAGAACTTGAGGACATCCAATGAACTCAGGTTCAAGATAGACAAAAGGAGATACTTAATTACTCAACAAGAAATCAAACTCTGTCATTCAATGCCAGTGGGGATAGTGATGGTCATAAACACAGACAACTTTAAAAGAGGGTCCTATATATTCCCAAAGAGATCCATCAATGAATACTAGCTATGGTGATTGAAGGGAATTTCCATCCAGGTGTGTATCTATCAAAAATTGTGCCTGGAGCAAGACTGGATGCCATGCCCACCCCACCCCCCACAACTCCCCCCTGCCCTCGCTGGGCAGGGTGCTGTCAAAGGCTGGCAAGTGAAGCTCATTCCAATTTGCAATCTTCATGTGGAGATTGCCAATGGGATGAACCAGCTTGCGCTACCCTTCTCCATGTGAAGGTTAGGCCAGCCCCACAATTGACCTCTATATGGGGTATGTGGGGTGAGAAGTGGAAATTACAAATCTCCATGTGGAGATTACACATGATGCAAGCTGTCTTGCCCCACCCCTCACTCCAAGTGGAGATTGGGTGTGCATCTGGCCCCACATCTGACCTCCAAATGGAAGAGGAAGCAGCAGGGGCCTGTTTGAGTTTGGATAGGGCCAGGCTTTAATCCAGCTTTAAACTGCAGGCTTAGAGTTTGATCCAAACCTGGCCCCAGCAATGGTTGAACTGAAGTCAGATGCACTGGAGCCTCTAGCTTTATATGTTGGCTCTGCCTCTAAGCTCCATCTTGGTCAGGTGGAACTTGGGGGTTGTGGCTATCAGGATAAATCTAGAGGGTATGAGAGAGGCCGGTTTCAGTCTGAACTCAGCTTAGAGCTGGCCTCAGTCAGGCTCAAACAGGCCTTTGTGCTCCCATCTCCACATGGAGATTGTGAATGGAGTGACCCCTGCTCACCAGTCTTCAACTGAGCTCCATGCTACCTTTACGACCTTTATAACAACAGGTTGCATCCGTCATTTTTTAATCCAGGTCAATTTTATTCCATTTTTTCCCTTTACGTGGGTGCCCATTTTCTGTGAAGGAATTGAGTTGAAGTCAGGAGAAAATAATCCTTTTTCTTTCAGCTCCTTCATATGAACCCACTTTTTTTTACAATGCGAGCAGAGTTATAGGCGCAAACATCCCATTTTTCTACATTCTGATTTGCTGTTCTATCACCACAGCCCCCTTCCCCACCATCTGCTAAGGGAACTCTTCTGGTTGGTGGAGAATCTACTCAAACAGGATCTTCTCCTCCCATTTCTCCAACATGGAAAAAAAAGCTTAAGGCTTTGAAACCATGAAGTGGCTCTCACAGTCACTGCCATGGGGAGAAAACATGCATGGGAAACATTTCTGAAATGGCGGGTTATCACACCGGTTGACAACTCAGCAGAAATGAAACTCACATGCCGTAAGCAGGAGAACAAGTGGTGGGGAAGGAAAAATAAAGCAGTTGAGTGCCCATGCCATTTTCTCCGGAGTGGGTTCCACCTGGGATTTTTCAAAAACATGACGATTTGGGTGATTTTTGAAAAATCCAGGCTGAGGGAAATGTAACAGGCCAATCCCGCTTTGCAGAAGGGACCCATGCAAAGTTCTTCCCCAAACCAAGATAGTTCCCTTCGTCGACCCATTACATTTCTACAGTGCAGAATCCGCCTCTGTAAATCACTATACATTCTGTAACCTCTTTGTATTAACTGCTTTCACCACTTGACCTGTATAGTTTGGACTTTGCAACTAAAATAAATTCCTTCTATTTATTCATCTGTATTTCTTTCCTTAAAGTTTTATTGTCTTAGAATTTTGGGGTCAATAGCTGTTATCAAAGGCGACATAACACCATGACCCATAACTCTTTTTATGTCCTTAGGGTCCACTCCCGCACCATCACCCTGATCCTAATCCTTATTGCTGATCCTAGCTGCTCTTTGTACCTACATTTCATATTGGAGGACACAATTAAGAATCTCTAGCATCACATGTGATTAGGCACTGTGTGCCACTGTCTCTCTTTACTGAAGCTTTGTCTGTTATTCTGGTAATCACAACACAAGCCATAAATTTTAAAAAGAGGTCTATAATAGTTCAATGGCTTATAAACAAGAAGTTATAGTATAAATCCTTTTGTTGAGAGATGAGCAGAGGTAGCTGGGGTAACAAACAAGTCTGTAGTTAAAGTGAGCTGTATGTGTTAAGGCAGTTTAAGCAAAGTCTGATTTGTGGTATCCACAAAGAAGCTCATTTGAGGAAAACACCAAGAAGAAACAATGCAGGCTTTTGATGAGATCATAAGAGAGAGAGAGAGAGAGAGAGAGAGAGAGAGAGAGAGAGTGTTATGCAGGTTGCATGACCTCATCCTTTGTACAGGATGTAGAGATTGTGTTAGAACTGGGTGTCCTCCAGGCCCTTATCATGTCAAAGAAGATGAATGAAAATTAAATAGATTTCATTATGGTGTCATAGGATATGTTAGATAAGCCACCTGAAAAGAAGGTCCATATATCATATATACCACACACAGCTGTGTCTTTGAATTATCTGCTACTTACTTTCTGTGCATGCAATAAATGATTGATTAAAGAATTAAAGGATGCAGTCCAAGTAGCATTTGATAAAAGTGCACTGCTGAGCATGGCCATATTGCTCATGAAAGAAATATTGTACAATCATAAAATTTCTACAGGGTCAGACTTCTGTATTTTTTTACCTTTCACAAATTCACGAAGAAGAATATTAAACGAAAGTGAAACCTTGATGAAAGAGCTATGGATTATATTCTACTTTCTGTAGTTTTATCTAGCTGGGTACCCACATTGGTATTAAATCTTTTCATTCAGAGGCAACATTCAGATCATCATAAAAGGACAGTATGTGACTTGACCTTTTCGACAGCTCGTATCCACATTTTTTTCCACTGAGAATCATTATACACTGCAACTCAGAGATTTATTTGAGAAGTTAGGTATTTACACTGCACTTTTCCAGGAACTACAAAGGTATTGTGTGGTCATATATTGTGTAGGAACAAACTACCAAAAAAACCATCATCCATACCCTACTAGACTGGCAGGAGTATCTGCCCACAATCACAGTGTTTGCACCATTTAAATGTGTACATGTGTGTGTATGTGTGTGTATGCAATTGTTCAGGAAAAAAACTGCATGGTTTGTATGTTTAAATGGTAACTTGAGGAGCTTGAAAAGAAATGCCACAGAGAAATTAATTGTGAATTGGGCCTGTATCGGTTGCATTTCAGTAGTGCTTTAAGCTTATTATGTATAGTACTTAGCACTCTGTTGTCACTAAATAAATATTAGGTAGCATAGTAAATTATACACACATTGCTATTTCATGACTAATACAAGCATTAGCTAAACCAAAGTTGGGAATATCCCTGTGATACTGTACTTCAGAAGTATTTTATTGCCACACAACCACAATTCCTGAAACCCAATTTATGGCAAAATAACAGTATTATGAGAATATTTTGAACAGATGGGATTAAAAATGTAAAAGATAAAAAGAAAGTTGTGTTTCATTCTTTATTATAATTTTGGTTTCTAACTATATGCTGACAGTCCATAGGATAATGGGATTCTTATGTCATTTTAGTGCAGCTGATATAACAAGGAAAATGAAAATTCCATGTTTATTTCTGAGCGATACAGTGCTATATAAGCAAGAAAAACAAACAGACTGCAAATTGAATTCCAATAACTCTTAACATGTGAAATACAAAAAAAAAAGCTCCATCAAGAAAATGAAAAAGCATTACTGGAAATTGCATGCAAATTGCCATTCCTTTGGCAGAGTCTCCCAAACAATTATCTTATGGCAACTCTGTAAATTACATTGATATACCAGTAATTTTACATTGTTTATTGCTTGGGGTTTTTTCACTGTTGCTTCATTCATTGCTGTATGCTTTATATTTATATTTTTCCTCTAGATTTCTGATTATTTTCTTAATTTTCATGTCTAATCACTATATTATATCATTCATTCTCTACTGGAAAACAAACCTCAACACACTGATGTACCTCAGAACCATATACATGCCTCACCATGACTGCATTTGGACAATGGCTGTATGAATCTTGGAAATTTACAACTATCAAAGGTATAAATGTCCTGTTTGCAGGGCCAGAGCGAAGGGGAACTGTGCCCGGGGCATGCGCGTGCCCTTTCACGCTCCAGCCAAACCCCAGAATGCCCCACCACACCCTGGAATGCCCCTGCCATGCCCCCACACCGGCACACACCTGGTACATTGCAGACCTTCGCGCCCCTTTGAGAGTATTTACAAATGCACTAAGTTATAATCATCATGGCAGATATAACATGGCCACTGAGGCATCTGTTAGGCCATACTTCAGGAATGCCTGGATTTCCTAGGCAATGGCACAAGATGAGTGTCACATCAGTGGAGTATTTGAGTTAAGGATGTTGTAAAATTTGCCACCACTGATCTTGTCTGATGGACTATTTTTGATGGGGAGAAGTTGTGGTAAATCAATCCCAGGATAACTTTGCTCGTTCAGCAGATGTCACAGGTTGATTATATACTGGTGCTCTGCCCCACGCTGAAGGTAGATTCACTTTTGCGTAGATTCACCTTCTCACCCACCCCCACCCCCACCCCACATACACTCACTGCATGGCAAATCCGATAATCTCCACTGTTTGTGAGAGTGGGCAAAGAGCAACCTTTTATCCTGCTTTGCAGGGGAAACTAAACAAATGGCCCTGCTTTATTCTTTCCTTTAGGCTTTTTGGCTTCACTCCAACTCCCTTGCTATACTTCCACCCTACCCAATAATTGAGATGGCTTTTAAAAACCTTTTCAACTTTAATTACTTGTACTGTGTTAAATCTATTGAAATAATGATAGATCTAATACAGGAATATCAACATACCCTCATATCAAAATAATGATAGATCTAATGGGGGAACACAGATTAATAAGTTTAAGAGGAAAAATAAAGGCAGTAACAGTTGAGCAAAATGGCCAAATAGAGATTAGCTCAGCTCAGCAAATGATTTTCCTATGGAAAAAGAGGAGAAGGACAAAATTTCCTGGAGAAGGGGAGGATGTGGATGACAAATCTCTCTCTTCTCCCATGGCAGCAGGAGCTACAGGCAGGGGAAGAAGATACACTCACTGTTGATTGGGTGGCCATTCTCTATTTCCACCCTTCCTCTCTTCCTCCTTCCTGTGGAAGGAACTGGTGAGTATGGCAAGTCACAGTGAAACCTCAAAGCGAAGGTGAGCCTGCATAATGGGCCACAAACCCCTAGTGGCTTGTTTTGTACTTTTTCATAATGAAGTGTTGTGACTTGTGTGTGTGCAGAAATGGAGCCACCAAATGTTAAGAACTTCATAATGTACTGATTTACAACAGTCAGGGGAAAACTACAAAAAGAAAAGAGCTGTCAAATGAAAAAAATTAATGGGGGAGGGGCTTCACTCAGCAGAAACAGAGCTGCAAAATGGAAAGGAAATCCTCAATATGAAAGCTGTCATAGGGGAAACGTTTATACCCCTTTGTTAATCTGTGTATATGCAGCATGACACCACAAGCATGCAGGAAAGTTGATTGTGTGTGCATGTTGTTGTGCCAGTTGTCTAAGACAAGTGGCTTGGCAATCAGTTGAACCAGTGCCAGTTGACTAAGTTGAACCAGTTGAACCAGTGCCAGTTGACTAAGACAAGTGGCTTGGCAATCAGATGAACCAGTCATCTGGCAACAGAAGGAGGCAGATGAATCTCCTTGGGGAAGGAGTTTCAGAGCTTTGATACCATGACCAACATTACCTTTTTTGTGTTTCTGAACTCTTATCAAAGGTAATCCTACACAAAGCACATTGCAGTAATCTAATCTAGAGGTAACCAGGGCATGTACTACAGTGGTCAGATCTTTTCTTCCTGGGGAAGGCCACACCTGGCGAACAAGTCAAAGCTGGTAAAAAGTGCTTCATAAAAGGCACAACATCACATCATAGGGCTTTTACGCACATGTGATCCCCTTTGTATTAGATGAACATTTCCTTTGAGTTTGATTCTCAATTATGCAAACATTGCCCACTCTTTGGTAGTCAACCCCCCTCCAATCAGAGAATTCCCATGGTGCCTGGAAGGTTTTTTAAGTGCAACTTTTTCTCTTCCTTTACATGGAAAGTGAAGATGATCACTATTTGTTAAGCTTTCTTTGGGTTTCCTTCACCTTTTCTGACCACACTACAGCACTTTCTCCCACACTTCTGGCCACTATTTCAGGAAGATCAGAAGAGTTTTCTTTTTTTAAAAAACCCATTAATGCTGGCGATCGATCCCATTGGATTTCTTACCTTCCATGGCAGGTGTTACTGGTGAGAATATAAAAAGAGCAGATAAAAATATAGTTATAAGGATGCTAATTTTCTCAGACTGCATACCTAAATGGAGAATGGTTCACTGAATTTAATAAAACTGCAATGATTAATTAATTAATTAATTGGGTGATTAATAGAACTGAAATAAATAAAGGTTCTTGACTGCATATTTTTTTAAAAAAAATCGCTTAGCATATACTGGTGCTCCATTTTTCATGGTAACTTTGGAAGAATGCGTGAAGTAATAGTTTTAGTACCTATTAATGTGGACATGAAACCCTAAATGGATTAGTAACCAGAGATACCAAAGTCTGATCTTCTGTATGCTCACTTTCAAGTTCAATATTTTGTATGTGAGGAAGAATCAATGTTCACGTTGCATCATCTAGATATTTAATCTTCTTGAAAACACGTAAGACAAATAGTCCATGTTCCATCAACATTTGCCTGAATATTTCACTATTGCCACACTATTGCAATAACAACCTCTTGGATTCTCCTGTCTATACAGGAGAATCCAGCTGTAAATTATTGCTACAGCACAACAATAGGAAAATATCAAAACAATTCCTGAATGTAGCCCATTAAATGTCTGCTCTTCTGGAATGTGAACTTACCCATTTAATAGCCAGTCCATTCATAAATGACTCCCCGCTTCATTGTTGAGCACAACGGTATGCACCATTAAAGAGATTGCCCTTCTTCTATTAAAACTTATATTTAATGAAAAAGAAACAGGCACACTGTTTGTTTATTCATACAAGTTAGATGTTACTTTTGAAGATAAAGAAACAAGTTTGATTATATATAATATCAGCTATGCATTTGGCACTGATAGGAAACTTTAGCAATCAAGGGAAAGATAAAAAGGCTTCAGAGAATTTAATCACATACTTCAAAGTAAACTTAAGAACATATATTTCAGAAACCAAGATAAAATATGAATGTTTAATTTAGCATCTTTCTTTCTTATCGCAAGTGTTTCTGATTCCACTGCTAATAACCTAGTTGATTCTGTCAGCTACCAGTCCTGGAAAAAAGAAAATCAGAACTAACTTTTGTCGCAAGGAGAAACTGATAATTAGCTTTTCGTTTTCAGAATGATTGAATCAAGGCTTAACGTTATTCATGCAAAGGTCAACATGCCTTCATAAGTATTCACAGGATGCAGGAAAAGAGATGAATGAGGAGTGTATACCCAGCCAATCCATGTGCAACATAACTTGTCCCAAAGGTCACAAGAAATAAGTAAAAAAAATTCTGTAAGCAATTATGATATATATACATATCTCTCCTTCCGTAATAGCAAATGATGGAAGAGTGTTGTATAATGATATAACCATGCACATTCTGAAATGCTATTTGAAACATTTTAGTCTCATTTCCAGAGTGAGCAGTCTTGAGAGTGTTCTTTAACCCAGTCTTATCAGTGGAGAAACAGGTTGGAATTTATTAGGAACACTCCCTATCATCTGCAGCTGATTCAGAAACTGTCCTCTTTTCAATACTACTAAACAATCTACTGTGATCCGTGCTTCTCTAACATGAACTGGACTATTGCAATGTAGTGTTCATGGAACTGTCATTGAAGGAAATAGGGTAAATTCAATTGGTTAAGAATATGACTGCTCATCATCTTGTATTCTAATAGTGGTAAGCCAAGTGTTTGGACACTTAAATCCAGTATCTGGAGTTGGAGGGTTGCAATAAAAAATCTTTTAAAAATTAGGGGTGTGTGTGTGTGTGTTAAAACATGAAAATGATAAAAGGATTGTCTGTAGCTTTAAGCAATAGATTGGCTCAGCGTCTGTTGCTAGGCAGCCACAGTATTGTAGGCTTCAGTTTCTATGAGTAAAAGGCAGGGGGAATGGACAGGGTTCTTTCCAGGCATATCTTGGCTGTTGAGGGATGACTTATTGGGTTCAGGACTGACTAAAGCTGCCAGCTCCTGGAGATTTTGTGGTGAAGGTTGACAACAATAAGTCTGGCAACAACCTCTGGGTGTCTTGAAACCATCTGACATGTAAGACTCAACTAGGGCTGGTGGCTTTGCTGCTGTTCAACTACAGCCACCCTATGAAAACCAGTGTGGTGTAGCCAGTGGCATAGTGCCAAGGGGGTGGGGTGTGGCATGAAGCACTAGGTGCGCGGGCATGGCGGGGCATGGCAGGGTCGTTCTGGGGTGGAGTGGGGGCATCGTGAGAGTGTGACATGGGTGCAGAATGCAGGCATGCCCCAGACGCAGTTCCCCCTCACTCCACCCCTGAGTGTAGCAGTTACAGATTCAGAATGTGGTATGAGATACCCAGGTTCAAATCCCCATCTTGCTGTGCCAGCTCACTGGGTGATATTGGAGCAGTCACATACTTTCAGCCTAAACTACTTCACTGTGTTGTTGCGAAGATAAAACATAAAGTAAAATAATGTCAGCTGATTTAGTCCCCACTGTGGAGAAAGATCTTGCATAAATCGAGTAAATAAATAAGAAAGATAGCTATGAGAAAGATAAAATGTAGGTTGGTATGGTTTCCAATTCTGGGTTGGGAAATACTTAGAAATTTGTGGGGTGAGCTTGGGGACTGCAGGGTTTTGAGAGAATTTCAGCAGGATATAATCCTGCTTTGAGGAATTTTGAAATTTGAGGAATTTTAGCAGGATATAATGCTGTAGAATCTCTCTTTCCAGTCCTGCCTCTATTTCTCTACCTCTTCCCAGTTTCTTTTCCAATTCTGCCTCTGCCGATTCCCAGGCAGTTGGTAAAATCATCATTGTTATTAGCTTTGCATATTTTTCCCCTTAACTTTTTTTTAAAAAGTGGATGATTTTTTTTTTATCAACAGGTAATTAATGAGAGATTGTATCCCCTTCTGAAGATCTCTATGGCATTTGAGATACATTTCTATCATTTTTAGTTACAGTGTTATGCGGTCCACGGTCATGTTTGTGAATTTCCTTTAAGTAGAAAAGGTATGATATAAAAAACATTGATCAGTCAATAAATGGACTGCGTATAATATGATATGAAAGGAACTCAGTTTCTCCTGCAGAAGGATCCTTTCCATATTCTTTTTGCAGAATAATGACCTACTTTGGATTGAGGAATTACACAATTTTAAGATTGTAAAGAAACTGAAATTGGTCAGGATGTTCTATTCATTGACTCAATCATCAACCCAAACTGAGACTGCAACCAAGAAATCCAAAGGAGATTGAGAAAGGAGATTGAGACAGTCATAAAAGATTTTAAAAATTGTTCAGTGTGTAGCGAGTAACCAAAATCAAGAAAATTCATACTATAGTATTCCCAATTATTATGCATGGATGTGAAAGTTGGTCAAGGGTGAAAACTGACAGGATTCATTTGAATTGTGGTGTTGGAGGAAAGCTTTACAGATATCATGAACTTTCAACAAGACAAATAAGAAAGCATATTTTACATTTTGGTGCTTCAGACTGAAAGCTCAATTTCTGACTTAAGTGGCATTTTGGATTTTACACACACACACACACACACACACATTGACATAGTTCAAGTCAGTTGTAAAGCTCCCATTCATGCTAGGAACAGATAGTTTAAATAATTGATAGAACATTCCATAATCTGATCAAGGTAAGAAAAATAATTAATCCTAACTTTAGAATATATCCATAGCATGCTACTTATTTAAAAGTGTGGATATACTGAAGAAGTAGAGAGCCAGTATGGTATGGTGGTTCCCTGCTCCTCCACATAAGCCTGCTGAGTGACCTTGGGCCAGTCATGGTTCTTTCAGAACTCTCTTGGCCCATGAGGAGGCAGACAATGGTGAATCACCTCTCAACATCTTTTGCCATATGAGGTTGCCATAACTGTGACTTCACAGCATGCACACACACACACACTCATAAAGCAGCTAACAATACACAGTAAAAATAATAAAACACACAATAAAAACAATCTTCCCAACAATAAAACCATCTTCCCAACCATAAAACCATCTAGCAGTCATAAAATCACTGGCCAATGAAAACACCATAAAACAGTGTTAAGCAGAATAACATAAAAATATTCTGAAGTATTGAAGTGTGAGTCATAATAACACCAACAAGGAGGAATGCAGTCCATATTATATAATATCAGCTAACTAAGCAATGGAATAAAATTTCAGCTAAAGGCTGTCATCATCAATCTTTCCCACCTGAAAATCACACATACAAGTAGACCAAACAGCATTCTAAAAACATTCCAAGAGTCAACTGAACCAAGTGCAATGTCCAAACTGTGGACCGAAGATCAATTTTATCTGTGAAATCCTTTTATAAATAGGTCACAGCAAACTGAATTTCACAACTAGCCGTGTTTTTCCTATTCCCTGATGCACAGACTGAAGACTGTAAATATAACCCCTACAGGCTGCAGTTTTCACAATATGATTTTCAACTCCATGGAAAAATAAACCTATGAGTATAAAAGTGGTTGTACAATTCACAATTATTTTGATCCATGTTATGCTGTACAGAGATTTCTGTGAAGGAATATAATGCATAATTAAGCCAATTGTGGATGATAGTGATGATAATGATGATGACATACATTCATGCAATGGACAACAATGATTCAGAGTTTCATTGTAACAATTAAATACAGATACATTCTTTGCCAGCCTACCAAATTTGGCAAATGTATGTGATAAGGCATATGACTTTACAGTGCAGCTGTGAGACTTTCATGGGTGTAAGCCTTTTCGCATGTCCTCTTAGTTTTGTATGGACTTTTAATAATATTCCAGAACTTTTGTTGATGGTGTTGTTAATACATGTGGGGAGGGGGGGGGGCAAAGGTCGAAGTATTTTAACCTTGCATGCCAGGTCAATAAAGAATTTCAGTTCACTAGTATTTCTAAAATGTCTCTCTTTTCAACAAGTTACTATTGCCTTAAGAAAGGTAAGCAACACACATTTGAGATGAAATAAGTGTAAAATGCTGTTGGTTTAGAAAAGAAAAAAACCCAAAAGAAAACAGTTGCTTCCTATGATGTAAGAAAAAAAAGAAATGCAAATGAGACCTAAACACTTAACATATCTGATAAACAACTGTATAAAAATAGACGTTAAAAATGGCAAAGACCTTGGAAATGTTCCTGTCCAGGGTCATCTAAGCTTATGTCTTCATATTACAAATGTGAATTTGAACACTGATCAACAAAGCCACTTTTCATCTAGTTTGCTAGCTCTTTCTGTTGATGCTGAAGCTGTTCTGTATTACCCAAGCACAGTGGGAACCATATCAAGGATATATATCAAAATTATCCTTATGCACAGAATTAGGATTTCTGGTGGAATATTTAGGAGCTATAACATAAAAGGTATCACTCAGGGAAGTGAGCACAAAGAATAAGCTGTGTTAAAGTGTTTATATTTAAACTCTACAGACAGCTGCACCAGCAATATGAGGTTTTAGGATTGTATAGAATGGCTAGATATTAAAGTCATGTCTTGCAACATTGTGGTGGTGGTGGTGGCGGTGGTGGTGGTGGCAACGGCAAATGACCATGGCTGCTGATATGCGAGGATGGCCCCCATGGCTGAGAGATCATGCGTGGGGCGGGGCAAAGGGTGGGTGGATGGGGGTTCAGTGGAGGTGGAAAAACTAGGTCTTGCTCCAGGATCCATGGGGGGGGAAAACTCTGGTCTTGCTCCAGGAGCCGTTTTCTGCTGGTATGCCTCTGAGGATCAGTGACTGAAAGCATCCCATTTTGGCAGAAGAGACTGCATCTTCACCATCCTTCCCCCCCCCTTTTATGTTTCCTGTTTTGTTTTCTTCTGTTTCAGGCATTTTCCCCAAATCCAATGTATCCTGGGATAAGGAGGTGAAACATCCCGGTTTGACCATGACTTCCACATGGTTTTCGGGTCTAACTCAGGCCAGCCCCATGAGATTTCCCTTATCCCGCGCCTTTCAAAAACCGATAAAATTGGAGGTTCTTTTTTTAAAAAAAACTATGCCACTCCCGCTCCCATGCAAACACTGCAGGAGACGGACTGGTTTATTTTTCCTGCCTCACTGCCTGCAGCCAATCAGAATGTTGGAAAAATGGGACAGTTTGCGCATGTGCAGCCATGTTGGAAAGGAAAATGAAACTAAACCGGGGGCTATGCAAGTTCTTCCTCCTGGCCTGAATGCACTGCTGGGCTGCTGGGTGAAGGGAGAAACCAAGATAGAAACATCCTAGTATGTATGACCCCAGTTTCCCCCTGGGATATTTTGTCCATCTGGTAAACATCTAAGTTTTCTTTTTGAATCTGAAGTAAAAATACCTTGACTACTGAAGTACTTTTTTTTTAAAAAAAAGACATCTCTATCAAGAAAGAAAGATAAGCTGTTTTTGAAACATTATTAAATGGATTTTAAGACTTTTAGACTTAATACATTCAAGATGGATGGCTGATTTCTTCTCCCTTAATGAGGTATGTGGACTTTCAGTTGTGAGAAGCTTTTGAAATGTTTGGTAAGTTCCACACAACTGAAATGAGATGTCCTGATAATACAAAAAAAAAAGGTGTCCTGGGAAAGTACTCAGCACAGCCTAAGATGACCTTAGGTTGCCTTACTTCTGTTCAAGATGACTATTTTAAAAATGCTTCAAAGTACACTTTCCCCCCCTAAGCCACCTGCAAGATATATCCTGCCTGGCTGTGCAGAATGCAGAGCTCAGGAGGCATCTTATGTTTCCTGCCCAACTCTTTTGCTCTCCAGTCAGGTTCACTTTCAGCTTGTGCCCCACATTTTGTGTGGTACGGAAAGGATTCTCTCTGCCACCATTTGCTGAAGGTTGCTTCAGGATGTTTGCTCTGCAGGCTCCAATCCTGGGCATTTTTTCAGCTCAAAAAATACATAGTTGTACTCAGCTGGCCCTGCCAATTTTGAAAATATATATTTTCCCTTTTTTATTTTCAAGGAGCTATATTCATAGCTATGCAGACACACAGAAGATATTCTTAGCCACAGAAGATGGGTCTTCCACCCACTGAAAATCATTGATTTGTCCTCCACGGACTGGCTATTCAGTCTTAATGCACAAGTCTTTTCTTACTGCATAGAAAAACTTGCAGAATTAGTTCAGGATTCACTACATACTATTGGAGAATTCAATCTGCTTCAGAACTGCCTATCTTTGATGAATATAATTACAGAAATGATAACTCCAACAGCTGGTAATATATCTCACAAATGAAGCTTCTTTTGAAGATTCAAGAATAGATTTCAAGAAAAATCACCTGGAAATATAGACTACAAAGAAAAACTTCCAGAAAATCCCCAAAACCAACAATCCAGAAGGCAGCAAGAAAATGGATGAAAATATAAGAAAAAACTGGCCACTAAAATGAATGGCAATAGTGGGCACAGGGTTCTTCCCATTGGAAGACGGGTTAGTGTAAATAAGGCACTATGCTCTCCATAACATGCAGAAAATGGCAAATAGATATTGGTATATTGAGGAAGGGCAGTCTAGAAATTTAAATATTAATAATAGAGGAGTTTCACTATTTATACACTACTTATTCATTTCATTCACTGCTGTCCAAAACATCAAGCATCAGAATACTCTAAAGCAGGAATGCTCAAACTCTTCAAGCTTGTAGGAACTTCTGGAATTCTGACAGAGGGTGGTGGGGACAACCATAAAATGTCTGCCACAGAAAATGGAGCTAAACAGGAAGTGGTGACACAGGAGTTATATCCAACCGCAATATGGCTGACCCATGAGGTGGAGCCTACAACAAAATGTCAAGGAATGAGATTATGAATAAAATTAATAGTAACTCTTCAACATTTCAAGCAGAAGTTCTGAAGATGCCTTCTAATGACTATAATATTTACAAGTATTTTCTTGCTTACACACAGCAACATTCAGTTACAGAAATCTTGTGCTGTGGTGGGAGATGATGCCAAATCAATGTTATTGTTGTTTTTAAAAATCTGCACAGCCATTAATGTCTCCAGTGCCCTAAGCAATCATAAGCCTTCCTGGATAAAAGCCCCACCTGGCTCTGCCCACTCCAGGAAAGGTGTGGGTAAGTGCAATGTTGGATATTCCTGCTCTTAAGAATAGGAGCTGGCAGCATAAGGTATTGATTATGCTGTTCTGCAATTTTGAAAATCAAAATTTGACTTATATAATTTTGTTTCACAAGGCCATATTTTTAAAGCTGCCCAAGATGCTTTTTGCTGGGACCTGGTCATTTTAAACAGTCTCAGCTATAAATGGTCTCAATAATCATAAATTCATTCAACCTTTTTAACATACAACCACTGTGTTTGACTTCATGACCTCACGTGGCAATGCAATGGCATAGCACCCACAGGGTGGGGAGGTGCAATGCCCTGGGCGGAACCACAGAGGAGGTGTGGCAAGGCCAGGGAGGGGGTATGGTGGGGGCATGGCGGGGGCGTTCTGGGGTAGGGCAGGGGACAGATGCCGCAGCAGGGGCACAGGACACGTGCATGCCCCAGCTGAAGTTTCCCCTCATTCTGCCCCTGTGGCAATGAAATCTACAGGCATTCTACAACTGTGCAACAAGGCTATTTTATCAAGATTCTAAAAAAAATTAATTAGCAAGTCATTGTTTGCTTTTAATCGTTGCTATTATGAAATTATTGTTCCTGTGTAGAAAATATACATCCAGAAATTCTGCCACTTCAATGTCACTTCACTGTTGGAGCACTTTCTGTATTTCCTGTGCTGCTTAGTGTGTATCTGACTGCTGGAGGTCAACAGTATAGTTGCAGTGAGCTGGAAAGGGCAGTCATCCACTTGTTCTCGCAGACCCTCTGCTGAATGGCTGATTTCCTATCACCTCCTGTCAAAGCAAGTCTGCCTGACATCTCCAGCTGGAAGACTTAACCTCTAGGGTTGGAGATTCGGACAGTCCGAATCTGGATTTTTACCGAATCTGCACTGATTCGGACGGATTCGGACGAGCAGGGGCCGAATCTGAGCTGTCCGAATCCTAACAGATCCGAATCCATGGGATTCGGATCACCAGCCGAATTGCGTTTTTTGGGGTGTTTTTTCACGTTTCGGCCTGCAGGGGGCGCATTTTAAGACATATCGGCACCAAAATTTCAGGGTATCATCAGGAAACTGTCCTGATGATACCCTCCAAGTTTGGTGCAGTTTGGTTTAGGGGGGCCAAAGTTATGGACCACCAAAAGGGGTGTCCCTATCCCCCATTCTTTCCAATGGGAACTAAGAAGATGAGGCTACCCTTTTGAGGGTCCATAACTTTGGCCCCCCTGAACCAAACTGCACCAAACTTGGAGGGCATCATCAGGACAGTCTCCTGATGATACACTGAAATATTGGTACCGATACATCTACAAATGCACCCCCTGCAGACACCCCCAGAAATTTGCACAAGATTCTTTGTTCTGCAGTGACTTAGCTGCATTGCTGTCAATAGGGAATTTCTGATAGAGGGCTGTGGAGTGCACATTTTTCATGGTAAACCCACAAAACTTTCAGGGTATCTTCAGGAGAGTCTCTGGATGACACCATCTAGGTTTGGGGAACTTTACTTCAGGGGGCAGTGGGAGATGGGCCCTACCCTTTTGGGGTCCCATAGAATTAAACCCCCTGAAGCAAAATTCCCCAAACCTGGATGGTGTCATCCTGAGACTCTCCTGAAGATACCCTGAAAGTTTTGTGACCATACCTTCAGAAATGTGCACCTCACAGCCCTCTACCAGAAATTCCTCATTGACAGCAATACAGCTGCAGAACAAAGAATCTTGGGCAAATTTCTGGGGGTGCCTGCAGGGGACGCATTTTGAGATGTATTGGCACCAAATTATCAGGGTATCATCAGGTGACTGTCCTGATGTTGCCCACCAAGTTTGGTGCAGTTTGGTTCAGGTATGGACTCTCAAAAGGGGTGCAACTATCCCCATTGTTTCCAAGGGGAGATGATGGGGGATGGGGGCTACACCTTTGAGAGTCCATAGCTTTGGCTCCCTTGAACCAAACTGCACCAGAGCTGTGGGGGTATCATCAGGACAGTCTCCTGATGATACCCTAAAGAATTTGGTGTCACTAGCTTTAAAAATGCTGGTTTGCGTGTTTCACCGCTCACTCACTCCAGCAGGCTTCATGTGCAGGAGCGGTGAAACATGAAAACCAGAATTTTTTAAGCTAGTGGCACCGAATTTCAGGGTATCATCAGGATACTGTCCTGATGACACCCCCCCAAGTTTGGAGCAGTTTGGTTCAGGGGGGCCAAAGTTATGGACCCTCAAAGGGAGGTCCCTATTCCCCATTGTTTCCAATGGGAGCTAAGGAGATGGTGGCTACCATTTTGAGAGTCCATAACTTTGGCCCCCCTAAACCAAACTGCACCAAGCTTGGGGGTGTCATCAGGACAGTCTCCTGATGATACCCTGATATTTTGGTGCTGATATGTCTAAAAATGCGCCCCTGCAGGCACCCCAAAAAATTTGCCCAATATTCTTTTTTCTGCAGTGACTTCTGCATTGCTGTCAGTGGGGAATTTCTGGTGGAGGGCTGTGGGGTGCACATTTATCAAGGTACAGTCACAAAACGTTCAGGGTATCTTCAGGAGAGTCTCTGAATGACACCATCCAGGTTTGAGGAACTTTGCCCATGGGGGCAGTGGGAGATGGACCCTACCCATAACATTGAACCCCTTGAAGCAACGGTCACTGAACCTGGATGGTGTCATGAAGAGACTCTCCTGAAGACACCTTGAAAGTTTTGTGGGTTTACCATGAGAAATGTGCACTCCACAGCCCTCCCACAGAAATTTCCCATTGGCTGCAATGGAGCCAGCCAGCCAGCCACTACAGAGCACAGAATCTGGGGAAATTTTTTTGGGTGACTGTGAGGGGTGCACTTTTAGAGCTACTGTCACCAAAATTTCAGGGTATCATACAAGTCTGTCCCTATGATACTCCCCAAGGTTGGTGAAGTTTGGTTCAGGGGGTCCAAAGTTATGGACCTTCAAAAGTGTAGCCCCCATCTCCTGTTAGCTTCCATTAGAAACAATGGGGGATGGGGCACCCCTTTTGAGGGTCAATAACTTTGCCCCCCCTGAACCAAACCACACCAAACTTGGGGAGAATCATCAGGACAGTCACCAGATTATGTCCTGAAAGTTTAGTGCCACTAGCTTTAAAATCGCGTCCCCTGCAGGCCAAAATGTGTAAAAACACCAAAAAATTCAAAAAATAATAAAACGGACCCAAATTTTTCGGATTTACCCGAATTTTCGGGCATATCCGAATCGGCTATGATTCGGATTTGGGTATACAAATCATTTTATGCCCCAATATACCCAAATCCGAATTTTAACGAATTTTTTTAGTATTGACCAACCCTATTAACCTCACAAGAGTCACATGTTCCTGGTCTCTTTTCTTTCTGGGCTCAGAGGAGGTGGGATAACATCACCCAGGAGCAGCAAATGGAAGGGATGCTGGTAGACCCATTTTTAGCAATGGATCCAAGAAGGATCCTTTCACTGCGAAGCAAGAGTTGTTGAATGCCCAATGTCTCCTTTCAATCTGAGCCATGAACCAGACAGAAGCCAGCAGCCCACAGGGCTGCATGCCCCACCAATGATAGAGTGGGCTGACCTCTGGGGACAGGTTGCAGGAAGCTGCTTGAGAGTTGATTGGCTTATAGCAAGTGCTGGACCATGTTGTCCAAAGTATCCTTCTTTTTGTTGTTGTCCCCTCACTCAGGCAAAAATGACGCCCCAGCTCAAGGGTGGATATATAGTTATAAATGCATGTACTTAAAGGTTTTGAACTTTCATTCAGATAACTAATACATCAATTTGCTATATATACAGGAAGTTCACAATTGACACAAACCCATTCCACAGCAAAATTATGCATGCAGAGTCAAATGATTTCAATAATACTTCTATGTGCCTTGTTTGTAGCCATTCAAAAAAAATACAAATAGAGCAAGACTTTGCAAATTGGCCTTCCTTTGACTATTGCTAGTATTTGATTTTCCTTTAGTGCCAATTGTTAAGTATTGTACTGAACCCAGCAGTGAGTCCATATATCTTCAGAGGGATTATAGCATAATTTAGATGGCAGATTAATGGAGAAAATCAAAAATAGGGTTTGATAAACTAGACCCTTTCCAGGTCTATTTTCACCTTTGAATAAGAATTCACTGGGGCCAGCCTTGGACGTCGAGGTTCAGGTTGGGGAATTCCTGGAAATTTTGTGACGAAGTCTGAGGAGAGCAGGGTTTGGGGAGGGAAGAGGTCTCAGCAGGATACAGTGACATACACCCTCCAAAGCAGCCATTTGCTCCTGAGGAACAGGTTTCTGTTGTCAGGAGTTCAGTTGTAATTCCATCAGATCTCCCAGTCCCACCTGGAAATTGGCTACCCCAAGACTTGGCAGCAGCCTTTGGCAATTTTGGCAACAACGTTGGCTACACCAAGACGTGGCTGCAACCTTTGGGTGACGATATCACTTGACTTGTGTGACTCAACTAAGCCTGGTTCTTTGCTATTGTTCAACAGCAGACACCCAATAAAAGTCACTGTTAGAACTTCAGAGGTTCATATCCCATCTTGCTGTGCAAGCTTGCTAGACGATTTTGGACCAGTCATATATTTTCTGCCTAACCTACCTCTTAGAGTTCTTGTAGAAATAAAAAGGAGAGGAGACTGTTGTAAGCTGGTTTGGTCCACACTGTGAAGAAAAGTAGAGTAAAAATGAAGTCAAATAATAAATATAGTAGAAAATTGGAGGTTGATGACTGGAGAAGGAGAGAAAGAGGCAGGGAAGGGGAGAGAATGTGGGTGTTGCTAAGAGGAGGGGAAAAGAAAATAGTGTGGTGAGGGGAATACATGGGAATGTTATGTGCCATCACACAATCCTTGAGGGTTCCCTTTCATGCAAGTAGGTCTACAAAACTGGTTTGGTGGTTTGGTGAGGTTGCCAACTGCAGGTTAGAAAACACTTGAAGATTTGAGTGGATGGAGCCTGGGAGAATGGAGATGGAGGAGAGGAGGGACTACAGAAGGCTATAATAGCATAAACTCAAGCCGCCAAAGAACCTATTTCTTCTATAGAATGAAGGTTGCCAATCTCCTAGTCACCTGCAATTACAACTTATCACAGATGACAAGCACCACACATTTAAGCCATAGTTAGGTAGAGGCAGTTCGGGGGTGGGGGGAAGCTGAACACAGAGGGGCAAGATAAATGTAGGTTGGTTGTTGGGCAGAAAGGAGAGTAAGAACCAGAGAAAGGGAAGATGCTATGGGGCTTTCAGGAAAGAGAAAGAGAAAATAGTGGTGGGAGGGGGAAATGAGATATCTCCCACAAGTCCTTCTGCATTCTCACTTATGTATGCCTATTTCTGCAGTAGATTAGTTTGCATTCATTTTATAATATATTTCTGATCATTATTTGATGTTTTATTTAATCAATAGTTGTGCAATTGCCTTCAGAGTTATTTTAGAAAGACTTCGTGACTTTGAGAAGGGAACTTATTGTACTTCGTGACTTAGAGAAGGGAACTTATTGTACTTCAAGTGAGACTAATAGTTCATCCTATCTTTAGTACGAAGAACCACCCCAAATAGATTCCTAAAGGTAACCCCCCTCCCCCCCCAAAAAAAAACACCTAAATGTATTCCCAGTTTATATAAAAATATTTTTGGCCATATCTATCTTTTGGGCAGAATATCGAAAAGAAATCATATGACCTGTAAAAACTGTGCTGTATCTCTAAATGGGGACTGATAAAAATTCCATTTTGAGTTGTTTGGGAACAAACTTTAACTAGGCTAGAAAGTTAGTTTATTTTAAGAATCTATAAAGTGCAAGCTAGTGTAAATATTTAATTTAAAACCAAGAACAATAGCTTTTCTTCTATTGTTACATATCCTTTTTTAGTCATTTTTGTAGTTCACTAAACTTTCAAATAAAAATATCTCTCTCTGTGTGTGTATGTGTGTGGTTTTATTCACCAGAGAGAAAATCAGAGGTCAGGGATGAACATTTTCTTTCACATTTTTCATCTCCTAGGAATCAAGGTGTGTGTTATCATATCACTTGGTAAAGTTCAGCTTGATGTTTAATAAAATGTGTTTTTCAAACTTTGTTCCATCAAGGAATGATGAATCTTTTAAAAGAGAAGTACAGAATATGGAATCCCAATGTGGATACTCCCCTGCCATGCAATCTCACCTGTTAAAACCACTATCCCCTCCCTAGTTGGTGTTAGTTCTGGAAAGAGCAGAAAGCACCTTCTCTTTATGTATCACTCCCCTTTCTTCCAAAGTAAATAAAGTAACTGGGGAGGGCATAAACTTTAAAGCATAGCAGATTTTCCAGCAGTAAAAATCCACCCCACCCCCCCATCACCCAGGTATGCAGGCACCATCATAAAGCTGCTCAAGCTGTCAGATTCTTAAGTTCAGCAAGCCCTGTTTGTCTCAGGTAGCAACTTAAGTTCCTAGGAGGCAGAGGGCTGGTTTTGATTGTTTTTTTCTTAAAAAGATAAGAGGTTGAGGGATCTTCAGGGGATAATTCTGTCTGTGAAGAAACAATTCAGAGGTCCATTCTACACCACCCAAATAAAACAGTTTGAAGCAGGAAATAAAATGTTTCCTCCATGGAGTTCTGCAACATTTTTAGCCCAAAACATTTTATTTCCAGCCTCAAAACATTTTATTTGTATGATGTTCCCAATTCTTTTTCTAAAAATATTTTGAAAATGTTTTCATTTGCTGCGCCATTTCTTTAAGACATTTCCCACACCTCCTGGACTTTCTCCTTACCACCATTTTTTGAGCTTGCATGGGCCCTCACACTCTTTCGGGTGTGTGTGTGTGTGTTAATTCAAGGGTTGTGTTTTCATAGCTTCCATGACATGATCCCTAGAGAATCACAGCACGAGGTTTAACAAAAAATGGATTCACCACAAAATGGAATCACTTGAACACAGTTTAAAAACCATAGGTAAAAAAAATGCAAAAGAGAAAAAAATCTGTTCCTAATTTTTATAGGAGTCCAGAAAGAAGTAAAATGCTTGAGTGAAAGCTCTTTAGCAAAATGATATGCTGGGCTGTGGTTGTTTCTTTTTAATGTTGTCTTGAATTATCATTGTTTCCATTTTTTTCTAAGATGCAAATTTTTATCTTCTTTGCTGCTTCCCAATTTAATAGCAGACAAGTTGTATTTCCTAACTTCTGTAGCTCAAAAATTACTTTCATGCCATATTCTTACTCTCAATTTATTTATGATTTCTTGAGAGCTAGTAGAGTCCAGGGGGGAAAAAACCATAGGGAACTATTTACTAATGACTAACATTGGTGTAATTTGTGGAAAAGGTTGCAATCAAGGTAGTTTCATGAATTTCTCCCTTTTAAGAATACCATTCATACCATCCATTTTATGTCAAGCGGGGAGCCAATGAATTTGGGGGACATTTGTGGTAAACTTGAAGCTCCTGCCTTTTTATGTAATGAGGTTAGTGCTAGCTTTAGCAATATATTATGTCAACCTTGAGCCATAGTTCCGAGTAAATGGCCAGGAACTTACCATTCAATTAAAGGGTCTTATCTAACAATCAGTCTGTTTCTACGCACAGTTCAACCTTCTCAACTGCTAAGAGATCACTAAAGCACCACTAAATAAGTAAAGAATGTCTGTTGCTCCATTTAACATTTTAAAACCTTCCAGAACATCTGGCTTCAGACTGTACTCCCTCACTAATGTTGCTTCAGTTAGGAAGTTTCTGATGGAAACAAAAAACAGCTCTCCAAGGTAAATACATCTCCAATAAATGCATCTGTTTCATTTAAAATACTTGTATTGGGATTTTTCCCCATCCATTATTTAGACAATGACTTATTAGTTCCGATGCAGGTCCCCTACCCCTATTTGAAGTAACATGGCTTGTAGAACTAACATGACTTACTATTCCATTTGGAGGGCTTGGGGGAATGGTGCAGCCCTGTCCACCCTGAGGAAACTTACTCTGGCAGAGGAGACAGACACTCTGTCAGCCGCCAGCCTCTCAGCTCTGCTGCGGCAAAACCCAGAAGTCCATGTCATGCTGGTATCCTGATTGGACACAAATGTGTGTGTGGGGTGGAGTGGGGATAGACCAGGGTGTTCCTGTGTATGGAACTGATGTTAGTAGGCTCCCACCCAGAGTTTAGAGCCAGGAGCACAGTGCCTCTGCCTTCAGACTTACGCCATGATGTCCTCTAAGCCCTATGGAGGGCTTTCTGGTGGCAAGGGGATTTCTTTGCATCTTTTGCTCCCTGCACCACCAGAAAGTCCTCTTGGAGGCAGTGGGGCAACAGAGCAGTGGCTTTGTGTCCCATTGTTGAGGACTTTGAGTGGAGTTTCCCATAGTTCTGATGAATGTTTTATAGGACATGTAAAGAATGCTTGTTTCATACATGAAAATAACCATCACAGTATAGAGCAGGGGTCAGCAATCTTTACCACCCAAAGAGTCATTTGGTCCCGTTTTCTACAGCCCCGAAGATCTACAGAGCCACCTCTGGTTCGCCCCCTCCACTCCCCTTTCCTTCCAGCGCTGGGAGGCGGAGGCACTGGGCAGGGAAATCCCCTCTGCCTGATGGAGCAGGCAGTCACCTGAGCTGAGGGGCACAGGGGGGATGGCGTCTGTGACCTGCCCAGTGCCGCCGCCTTTCGCACTGCGGGAGGCAACGGCGCTGGGCAGGGAAACCCACTCTTCTCCACGGAGCAGGCAGGCGCCTGTTCTGGGGGCAGAGGGGGGATGTCGGCCATGGCCTGCCTGATGCTGCCGCCTCTCGCACTGCGGGAAGCAGCAGTGCCAGGAAGGGAAACCCTCTCTGCCCAATGGAGCAGCCAGTCTCCTGCTCCGTGGGGCAGAGGGGGGTGGCAGCTGTGGGGATAGCAGAGGGGGGATGGCGGCTGCTCTGGAGGAACATGCCCACGCTACCCTCCGACCTTCTGGGGCAGAGAGTAGCGTGGGTGTGTCCCTCCAGCCCTCCAGAGCAGTGCTGGAAGGAGAGGTGAGTGGAGGGGTCACGAAAAGCGGCTCCCTCACGCATGGAGCCGCCTCTGGTTAAGCCCCTCTACTCACCTTTCCTTCCAGTGGTACCCTCCAACCTCCAGGCCACATGGAGCCGCAGTATAAGGCTGAAAGAGCGGCATGTGGCTCCGGAGCTGCAGGTTGCAGACCCCTGGTATAGAGGGAAAAGTTAGCAAAACAAGAACAAAACACTACACTAAAGCCATTGTAACAAAATAAGTGTAAAATTTTAATAAGGTGCAAATATCTAAATCAAAGTCTATATTCTGCATCTCAAAAGACTGCACGCTCTAAAGGAAATACAAAATTGCATAGGCAAATAACGAAAGCATATTGGCAAAACAGACAGTTTGTAGTACAAATGTAGCAAAAAAATTCAGTCCATACAAAGTTGATACAAATAGACAGGTTTTCCGATAACAAAGTTCTTGTTTTGTTGAAAAATAGAACTGTATTGCTGTTAGAGATAAAAACTCTTCTTCAATGGGAAACTGCATAGCATTGACTCCACCCCTATTGCTGTCACGTCTGAGTGTCCTGCTGCCATTAGGTGTTTTACAGGATCAAAATTACATTCTAACAAAGGAAGCATATAAGCATAGAATATACAATTTGGTCCACAGTATAAAAACTATAATAAATATGTACAAGAAATCCCCATACATACCTTCAAGGATAACAGTAATTCACTCCATCCTGTTAACTCAGAAACACTGCAACAAAGCCTTTTATTTCACAGTGCATACGTCTCATGATCACTATATCCTTAAATACATAGTCTACATTAAACCAGCTGGGAGGAATAATAATCATGGAGAAAATCAGCTTAACCCATTTGTTAACACTGAATTTAAAAAAGTTGTAAAAAACATAAGTTGCTAGGAGGATTTCAGAAGGGCTCTTCTCACTTTCGATGGAGCTGCTCATAGTTCTGATGGATGGTTTATAGGATGACACATACCCTCTGCCCCTTTTCTGCACTCAGGAGTTTTTCCCTCCAAAATTCCAACTGCTGTTTTTTTTTATGTTACTAAGTAGCTCCCCTGTAAACTATTATAATGAAGAGGTAGTGTGAATGTAGTGATTTTTCTTTACATTTTTCACTTTGTGCTTTCCCACCTTTATAATAGAATAAGAAGAAAAATATTCTTTGTCTGCTCAGTGTGGAAACCTCTCAGCTTTCCTGCTTAGTATCTGAGTGGGGATTTCCTTCAGAGAATATAAACCAGCAACTCATATGTGCCTTTAGTGCAACTGTTTTGTTTACACCAGGGACTTAGCTAAGGACATACTGCCCAAGAGGACATATAGGGTCATATCTTCCCAGCTGGTCGCCATTTGATCATGTGGGGGGCGGAATATTGTCCCCCACACTAGCCTGGGCTGCACCTGCCACAGTGCACTTTGGCAGCTGGGCCTCTTGGGGAGTATTCTTGGCGGGTTCACCAATGGCTGTGAAACTTGTACTGTGGCTACCTGTGTTGGCAGAGTGCCCTGGCTGTGCTCATGGCTGGAGCTGCTGCAATGACTGCCCTGCCACTGCCTGCCTACTACTACAAACCTGGCTACCACCCCCTCACCACCACTCCTGGCCCCATGAGCTGGCATCCTCTCCCCCTGCCAGCTTCCTGGGAGACCTAGGTCCACTGGCAGGTAGGTAAGACCATTCAATTCAGTGGGGCTGACTCCCTTGTTTGTTTTAACCTGGCACCCTGGGGGCCTCAAGGAAGGCAGAGGTGGCTCTGCAAAAGTGGCCTCTTTCTTACCGCCATCTCCTCCCCATCAAAATATTTATTTCTTGCTTTGGTGACTCCAGGTGTGAGAAAAGCATTTACATTCAGGAAAGAAACAAAGCCACACAAGAGAGGATAAGTGGATCCACCTGCCTTCCTCCGAGCCCCTTGCCACTTGGGGGTTTAGAGGTCTGGGGTTAAGGAGGGCACATTCTTCTTCTTCTTCTTTTGGGGGTCCATAACTTTGGCACCCCTCAACCAAACTTCACCAAACTTTGGGAATATCTTCAGGAGAGTCTCCCTAAGATACCCTGAAATTTTGGTTCCAATACCTCTAAAAATGTGCCCCCTGCAGGCCGAAACGCAAAAAAACATCAAAAATAAATTTCGGATGGAGATCCAACCCCACACACCTGAACTGGGGCTGAATTTTTTTCCAATCTACCAACCCTAGATTTGGGTGATGGGAGGGATTTTAGTTTTCTCTCCCTTCTGCGCTGCTCAAAGTTCCTTTGCAGATAGCATGGTACTGCTGCAACACTACCCCTCAAACTGGAGGGTGCTGGTGGAACTTAAAACAATCATCTCCTCACCTTTAAAATATAATGCAAAACTTTCTATTCTGAACCCTCGATTTAGTGATTTAGAGAACTGAACTCTAATCTAAAGAACCAGATTTGATTCCTCATTCCTCCACATGAAGCTTTCTTGGGTCACTTTGGGCAAATCACAGTTGTCTTCAAAGCCTTGCAGCCCTATCTACCTCACAAGGTATCAGTTGTGGGGAGGGGAAGGGAAAGAATTCATAAGCCACATTGGTATAAATCCAAACCTCCTCCTCTCCACATTTCTCTACTTAAGAACCATTTATCCATTATATTTAAAGCATATTAATGCAGCATTTTGTGTCCCTGTGTTCTGATTTCCTGTCCTCATGATTTGAGGAAAAAAAATAAACTGTTTTCTTCTAACTGATTATGTGTATATCTCAGAATCTTTTCCTTTAGGCAAATGGAGGTGAAAGCAAAAGGACAAAGAAAAACTTTTTACAGGAAATGTAGCAATATGTTTCTCTTGTAGTTCAGACCAAAATGGAAGTTTCTTTAAGATTTATAGAGAATCAGCTGGAATGTGCTCACTGCTTTGGCTGATTATTGGGAAGAAGTTGTTTTGTGGTTTTAGTTATTTCCATGTAATTTTCTGCTTTGCTAAAGATGGGTGGTGCTACAAAGCTCAGCACTTGTTCTAACAATGTAACACACTGAAGTAAAATGACAGCTAAACATTTCAGTTTTTAGAGGAAAATGTTCTAAGCAAAAATTAGGTTGAGTGACACAGTAGAGTTCATTTTACTTTGAGATCTTCAGAACTGATGTAATTTTTTTTAATGACTGAGCGTCTAAATTCCTGCAGGGGAAATAAAACAAAATGACTAGAAGAGGTGAACTTCAACCAAATGTCAAGAGAAAGCTTTCTTAAGCTGCCCAATGCATTTCCAGACTTTATTGGGGTGATTATAAATATAATGAAAACATAAAATCAGTGTCTTGCATCAAGACTAGCGTTTCTGTGACTTCAAAGACTTCTTCTTGTGAAGTGTGATTTCCCAGTCCTTCCCCGCCCATGACAGCCTGAAATGTTTCTCTCCTACATTCCACCAAATCCTGTGGGGTTTTAAGATGCATTTCCTTGGGATGTGGGATGAAGGGAAATTGTGCTACATAGGTAGATGGACTTGCACTCAAGCTAATCTGGATCGGCACCATTAGAACAACTTCTGCAACCTTTTGCTAAACTACATATGTAACAGTAATAAAAATGTATAATGATGAATAATAGAACCAAATTTGTGAGGAAATCACCTTGCTGTCCTTTTGACTTCTAACTACTTTCTACACCCTTTCCTCCCACTGCCACCTCCTCCTCCCATCATTTCCCATCTGTATCCTTCTTCTTCCTTTCCCATTGCCACCAACAATGGTCTCTATCTCCTCTTTGCACTCTCACTGCCCCTCTTCCTTCAGTCTGCCCTGTTTACCTGCTCCTTACCATCTATGCATCACTTTGCCTAGCCACCCCTCCTCCTCCCTGTGTCTTCTGCTAACAGAAACCAAGGCTTGAAACCAGTCAATCCTGTTATGGTCACCTAGCCATGGCTACAGCAGTCACTGAGGAAGCATTTGTTTCTGAAAACTATAGACTTTACACCTATTATCTAAGGGAAGGCGATATCTCTCCAATGAAGTTTCTTTTTTTAGGATTCAAATTTTCTGCAAACAACCTCACAGAATAACTGTTCCAGTACAAATAGCACACAGAAATAGATGTTTAAAATTGAAGTGAAAAGCAAAGAATGGAAATGGTTGGCAAAAACATAAATGAATATAGTAACAAGCAAAACAGTATATAGACAATTAGCCCTCTCTTCTCAACGAGCTTTCTCTTGCCCTGTGGTGGTGGCCTTTCTCCTCTTTTCATTGCTTTGGCCTCCCCATTTTCCTTGTACTAAATTCCTGAAGTCCATCATGTTTATTTTCTTTTTTTTAATGATGTCAATAGTGTTTGAGACATTCGTATAAAAAATGAGTGACTGTTACAGATGATTCAGAATCAAATTCCAATGTGTTTGAATGCCTATTAAACTACATAAATTAGGCTTTAAAAGGCTATATGGCACTGTTAATATTTAATATTTAGCTATCTATTACATAAATCACTTTATTTGTAATTAACCTGTCATCCTTGAAAGGAAAGCCCACAGCAGTGCGGAGTCATCTTAATGAGTGTTCTCTGAGCCTTTGCCCACTAAGCTAAACTATGACTATGTGTCCTGTTTACATGAAAGGTATCATTCTTTCTGAAGGGCTCTCAGCCGAGGAAATTAAGCATTTTTTTCTTCACTGTCTCAGACATCCTGCTGGAGCTGAGAGGATGATTTTGATCGACTGCAGCCAGACAATTTCGGAATGAAAGTCTTCCAAGCACAATTCTCAAGAAAAATATATGCTGTCCCACCAAAATAAATTGAGCAACAGAACAGCAAGATGACAAGCAAAAATCTGTCCTTTCACAGTTCTCATTCATGCCACTGTTATCTGTTGGAGATGTCAGAAGTTCCATTTCAGAAAATCATGGTTTAATTACACTGGCATATGTAATTGGTTGTCTGAATGCAGGCCACTACACTAAGGATGTTATGAATTTTACAGCATTCACATTCAACAGCCAACTATAGTGTGGTGCTGCCAGTGGAGACTGAGAAGTGGGACAATCTCCAGGTTTGTCCTGTTTCCATTAGTGTGCAAGCCACAGAATAAGTAGAATAGGGAAATGAAAACTTGAGGGAGATGGTCCTTTTGGACTCCTATAAGGTAGATACCTGTATGTGGGTATGTCTGCAGTGGCATAGCTGGGGGGGGGGGCTTGAGCCCCAGGCACCACTCCCAATAGTCATGTGGGAGGTGCATTGTATGTCCCCCATCAGAGCAATAGTAAGGAAAAATGGTGTCTGGGGCAAAATGGCATCCCTGCACTGCCCTGTGCGCCCCACTTACCTGAGTCGGTAGTGGTCCGGGCAGTTGGGTGGGGCCAAGGGATGCGGCCTCTGCCGGGCCTGGCAGAGCAGGGTTGAGGGGCACTTGGCTGTGGCCTCCACCAGGCCTGGCTGGGTGGGACAGGGCAGGGCAGGGCAGGGCAGGGTCGAGGGGGAAGAGGGAGGAATGTGGGGGCCCACCTGTGGCATTTGTCCCCACATCTCCCTGTGGTAGCTATAACACTCCCCACTGAATTTGGGGCAGAGACATAGTTCAATGCAACCAATAGTTTGGACCTGCCTCCAAGCTCCATATGGAGCTGGGAGTTGGGCCAACTGAGCCCATCCTGCTCCTAAACTTCACATGGAGCTTAGGAGTAAGCAGGCCTGTTCAGTACTGGCTTCAGGTGAGTTGGGGACAGCTTTGAACTGCAGACGTCAAGCCTGAAGTTTAAAGCTCCATTCTAGCTTTGCTGAGGCCAGGATCAAACTGAGGCTCATTCCGCACATGCAGAATAATGCACTTTCAAACTGCTTTCAGTGCTCTTTGAAGCTGTGCGGAATGGCAAAATTCACTTGCAAACAGTTGTGAAAGTGGTTTGAAAATGCATTATTTTGCCTGTGCAGAAGGGCCCCTAGGTCTCTGAGCTCATCGACTCTAGTTTCATACTATATGCTCTGCCCCCCAAGCTCTACTTCCAGTCTTGCATTTTTAATCTACAGTTGAGAACCCTACATCCTTTCCACCCTAAAGCCAAAGTAGCTTATCTGTCCTGTCTTAATTTTTTTTCTGATATAATTTCTGATATAAATTTCTGATATAACCATTTAATTATTGTTTAGAGTTTTGAGTTTTTTTAATGGTTTGACACTTAGCAAATGTTTTATGCATAGCATTTTGAAACTTTGTATTTGTCTATATTTGTCCTGATTTATATCACTGCAATTATGGCTAAAATAAAATATTAAGCATAGAATAGGCATACATTTAAATTCACAGCATTCTGCAGTGTTTACAGTCATTCGAGGTACAGCTCATATTTTTCTGAACAGCATAAAATGTATAAAAGTCTCATAATTTGCAACATTTATTCCTGTATATTTTTATCATTTAGAGTTATAACTTATTAACCAGTCCAGAATATTTTCCACTAAAATCCTAAGTATCATATCAGTCATTTAAAACACAAACTTTAACTTGCTAAACATTACCCCAGAACTGTATTGGCATACAATGTATGAGTATGAAGTGTGTTTAATGAATCTTTTTGCTTACTGATAATAAACTTTTTATTTAAGTTATTTATCTGGCAGCAGCATATGTGCTATTGATCCTCACATGCCATATGTTTTCAAGAAGCTGGACCATGATTAGTAAAAGAGTTTATGCATGTAAAGATCAGAAGGTGGCTACTTGCTTTTTCAATTAGCCTTGCTTATAATTTGAAAGGATACCAAGTATTGGCAGAAAGGAAAAGAGGGAAAAATCTTTTGAAAACTTTGTGTCTCCTGTTCATTTCAAAGCAGTCCAAATGCATTACACCTCCTAATACATTTCACTTCAGTAACCAGAGTCTTTAATTTGCCAAGGGAAACATTAGAGGACAAACCACTGGTGGAACAGCTGTCTCATACTATAGAAACATCAGCTTCCATCTTTTGTAAAGAATTCTCACAGAAGGAAGAATCTATTTTTACAGCCCTGTGGTATTTACAGTCTGCTCCTTAGTGTCTGAGACAAAAAAAAAGAACACACAAAAGTTTTAGGCAGGACAAGGGCATGTCGAAGGACATCTGACTGGAAATAGCTCAATTTCTCTAGAAAAAGGTTCTGTTTTCTTTCATTTAAAGAAAAACGTGACTGTGGTGGCTGGATGTTTTTGGGGTTGGCAAAGCATACTTGCATACCAAACATACCTGGTTGCATGTGATAGGGTGGGGAATTACCTTGGTTCAGTGCAGCTTTTCATATCATCTGGCTACAAGGAAGCAGGATGGTTGTCTCAGCTGGTCTACTTGAGTTTGCACAGATGGAGCTGTTAGTAATAGTAAATGCAGGATGCCTAGATTAACACATTGGGAGGCTTGTGTGTGTGTGTGTTTGTGTGTAAGAGAGACAGTGCCATCAAATCACAGCTGACTTATTGTGACCTCATAGGGTTTACAAGGCAAGAGACATTAGGAGGCATAGCCTGCCTCCGTGTGGGTTGAGTGAGTTCTGAGAGAACTGTGATTTGTCCAAGGTCACCCAGCAGGCTTTATGTGGAGGAGTGGGGACTTGAGATTAGAGTCTGCTACTCTTAACCACTATATTACATTGACTCTTGGCCTCTTGGCCTGGGAACTTTAACATACTCATGTTTGAAGATGAGAGGAAATGATTCATAGGTACAGACAGAGAAGTGATAGCCATTTGCTTACCTGACAGTAAGAGACAAGATAGATCATTTTGGGGATATCCTGTTTGAGCACATGACTTCC
Organism: Sphaerodactylus townsendi; assembly: GCF_021028975.2. Classification (NCBI taxonomy): domain Eukaryota; kingdom Metazoa; phylum Chordata; class Lepidosauria; order Squamata; family Sphaerodactylidae; genus Sphaerodactylus; species Sphaerodactylus townsendi. The sequence goes on along the minus strand of NC_059434.1, from coordinate 54,015,559 downwards.
TACTAATTGTGCATAGCTCCTCCTGTTCTTAGGCTCTATGTCTTGAATCCAGACTGGACATTTTCATGGGCACAAGGATTTCCACTCACTAAGCATAGTTTTCTCATTTTCCCCCTCCCTCAGCAGTCTGGAAGCTCACCCAAATCTTGATGTGATGATGTGATGTGAGCTGTCCTGAGCCCTGCTTTGGCAGGGAAAGGGTGGGATACTTATGATAAACTTAAGGAAATAAATACATTTTTTTCTGAGCCCATTGAAATGTTAGTCTGAATCTAACCTTATGCACGATTTCCCTGCTATTCAGAGACCATTCAGAGACCATAGAAACAACATCTCAGTAAAGAAAATGACTCTGTGATTCTGCACAGTCAGAATGTTTGTGAACATTGTTATTACTATCACATTAATTCAGATAATAGTTAGGGCAGTAGGGCTACTAGGCAGATGAGAGTTTTTATACAAGTAAGAATGCTGAAGGAAATATAGTTACTGAAAGAAGACAAATCTAGATTGCATAGTCCATCTTTGTATGTAGTTTTCAGTAGGTTTAACAATTCAATAGGAAAGAAATTCCCATTAAGCTTTTACAGCCATACTTCACAGCCTACAGATTATTCATCAAAAGATACCTGTTGCCCACATAGTTCCAATCATTATGTTATTTTGCCCTTGAATAGTGGTATACGTGTGTTATAACAGAAATTAGTGAGAATAGTGCACTTAGGTTGCTCTAGTTTAATTTCATTCCAGTATAAAGAATTTGACTGTAGATTTTCAATTAATATAATTTCTGCTCTATGTTTTCACAGATCATTGATGTTAGAAGTTTTTATACCATCTGGAAACTTTCTGGGTTCATTTGGATTAAAATGCATTCAAGTATTAATATAATCACATCCATGGCAAAAAAAAGATGCAAAAAAGAGGATCAAAATTCAGAATGTAAGCAAAAAAACCCACCTCCCATTCCATACAATATCAATATAGTAAATCTAAATCTGTAACACAAAAGTAGCATAAAGGCTAAACAGTTAAATATTCAGCCATTTGCAACTTAAATCCAGGAACAACTCACAGTTTATGATAGTTATAATCATCAAATGATTAATGATCCAGCGGTCCACCTTAACTGCAGTCACATGAAAAAGTTTGCATCTTGGCAGCTGAAGTGGCTTCCTGCTTTTAACAACTGAAGTAATGGAATTTAAGGTTGTAAGTACACAGTACATCCTTGCCTAAACTATAATTCTGTCAAACACAGTTTGGGGAGTCACTGCCAGCTCTGCAATTTCTAACAGACTCAATCTACTTCATGGCATGATTGAAACATACATGGACAAAGCCCCAATCCAGAAGTTCCACTGCATCAGGTATAGAAATAGGATCAACTCTTACACTAGTGGAATGAGTGGTATCACCATCCTAGTGGTCTTATTTAGAAATTATGATGTTATGCTTTGTTTGTTGTAAGTAATGTCCACTTAGATCACAATACCTTGTGGAAAGTTATCAAGGGTAGTAATCTATGTATATCTTCCATAATAATAATAATTTTAGTTTAGATTTAACATGATTTATTAACAAGGTATCAGAGTGGAAAGAGTTTCTAGAAGTCAATATTTTCTGATTTATTTCTAATTTTCAGCCCTAAATTTTTATTTCTCAAGTCTGAAGTTATCTCACTATCAGTAACAATAAGTGCTTTTCTAATCATGAGCTTCATGCAGCAGCGAAGCTCCCAGGGGGAAGAGGGATGCGTGACACACCAGGCGCATGAATTTGGGTCATGTGGGGTGGCGCAAAATCCCCCCGGCCCCTCCCCCTTCCCCCCGTGGCGTCCCCCCCACACACTTACTTTAGAAAACCGAGCAGGCTGGAGAACAGGCCTTCCTGTTCTGGAACAATTAGTAAACTTAAATATATTATAGATCTAAAATATCAAGGACTAGTGTGGGGCCAGGGCCGCTCTCTGGTCCTACACAGCTGAGTTAGTTTTAAGAAAAACTTAGTTAGAAATAAAAGCAAAAGACATCTGACATTAGAAAACAAACAGTTTTACTTAGCAGAATATAGATCAGTTACAGAATGTGAACTCTCCCGAGGAAGAGACACGCCCTTGTGCCCTCGAGTGATAGACACGGATTTTAGAACGTTACAGAATACAGATAAGTTACAGAAGGTGACCTCTCCCGAAGGAGAGGCACGCCCCAATACAATGTTTAGAATGTTACAGGAGATTGCCCTCTCTTGGGTGGCTCTCTAAAGAGGCATGCCCAGTAGAGGAAGAGCCTTAGTTTTTGTAGATGCAAAGATGTCACATAGTCCTCCCCTTTTGTTCCACGTATTATGATTCATATACCTTAAGAATCTAATTGGTCAGAACTGGTCACATGAAGACAGCCCATATTCCTACGTATTTTCACATTCCTTCTGTAATTCAAACACTACATGCTGTTAGCTTATGGCCTCTATGCATATACAAAGGATTGCCATAAAAGCTAGCTTGTTCCTCCAAGAAAAACCCATTTTGCTAGGTTTCTCTCAGAGAGATCTATGTCCCCAGGGCATTGCAGGTTTGAATCTACATACATTCCTTTAGATCATAAAACTTACATTTCCCAGCTTGAAATGTTTCTAACAATTCCCCGGTTTGAAATGTTAAAACATGATTCTAAGACTTATACAATGATTCTAAGAATTATAGAATTATAGTAAAATACAAATACATGTGAATGTGAATCACTCATTTATCATTTATGTGTTCATTTAACTATATAGAAAAACACTTTGTAATTTAACTAATCACATTCATTTCTAACCCAAAAACAAGGTAATAAAATGCATTTGTCTTCTGTCACGTAGTAACCTGTAGTTACAAGATACTAAAGATGTTATCTGTACCTGCCTGCATCTCTGCTAGCAAGCTGGTAATATGCAGGCTTGCTGGTCACTTACACAGAAGCTCCCATTTTGATTCTTTGCAAATCCTTGGTTCTATAACTTTCATGTTTCTTGATTAAATACCATTTTTATACACATTCTGATCCGTTCCCACACTAGGCCTCCTCTCTACACATCCTCAAATTATTTTCCCCAACCCAAATCTCCCAACTCTGAAATAATTAATTAGCAGGAGAAACAGGATTCAAAGATTCAATACTGGCATTCTAGGATTTTCCTAGTCAGTGTCTGTGGTGAACACCTGAGAGACTAGAGGAGCCAACTTAGAGCATCCCCCAGAAATAACATCACATCCTTTCTGAAATCTGCCACCCATATCTCCCAGCATTTGTGTTGTAGTAGTGTTGGGAACCCTTCTGTAGGGCTTCCATTGGGTATGCTGTTGCTCCTTCCCTGTTCCTGGTAGTCTTTAGCCTGTTCTCATTCCCATTGACTAACCAGATGGTTACACCTTCTCCCCTTTTATGCCAGGGAAGGGGCCCAACTTCTCCACCCCCTCCCATAGTCACACTGGCATGGCCCTCCTACTTCTGGTGAGCCCAGACATCAAGCCTTGAGTGCAAGGGGCTGGCAGAGTGCCAGGCCCTTGCTGGGCTTTTTGCCACCCATCCCTCTCTGTTGCCCCACCAGCTTCTCTTCCCCACTCCCTGGGAATGGGCCAGCTGCAGCAGTCTTCCGCAGTTTAGCATTATTGGCCCTAGCCATTTTGGTGCTCTTGGTGAGTGGAAGGGGCAGGCAGAGTGCCAGGAAGTTGCAGCAGAAGTGGCAGGTCCCAGGTGCTCAGCAGAGTGCGGAATGGCAGCTGCCACCATCTCCAGACACCTTGCTGCTTCCACATCAAGTAGGCTTTAAAGAAGCCACTTGCCTGATATTCCTGTGGCAAGCAGAGTTTGCTTGCAAGTACAGTAAAGTTTGCCTGCATGTTGACAGGCAAGGAACTTCTTGCAAACTGGAAATAGTGTCATCCTGTATTTTGAGGCACTATGCTCTGTGGTAGAATTTTTCATGCCAGCACAAGCAACTTTCCAGCAGTTTTTCAGCATTCTGATCTAACAGTGTATTCCTTGTCTTCAGGAACAGCTACTGATATAATTTCTTTAAAAAAATTAAAGGATTCAAGAGACAGTATGGATAAGGGTTTTGTTTTGATATTGCTGTGATCATCACAATAATTCTTTTTCTGTTTTCTCTCAGACTAGTACCTCATACTCTCAAATCATTGATGCAGTCATAATTTAAAATGAGCAAACATTTTGTAGTGTATTTGGGTTGGCCCATACTGCTGGTGGCATTGATCATCACATAAACAGCTGGTCAGTAGTTATACCTGGCACATATTCAAAATGAGCAAAATTGTGGGGGCTGATGGGTATTCTTGGTTTTCAGTTTTAATCAAATACATGAGAACAAAAGGGGGAAAGTTCCCTTTTTGTAAGAAAAAAAACAATGTCTGGCCTCATGCTCTCACAGATTCAGAGGGTTTTTGAAGCAAACAGCCCTACTTTTAAAAAATAAAAATTAAAAAAAATTGCTATTCCCATAATACATTTTTCCTCAGAGAATGTCACTATGTCACAAATTATTTACATAGAGATCTGTGAGATGGCAGAATCATGTACTTATTTTCAAGGTTGTCCTAAAGTACACTAGACCAGAAGAATTGAAAAAATGCAGTTTTGAGTAGGGTTACTCAAGGTTTCCTAATATGTTTAAATTAGGTTTTACTACATTTGGTAATTAATGAACTGGGATCTGGCTCAGAAAAGCTGACACTATAGTAAATTGATTGCAAGGCTACAGCTACCTCCAGAATACACCCATGAAATGTTATCTTTGAGAAGTATTATAAAAAGATTCCCTCATTATTCCATGTTATTATGCAAAAATTACTAATTAGGACAAAGAAATTCTTCAGTTAATTTATATGTTCATCTATTCAAATTATATTGTTTTCACTAATTCTATTGGTGCTTCATAGAGTAATCTTGACCCACAAGAGGCAAGATTATTTTTTAAAAATAGTACAGATTAGATCAGGGGTTGGGAACCTTTAGCACCCAAAGAGCCATTTGGACCCGTTTTCCCACGGAAAAGAAAACTTGGAGCCGCAAATACTTTTTGATATTTAAAATGAAGATGACACTGTATATATTGGTTTTTTTACCTTTACGCTTTGTATAAACAATTATAGTGTGTTGCATAATAAATCCATGAAGTGCTACAGAGAAAATTATATTTTATTTATGTAAAGAACACATTTTGAACAATTTGAACTCTTAAACAATAGTGAAGCACTTAAGAGAGAGATGGGTACCCCTCCCCCGATTTGCCCTTCCACAACTAGCCATGGATAACTTCTTCCCATCCCCAGCTTCACAATGAAGTTTAGGAGGTCATCCATCAGGTCTTCGAGGTACCACCGGACTCAAATTTTTATCCCATTTAAATAGTGAAGCGCTTAAGGGAGAGAGATGGGTACCTGTGCCAGACCTCATTGCACCCCTCCCGCCCGGATTTGCCCTTCCACAACTAGCCATGGATATCTTCTTCCCCTCCCCAGCCTCACAATGAAGGGAGAGAGATGGGTGCCTGTGCCAAACCTGATCGCACGCATGCATGCATGCATGCACACACCCTGGATTTATGGAACTGTGGCACCCCCCCCCCCTGATTTATGGAACTGTGGCTCCCTCCAAACCCTGCCAGGGGTTAGGAGAGAGGTGAGTGCCTGTGCCAGACCTGATATCTCTCTCTCTCTCTCTCTCTCTCTCTCTCTCTCTCACACACACACACACACACACACACACACACACACACACACACACACACACACACACACGAGAGAGAGAGAGAGAGAGAGAGAGAGAGAGAGAGAGAGAGAGAGAGAGCTCGGATTTATGCAACTTTGCCCCCCCTGGATTTATGGAACTGTGGCTCCCTCCAAACCCTGCCAGGGGTTGGGAGAGGGTTGGGTGCCTCTGCCAGACCTGATCTCTCTCTCTCTCTCTCTCTCTCTCTCTCTCTCTCTCTCTCTCTCTCAATCGTGTGCGTGTGCGTGTGCGTGTGTGTGTGTGTGTGTGTGAGTGAGTGAGAGAGAGAGAGAGAGAGAGAGAGAGCACTCGGATTTATGCAACTTTGCCCCCCACCCCGGATTTATGGAACTGTGGCTCCCTCCAAACCCTGACAGCGGTTGGGAGAGGGTTGGGTGCCTCTGCCAGACCTGATCACACACACACTCACAGCTCGGATTTATGGAACTGTGCCCCCCCTGGCTCCCTTGGCAACCCTCCTCAAAGTCCTGCCTTCATGCCTCCCTTACAACCCTGTTCCTGCACAGAGTCTAACAGCAGGGAGGGGGGACTTTCCCCCTCTGTTGCTTCACAGAGAGAGGGATGGACAGGTTTGAGGGTATGCCTCTCTTCTGTTCCTTTACAGAAGGGGGGGCAAGAGTGGGTTCCCCTCTTCTCCACTTCCCCTGGGTCCCTGCCCTCTGGTTCTCCCTGGCTCCCAGTTCCCCTTTACTTCCCACCACCTCAATCTTTCCACTTCTCCCCCAGATACCCTTCCACCCTCGTCTCTCTCCTCCTTGTGCTTTTGCCCCACCCCCTTACATCCCTTCGTCCCCATTGCTCTCCCTCGCCCCAGCTGCCGTTGGCAGCTTTCCCGCACAGCCGCTTCAGCTGTGTGTGGCTACGCCTGCCTGGGCACACAGCCGCTGCCTGCTCCGGCCGGCTCCTCTCGGGCGGCTGGCTCCGCCCCCACCCACTCTTCTCCAGCCCAAGCGGCCAGCATTGCGTTCTCCTCGGCCATTGGGGCTGCTCAGCTGTCCCCACTGCTGCCGTCCCCACTGTTGCCGCAAGCGAGGGGCTCGCAGCTGCCCTCGTCATGCCTTTGGGGCCAAGACCGCCCTCCACTGTGTCTCCCCGGCGGCTGGCGGGGCCGGCAAATCCGGGCGTCGCACCCTTTGCTTCAGCTGAGCCAGGACAGAAGGACTCCCCTCAGGTCTCCCTTGGACCGCGCCCCCCGTGAAGGGGTGGCCACGAGAGCCGCAGTAGAAGGAGGAAAGAGCCGTGTGCGGCTCTCGAGCCACAGGTTCCCGACCTATGGATTAGATAAAAGTCATGGTTAAATTGACTCAAGTTGTGCTTAATGATACCACCAGTAGCAGTAGAAGAATAATGTTTTCTTTTCAAGTAAATAATGTTCAGCATTACCTTTTACTACTCATATTGTTGAATGTATTAATTTGCCAACCTTGCCTTCATTTCTTGATGAACATTCTGAGTGAGCCATGTTCCATTTCAGTAAGCTGATCAAACAAAAAACAGTAAATCATACCCATCAAAAGAATTATGCTAGCTACAAATTATGCTATGCTAACTACAAATAAAAATTAAATACAAATGAGAACCAGCAAGAACTTGCAGTAGAGCATTTTCCCACCCTTACTTTCTTTCTCCATTTTTTGTTTCCCTTCTTTCTCCTCTCTCTTTATGCCCCACTTCCATCTACCAATCTTCCCTCACCTGCTTTCTCCACTAACCTCTCAATGCAAGTCTTCCTTTTACGCCCTGTCCTAGCAATCTTTTATTAGCCTTACTTCATCCCCTCATCTCCTGTATGACAATCTCTCCTCTCCTACATTCTAGCTCTTCTCAGAAAAAAATTCCCCTTTTCCCCCTACCCTTCCTCAATTTGCCTTTCTTCTCTATCCCCCACCTTCTATTTGTCTCCCCTCCCTCAGACTTTCTTTCTTCTCTCTCCCCTCAGATGTTCCCCATTCTCTTTTTTCTTTCCCTGCCTCAAACAATCTTCCTCTTTTATCTTTCTCTCCATCACCTCATATGATCTCCTCATTCTCTTTTTTCTTTTCTCTCCTCCCTCAGAAGGCTAGGAGACAGAGGTAGCCATTCCAAGCTTGGCTATATTGGTAGAGGAGAGAGGCAGGTGCTCCAGGCCCAGCCATTCCATAATGGACAGAAGTAGCCAATCTAGACCACTGGACCTGATCCACAGTGAAATTGTTGGTTCACTACTAAAGCCAACTACGATGGACCCCCACAGCTTCCTAACTTCTTAGGGAAACCAATAGCTGACCTGGCTTGTCCTGGAAACCAATAGCTGACCTGGCTTGTCAGATTTTTCCTGCTTTTTTACTTCAGAAATGGTAGAATTTAGTATATAAATGCACTTTCCCTCAGCCCTGTAACTAACCCAGAAGGTGAAGGATGCCAATTGACTTAAACACTTTCTAGGCAAATCTCTTACTGAGGCACACAAAATAAATACTAAAGCATATTTTTAAACATAATCAACGGTTTATTAACAGAGAGGAGATGGGAAAGGAAGGGGAGGTAAATAACTTGGAGAGATAGAACGGGTGAGGCAAATAAGGCAGGAGACATACATACACATACATACACACTAGAGCTTGGCACAGAGATTCAGTATTTAATTTTGCACTGACACAGCACTGGCACAGTTATTAAAACTTGATCAATTTCTGTTCTCAGTTAACAGTTCAGCTTAGATGGTATATTGTTGTTTCGTACATGGTACTTTTCCTTAAATTTAAGATCTTCTGGCTAAAGGCTTGTTCAAACACATACACACACACACACACGTATGCACACACACACACACGCACACACACACACACAGGCTTCTCACAGGCTTGACATACATACTTGATACCCCCACGCAATCTTCACAGTTAGCAAACCTCCAACTAAAACATAAACCACTCTACTGAGGAACACAAAGCAAAACCCAGTACCCCAGACAAACCGGTACACTGGAATTATTCCCTTTTTAGAAGATATTTCTCACTGGTTTTTATGGCCCCTCAGCTTGGCCCCTTTATAAACCCCTTCACCAGTTATCTCAGTCTTTTATAGTTGCTTTCTCACACACAGCTCACAGAGCCATCACTAGTACACCAAGCCAGATTTCAGCGCTGTCACTACTTTTCTCAGATATGTTATGCTTTTAAAACTCTGTTCAGGCATGATAGCTCTCAACTCCAGAAACTCTAAAGACCAAAAGCTTCTCAAATTGTTCTGTCAGGGAGTTAACCTCCTCCCACTCTGCATCATCTAGCTATTAGGGCAATCAGACTACTGGATTCCCCAAAACCAAATGAGACGCTATTTCAAGTAAACTTCAGGAGAAGCAAATGTGAACTTTCCCTATATACCAACTACAAAAGTGGCAAATTGGCATATATGTTGATCACCTTATTGTACCATATGAAAATCCAGATGACAGTGAAAAAATAGTGAATCATCTAGAGAAACATGTTGAAGTCAAGCAACTAGGAAATGTCACAGATTACCTAGGCATCCAAGTACACAGGGAAGAAGATGGAAGTTTTCTCATCAAGAGCAAAAAATAAAAAAAATTCATGTGAATGAAAGAAGCCAACTCAGCACCAATTTTCATGGAAGTGAACTCTGGCCCTTCCACACATGCAGAATAATGCATTTTCAATCCACTTTCAATGCACTTTGAAACTGGATTTTACTGTGCGGAATAGCAAAATCCACTTTCAAACAATTGTGGAAGTGGATTGAATGTGCATTATTCTGCATGTGCAGAAGGACTATGTGAAACAGCAAGAAAACATGCAAGAACTGCCTGCTAACAATGTATATCATGAAGCATTGAGTAAGCTTCTTTACATTAGCATACTGTCTAGACCACCAGATTACTTCAGCAGAAGGTATACTATGTATCAAAAATGAACAAAGACTGGAATTCTATTAAGAGCATCTGGGCCAGGAAGAACAGAGTGACTCTGGTGTTCATTTTGGAGGGCTTTTCTCAAAGCCACATCTTTTAAAACAGTGTATTTTTAACAGGGGTTTGCAGGGGTTATCTCTTTTTCTCCTTAAGGCTACTAGGAGCTGAGTCTGCTGGAGGTGGGGCTTAACAGGGGTTAACAGAGGTTACTCTTTGTCCTGGGCTGCTAAAGGTGGGGCTCCTGAGGTGAGTCATTCAGTCTTTAGTTCAGTCTCTGGAACCAGCAGAAAGGAGCAGCAGTGGACAAGGCATCTGGGCCAGGAAGAACAGAGTGACTCTGGTGTTCATTTTGGAGGGCTTTTCTCAAAGCCACATCTTTTAAAACAGTGTGTTTTTAACAGGGGTTTGCAGGGGTTATCTCTTTTTCTCCTTAAGGCTACTAGGAGCTGAGACTGCTGGAGGTGGGGCTTAACAGGGGTTAACAGAAGTTACTCTTTGTCCTGGGCTGCTAAAGGTGGGGCTCCTGAGGTGAGTCATTCAGTCTTTAGTTCAGTCTCTGGAACCAGCAGAAAGGAGCAGCAGTGGACAAGGCATCTGGGCCAGGAAGAACAGAGTGACTCTGGTGTTCATTTTGGAGGGCTTTTCTCAAAGCCACATCTTTTAAAACAGTGTATTTTTAACAGGGGTTTGCAGGGGTTATCTCTTTTTCTCCTTAAGGCTACTAGGAGCTGAGACTGCTGGAGGTGGGGCTTAACAGGGGTTAACAGAGGTTACTCTTTGTCCTGGGCTGCTAAAGGTGGGGCTCCTGAGGTGAGTCATTCAGTCTTTAGTTCAGTCTCTGGAACCAGAATTTCTTTCTTTTTTCTTTTTTAAAATAAATAAATTAATTAATTAATAAGGACATTTCTTGAGGGATAGTAGGTACAGATAGCTCCAAGGGGCACTGACTAAAAGTTTAATATCTAAATATCTAAACAAAAGCAGATATGAAGGCAGGAAGCCAGCAGGGGGATGGGGGCTTGCCAGTGTTTTGCACTGAGTGTCACATGTATGACTATCTGCCACTAGGCCAGAAGTCGTGGGTGTGCCCTCGCTGCAATGAGCTCCTGGCACTCAAGGAACATGTCCGTTCTCTTGAAGCCAAGGTGGCAGACCTGGAGAAGCTGAGAGAGGCAGAGAGGGCAACAAACAAGGCTTTCAGGGACCTAGCAGCCGGGTCCCACTCCCAAGGTGACATCTCTTCAGATGTCATGGAGAATGAGAGTCTGGGTGACAGAGGGTGCCAGTCTGAGGTGGGGGAAGATGCTCCCTTAGATGGGATCCCTTCCTTAACTGGTGATCAGCTATCCTCTCGCACTGAGGATACCCCTCGGGGAGGTGGGGGGCTCCTTGTAGTGGGTGATTCGATCATCAGGAATATAGAGAGTTGGGTTTGTGACAGGCGTGATGACCGCATGGTGACTTGCCTGCCTGGTGCGAAGGTTGTGGATGTCACACTACGTCTAGATAGGCTGTTAGACAGTGCTGGGGTGGAGTCAGCAGTTGTGGTCCACATTGGTACCAATGACATTGGGAAATGTAGCCGGGAGGTTCTGGAAGCTAAATTTAGGCTGCTAGGAAAAAAGGTTAAAATCCAGGACCCCCAAGGTGGCATTCTCTGAAATGCTACCTGTTCCACCGCCAAGAGGGCAAGCTAGGCAAGCGGAGATACAGGGTCTCAAATGCATGGATGAGAAGGTGGTGCAAGGCAGAGGGTTTCAGATTTGTCAGGAACTGGGGAACCTTTTGGGATAAGGCAGGCCTGTACAAAAGGGACGGGCTTCATCTTAACCAAAGAGGGGACGGGCTGCTGGCGCCAACATTTAAAAAGGTGGCAGAACAGCTTTTAAACTGATTCCTGGGGGAAAGCCGACAGGAGCTGAGGTGACTTCGGTTCGGAATACAGAGTCCATGGGGATGCAGACAGAGAAGGAGGTTTTTTTAAATCAACCACATACAAGTGAGGAACATAGCAATGTGATAAGTGATAGTGTCTACAAAAGGCTAGAGGGCAAAACACATAAATCCCAGGTTAGGGACAGAGACAGAGTATACAAGTGTCTCCATGCTAATAGTAGAAGCGTTCGACCTAAAATGGGGTAGCTGGAGTACAGAGTTTTGAAGGAGGACATTGATATAGTGGGCATCACAGAGACATGGTGGAATGAGGAGAACCAGTGGGATGCTGTTATCCCAGGTTACAGGCTCTACAGGAAGGATAGGACAGGGTGTATTGGGGGTGGGGTGGCCCTCTACATCAAAGAGAGCATAGTGTCACATAAAATAGACAATGCAGGGGGAGCTGATTCCTCTACAGAAGCACTGTGGATATCAATACCAGGGGTGAAGCATAGTTTAACATTAGGAATATATTATCGTCCCCCTGAGCAAAGCGCAGAAGAGGATTCTGAGATGGAAAAAGAAATTAGAGAGGCCAACATAAGCAAAAAATGTCGTGGTAATGGGTGATTTTAACTATCCCCATATAAACTGGAAAAATGCATGTTCAGGTCATAGTAAGGAGACAACATTCCTGGATATGCTAAATGACTGCGGATTAGAGCAGATGGTTGCAGAACCAACCAGGGAGATGTGGATCCTAGATCTAATTCTATGTGGGACCCAGGACCTGGTGCGGGAAGTCAGTGTTGTTGAGCCGATAGGGAACAGCGACCACAATGCTGTCAGATTCAGTATCTCTGCATGCGAACAAGTGACAACTACTAATGTAGTTACATTCGCCTTCAGAAAGGGAAATTTCTCAAAGATGAGGGGGATAGTGCGCAGGAAGCTGAAAGGGAAAATCAAGAGAGTCAAAAATGTCCAAGATTCTTGGAGGTTATTTAAAAACACAGTCTTAAAAGCTCAACTGGAATGTGTTCCACAGGTTAGGAAAGGCAGCTTCAGTCCAAAAGAAAGCCACCATGGTTAACAAGGGACGTTGAGGAAATTATTAGGGAAAAAAAGATGTCTTTTAGAAAATGGAAGTCCAACTTAACTGATAAAGAATACCAGAGAGAACACAAATGGTGGCAAAAGAGAAGCAAGTTAGCTGTAAGGGAGGCAAAAAAGGATTATGAGGAACGCATGGCTGTGAACATCAAAACCAGCAACAAACAGTTCTTCAAGTACATCAAAAGCAGGAAGCCAGCAAGGGAAGCGGTAGGCCCGTTAGATGACAAAGGAACAAAAGGTGTGCTAAAAGATGACAGGGAGATTGCAGAAAAGCTGAATGAATTCTTTGCATCTGTCTTCACCCAAGAGGAGGTGAGGAAAATTCCTGCACCTGAACCAAGCTTCTTAGGAGGCGAATCCGAGGAACTAACGAAGTTAGTGGTAGACAAGGAAGAAGTTCTGGCAGCCATTGATAAACTAAATGCTACCAAATCCCCTGGCCCAGATTGCATTCACCCAAGAGTTCTTAAAGAGCTCAAGCATGAAATTGCTGATGTTCTCACTTTAATATGCAACTTATCCTTGAAATCAGGCTCCATCCCTGAAGACTGGAAGATGGCCAATGTCACACCAATCTTTAAGAAAGGATCTAGGGGGGACCCGGGAAATTACAGGCCAGTCAGTTTGACATCTGTTCCTGGTAAATTAGTAGAATCTGTCATTAAAGATAAAATTATAAAACATGTACAAAAGCAAGACCTGCTGAGAAAGAGTCAGCATGGCTTTTGCAGAGGCAAATCCTGTCTTACAAACTTACTAGAGTTCTTTGAGGATGTAAATAGGCATGTGGATAAGAGGGAACCAGTGGACATTGTCTACTTGGATTTCCAAAAGGCTTTTGACAAAGTTCCTCACCAGAGACTATTGAGAAAACTCAGCAATGAAGGAATAAGAGGGGAAGTCCTCCTATGGATTAAAAACTGGTTGAGAAACAGGAAGCAAAGAGTGGGTGTAAATGGGAAATTCTCACAATGGAGAGATGTGGGGAGTGGTGTCCCCCAAGGATCCGTTTTGGGACCAGTGCTCTTTTACCTATTCATAAATGACCTGGAAGTAGGGGTGGGTAGCGTGGTGGTCAAGTTTGCAGATGATACCAAATTATGTAGGGTGGTGAGAACCACAAAGGATTGCGAGGAGCTCCAAGTGGACCTTGATAAATTAGGTGAGTGGGCTAAGAAATGGCAAATGCACTTCAATGTAGCAAAATGCAAAGTGATGCACATAGGGGCAAAAAATCCAAAGTTCACATACACGCTACAGGGGTCAGTGCTATCAGTCACAGACCAGGAAAGGGATTTGGGCGTCTTAATTGATAGTTCCATGGGAATGTCAACTCAATGTATGGCAGCTGTGAAAAAGGCAAACTCTATGCTGGGGATCATTAGAAAAGGAATTGATAATAAAACTGCAAAGATTGTCATGCCCTTATATAAAGACACATTAGTGCACCTCACACTTGGAGTAATTGTGTTCAGTTCTGGTCACCATATCTCAAAAAAGGATATTGAAGAGATAGAAAAAAGTGCAGAGAAGGGCAACGAGGATGATTGAGGGACTGAGCACCTTCCTTATGAGGAAAGGCTGCAGCTTGGGACTCTTTTAGTTTGGAGAGGAGACGCCTGAGGGGGATATGATTGAAGTCTATAAAATTATGCATGGGGTAGAAAATGTTGACAGAGAGAAATTTTTCTCTCTTTCTCACAATACTAGAACCAGGGGGCATTCATTGAAAATGCTGGGGGGAAGAATTAGAAGTAATAAAAGGAAACACTTCTTCACGCAACGTGTGATTGGTGTTTGGAATATGCTGCCACAGGAGGTGGTGATGGCCACTAACCTGGATAGCTTTAAAAGGGGCTTGGACAGATTTATGGAGGAGAAGTCAATTTATGGCTACCAATCTTGATCCTCTTTGATCTGAGATTGCAAATGCCTTAACAGTCCAGGGGCTCGGGAGCAACAGCCGCAGAAGGCCATTGCTTTCACATCCTACATGTGAACTCCCAAAGGCACCTGGTGGGCCACTGCGAGTAGCAGAGAGCTGGACTAGATGGACTCTGGTCTGATCCAGCTGGCTTGTTCTTATGTTCTTATGTTCTTAAGAGATTTGTGAGGTAGCTGAAGAGCACTGTTTAAGGTTAAGTAACCAGTTAATGACAATCTTAAGCTACCCTGTTTCCCTGAATATAAGACATCCCCGGAAAATAAGACATAGTAGGGGTTTTGCTGAAGTGTGAAATATAAGGCATACCCCAAAAGTAAGACATAGCAAAGTTTTTGTTTGGAAGCATGCCTGATGAACAGAATACAGAAAAATAAGACATCCCCTGAAAATAAGACATAGCGCATCTTTGGGAGCAAAAATTAATATAAGACACTGTCTTATATTCGGGGAAACATGGTAGTGGCATATGTGGATAAAGACTGGGGAGGAAATGTGAAAGAGAGAATCCACCAGTGGTCACATATTTTTCTATGGAGGAGGAGCCAAATTTATGGTTAAATAAGAAAGACGATATAATAGAATTACCTAATGCAGAAGCTGAACATGCATCAGCAGCACAGAATTGTCAAGAAATACAGCAGCACAGAGATGCCAAGAATTTGCTATGACAGCTACTGATAGACCTAGGGATAGATGATTCACAGCCCATAGAAGTATTTGAAGACAATCAGAGCTGTATAATCCCATCTAAGCAAAAGTATATAAATATGTGCACCAAGTACATTAACATGAAGTATCACCTGGTAAAAAAAAAACTGCACCGAGAAGAAGTTATCAGGTTGATATACTGTCTAACAGGGGAAATGATTGCAGACTTTCTTACCAAGTCACTCCCTTGAATTTGATTTGAAGATTTAAGAAATAAGATGAATGATAGACTGAGGGAGTGTTGGAAGGACTTTGTGCTGTCTCTTAACCTCAGACATCACAGGGATACTCGTCTAGAGGATCAGAGAGATAGGGGGGTCAAGGCACTGGACATTCTTTCTCTACTGCTCTGCCACCATCCTTTTCATTTGAAGATTGATATTGTTAGAAAACATCCTTACTCCTTTTCTCACTTCTAATCACACACATACACATCCCCTTCTCCATTTTGCAACTGTGAGGGCAGGATGGAAGTCCTGTATTTCCCTCCATCATAATTAGTTAGACAGACTAGATCATTTACCCTATCCTATCTAGAAATGGCTCCTACAATAAATGAAGTATATCTATTTGAATACATAAAAGGGTTCTGAGTAATTTTGTTCCTGGCACATACAGAAGCAAGATTGGATGGCTTTGCAGTGCACACTATGACCTTGGGCACCAGGGACGTAGGTATAGATTTTTATGGAGGGTTGGGGGTGGGGCCACACCCCCACCCACCCCTAGGGCATGGCCACGCCTCCCCAAGCCCCGCCCCTGGCCTAGCGCTTATAAAAGCAGCTCTCCAAGGTCTGGGATGGCAGACTCCCCTGCCCTACACTGCCCCTCCCCTCTGGGCAGAGGCATAGAGGGAAAATGGAGCCTGGTGCAAAATCTGAGTTTTGCCCTCCCCTCCCCCCCGGGCAGCCGCTGTGATGCTGGAATCCACCCCCAAACAGCATCACTTTCAATGGTGTTTAAACTAGAGAGCCCAAATTCTCCTTTTAAATCCACCTTAAAGTGAGAATCTGGGGTCCCTAGTTAAACAACATTGAAAGTGATGCTGTTTTAGGGTGGATTATCCCCCACCCTGAAACAGCATCACTTTCAGTGTGGCGTAGTGGTTAAGAGCAGGTGCATTCTAATCTGGAGGAACCGGGTTTGATCCCCTACTCTGCCACTTGAGCTGTGGAGGATTATCTGGGGAATTCAGATTAGCTTTTTGGAGCTCTCTCAGCCCCACCCACCTCCCAGGGTGTTTGTTGTGAGGGAGCAAGGGCAAGGAGATTGTAAGCCCCATTGAGTCTCCTACAGGAGATAAAGGGGGGATATAAATCCAAACTCTTCTTCTTCTAAACTGAGGACCTCAGATTCTCCCTTTAAATCCATGGCGAAGGGGGTGGATTTAAAAGAAGAATCTGGGGAAATTTGGGGGGTGCCTGCTGTCAGGGGTGCAATTGTTAAGCTAGAAGCACCAAAATTTCAGGGTATCTTTAGGAGTCTCTCCTAATGATACCACCCAGGTTTGGTGAAGTTTGGTTCAGGGGGTCCAAAGTTATGGACCCTCAAAGATGTAGCCTTCATCTTCTATTAGCTCCCATTGAAAGCAATGGAGGATGGGGCACTCCCTTTGGGAGTCCATAGCTTTGGACCCCCTGGACCAAACTTCACAAAACCTGGGTGGTATCAATAAGAGACTCTTCTAATAATACATGCCAGGCTTGGTGAAGTTTGGTTTAGGGCAGTGGTGGCGAACCTTTGGCACTCCAGATGTTATGGACTACAATTCCCATCAGCCCCTGCCAGCATGGCCAATTGCCATGCTGGCAAGGGCTTATGGAAATTGTAGTCTATAACATCTGGAGTGCCAAAGGTTCACCACCATGGGTTTAGGGGGTCCTAAGTTATGGACCCTCAAAGATGTAGCCCCCATCTTCTATTAGCTCCCATTGGAAACAATGGAGGATGGGGCACCCCCTTTGAAAGTCCTTAACTTTGGACCCCCTGAACCAAACTTCACAAAACCCAGGTAGTATCATCAGGAGAATCCCCCAAACAGTCTCTGAAAGTTTGG
This sequence comes from Sphaerodactylus townsendi, assembly GCF_021028975.2. NCBI lineage: Eukaryota > Metazoa > Chordata > Lepidosauria > Squamata > Sphaerodactylidae > Sphaerodactylus > Sphaerodactylus townsendi. Next base: position 53,998,154 of record NC_059434.1, on the reverse strand, counting down.
TGCTGCTAGCCCAAACAATGCGCCCCCTGCTGGCCAAAAACCAAAAAAGGACTAACATGTTTAAAAAACCCACAAATGGAGGGGCAGAGCTTCGGACATGAATGGGTTTTTTTTTCAAACCCGAGAACCCCCCCCCCTTACCTACGTCCATGTTGGGCACTCTACTAAATTACCATTTCAGAGTCTAAGAGACTGAAGGGTCCAGACTCTGAATATATACACCAACTCCAACCACTCACTACCATAAAAGTGGCAGTTCTGTATTAGAGATGCTTGAGCATCCACCAGTTTGGCTCAAATCCTGTCCATCCAGCGAGACAATTGCTTGGTGTGGAGTTTGGTTCACGAGCAAGTCAAGCCTTCTGTAAGTATAGTCATACAAACTGCACATAACCCTCCCACATCATCTCTGCTGCTTTGGCACATTCTGCAACCAATTGTTCAAATGATGAACATAAGAACATAAGAATATAAGAATAAGCCAGCTGGATCAGACCAGAGTCCATCTAGTCCAGCTCTCTGCTACTCGCAGTGGCCCACCAGGTGCCTTGGGGAGCTCACATGTAAGATGTGAACGCAATGGCCTTCTGCGGCTGTTGCTCCCGATTACCTGGTCTGTTGAGGCATTTGCAATCTCAGATCAAGGAGGATCAAGATTGGTAGCCATAAATCAACTTCTCCTCCATAAATCTGTCCAAGCCCCTTTTAAAGCTATCCAGGTTAGTGGCCATCACCACCTCCTGTGGCAGCATATTCCAAACACCAATCACACGTTGCGTGAAGAAGTGTTTCCTTTTATTACTTCTAATTCTTCCCCCCAGCATTTTCAATGGATGCCCCCTGGTTCTAGTATTGTGAGAAAGAGAGAAAAAATTCTCTCTGTCAACATTTTCTACCCCATGCATAATTTTGTAGACTTCAATCATATCCCCCCTCAGCCGCCTCCTCTCCAAACTAAAGAGTCCCAAACGCTGTAGCCTCTCCTCATAGGGAAAGTGCTCCAGTCCCTCAATCATCCTTGTTGCCCTTCTCTGCACTTTTTCTATCTCCTCAATATCCTTTTTGAGATGCAGCGACCAGAACTGGACACAGTACTCCAAGTGCAGTCGCACCACTGCTTTATATAAGGGCATGACAATCTGTGCAGTTTTATTATCAATTCCTTTTCTAATGATCCCCAGCATAGAGTTTGCCTTTTTCACAGCTGCCATGCATTGAGTTGACATTCCCATGGAACTATCAACTAAGACGCCTAAATCCCTTTCCTGGTCTGTGACTGATAGCACTGACCCCTGTAGCGTGTATGTGAACTTTGGATTTTTTGCCCCTATGTGCATCACTTTGCATTTTGCTACATTGAACTGCATTTGCCATTTCTGAGCCCACTCACCTAATTTATCAAGGTCCGCTTGGAGCTCTTCGCAATCCTTTGTGGTTCTCACCACCCTACATAATTTGGTATCATCCGCAAACTTGGCCACCATGCTACCCACCCCTACTTCCAGGTCATTTATGAATAGGTTAAAGAGCACTGGTCCCAAAACGGATCCTTGGGAAACACCACTCCCTACATCTCTCCATTGTGAGAACTTCCCATTTACACCCACTCTTTGTTTCCTGTTTCTCAACCAGTTTTTAATCCATAGGAGGACTTCCCCTCTTATTCCTTCATTGCTGAGTTTTCTCAACAGTCTCTGGTGAGGAACTTTGTTAAAAAGCCTTTTGGAAATCCAAGTAGACAATGTCCACCGGTTCACCCCTGTCCACATGCCTGTTTACACCCTCAAAGATGAATGAATGAATGAAAAAAACAGTCATATAAAAATAAATATAGAAATGAAAATCCACCACCAGAGGTATTACACAGCTGCAAGCCTCCTTGGCACAGAGTTCAAAGCAGCAGCAAAAGTAAGCTACATCAGTCCAGGGTGACTGCAGATACTACAGATGTTATATTCAACTGCTGAACATGTTTGCTGTGAATTTCTCAGCATGTATATTCAAAATAGATGTGTTCAATATGCACCATGAGATTTCCAGTTTAACCTATCAATTAAAAAACCTTAAATCTCCATTCATTTCAGAGTACAGAAGTATCTAGAAGGTGCTCTCTTTTTTTGAGATCCTGGTAGAACAAGGGGACTTTAAACTTTTATGTACACTTTCTACCTAGATTCTTTCATCACTTAGATCAACATAACTCCAACTTTCTCAACACTCTGCTGACCTGAGGTATATATGTATCACATGAGAGAAGACATTGTAAGGCAACTAGGTCCCAAAACATTTGGGCCGTTTCCGCACGGCGGCGGAAACGGCGAGGTCGGCGCATTGTGCGCCGACCTGAAGACGCTGGGACCGTCTGCATGGATGGTCCTTGAAGCAGCTGGGCAGCCGGCGCCGCGGAGCGCCGGCGCCCAGCCGACCCGGCCTGTCCCGGGCCTCCGGCACGTCGCCGAGGCCCGGGGAGAAGGTGAGTGCCGGGTGGGGGAGGCGGCATGAAGCCGCTGCCATTCACTCAGCAGCGGCTTCATGCCGGCGTTTCCCCAAAAAGAGCGCTGGGAAGCGCTCTGGGGAAACGCTGCCTTCAGGCCGGCCGGGTGGCGCGAGGGCGGCGCGGCTGCGTTGCAGCTGTGCCCCCCGTGCGAATGGCGGCCTGGAGACGGTGTTTTTACTGTCTCCAGGCCGCCATGAATTGCCCGTGCAGAAACGGGCTTAGAAACTTAAGATTACAACTAACACATTCAATTCTTTCTGAACTTTTCAAGGTAGTGACGTACCTTCGTGATTGCCAGTGCAAAGTATCACAAGGCTCCCCCTTTTTAGAAAGTCTCTATGTTTCATTCTGCACTTCATTTCAAGAAACTGAAGGGTGTTTATGTAGATTGAGAGGATTTACTCTTCTGACAAGAATCAGAAAATCTCACACTGATTCTTACCATCTGTCTTTAAAAAGATTATGGGATTGCATTTTTAATCCATGAGAAAGCAAGGTTATTCTTTCAGTACAGATAGCCAGCATGGCATAATGGTTAAGAGCAGAATACTCTAATCTGGAGAACCAGGTTTGATTTCCGCTCCTCCACGTGAAGTTCGCTGGGTGACTGTGGGCCAATCTCAGACCACTCTCAGCCCTGCCTACATCAGAAAGTGCTTGTTGTGGGGAGAAGAAGGGATTTTGATTGTAAGCCACTTTGAGACTCCTTAAGGTAGACAATAGTAGGGTATAAAAACCAGACTATTCAAATATCTACTACAAAACCCTGGCTATAGAAATACTGGTGAGAATCTGAGCTTCACTCTGGAGCTAAATCCAGAAGAAAAGGAGCTTCTAGTTCCTCTTCAGTGAACTTGGCTGCAGGGTTTTGTAAGAATGTAAGAAAACTGTCCATCTGCTGCCTGACATGGCTTCACTCCAGGATTTTGTCAGAACAAAGTCCCTTAGCTGTCATTTCAGCAGAGATTAATACACAAGGCAGTGAGGGTAGCAGACTCATTTATTATCTGTACTCTCCATTCATAGTACCATAGTGGGACTATATGGATATATCATAAAGAGAGCAATGCCACTCAATGCCACATAAAATAAACCATGGTTTCTTATTATATCTTTACTAAGTCTATACATAGTTAGCTGAGTGAGGTTGATTAAATATTCCCACAGCCTGTTATCTAAACATGGTTAAAACAAACCATATTTTCATTTTATGTCTCTGCTGAGCTTAATTCTGGCTAGTTTGAAAAATTAGAGTACAAATGCTGGATTCCTTTTCCCCCTACCTCTTCTGTAAAGACCCAGTAAATAACCTACTGGAGTCTTGGGGGTACTGGGGGGAGGGGAGCAAAATTTAACACATGATTTACACATTCAATCATCACCCAAAACAATGTTTAAGACTAGATGTAATTGATTAGCCCTCTTCAAATCATAATCTTAGATCATGGTTTGAAATAATCTAATTTAACTTTAAAGAATAAAGAATTGAATTGAATTGCAAGGCTCCTCCTCCCCTCGGGCATGAGACAAAGAGAAATAGCTAAAGGGCTCTTACCTTGGGGCTCTCAAACTGGGTGTCTGGCCTGAAGACACGATAAGTTACACTGTTGTGCTTGTTACCCCTTTTGGCTTAGGTAGACAGTTATGTAAATTTCAGGTTAGATCAATACACCAAGATATTTCTAGGATGAAAGAATTCACTTTGAATGTGATGATCAAGGTTCCAGTTATGTGCAGGGTATATGCTATGTTTATTTTCCTGCTAGATGAGTTGGAAGGGCTCTTACAGGTGAAGGTTTTTAGAGAGTAGAGGAGAGAATTACTGTTCTCCATGAGATCAAGGATTTCATTGAAATCTTGATGCCCTGTATAGGGAAGATGAGACCAGAGGAACAAGATGAGACCAGAGGACCAGGGATTTACTGTCCCAATGAGACTCCTCAGATTGCTACAACATAACCCCAAAGGCATCAAGTGAGATGACAATCAGTGCCATTACAATTCAGGAATTAACTCCAGGCCTTTGCAGTGGTGGCAGAGACAGAAACACTGACTGTGGAAGAATCATAAATACAAAGAAGACAGAGGAGGAGGATGGAGGATAAGAAAAGTTGGCACTGGAAGGAAAAGGAAAGTGTTGGTCATAGTAGCTCCCTGCTGCAAATTTGCTGCACAGCTACTGGTGACTCTCTTCACATGAACCGACCACATTTGTTGAAGTTTTAATGGGTGGGGTCCAATTCTATGGGCATCAAGTTTTTCTTCACTTGAGTGCCCATACCATGGGACACCCTGCCTAATAAAACTTCAACAAACTTGGTGGGTTCCTCTGAAGAGAGTCACCAGAAGCCCTACAACAAATTCAGTGGTCCTAACCACAGCAAGATCCCCACCAGAGTTTCCAATAAATTCTCCAGCAGAATGGCAGCTGGACATAAGTCACCCCCCACTCACCTCCCACTGTTTCAAATGTAGGGGGAACATGGACTTTTTTTCCTCAAGAGAACAGCAGAGGGATGCCCTCACTTCCCAGTGACTTCCACATCAACACCCCTACAGCTAACATCACAACAAAGCCAGTCTCGAAAACACACACCAGAACACAGACACAGTCCAATAGTGCAAACATAGCAAAAGATTCAGGGGGCATGTTTGCCAGCCCTTATTCCTACCAGACAAAGAACCACACTAAAATACCAGAAGGCAGACACAGCCCTGGGGCATAACCATGGCAGAACAATACAATCTGGCATGCATGCAAACATTTGAGCAATAACAGGAAAACAAATGTTACACACCTGCTTCAGTGAAACCCTTCAGATTCAAATCAATCAATCTTCATCAAAAATCTTCAAACAGCACTATCCTGACAAAAATCTAACAATCAAGAACAGAAGCAGCACCAATGCAAGAAACATCCGAGTTGCAGGAGGCGGGGAGATTTAAATAAAAGTTTCAAAAAGTTATCATCTCACACCTGGCAACATGCCATGGCATCTAAGCCATCATAAGAAAATATCAGTCAGCTAGTGAATAATACATATATGTCATGATCAGAATCAAAGAACAGGTTACAATGTGAATACTTCTGAAAAACACCGCCACATGTTGGCATTCTGTGGGTTCATTTTTAAGGCAAAAACTACTGATGATGTAGTGCTTAGAAGTAACAGGGTTTTTTTTGTTCTTAAAGTAAAAATTAATAAAGACTACTAGTAAACCTATTTTGCTATTTGAGATAATCAAAGAACTGCAAAAGCATATGATACAGTGAAAGGGGAGAACTTTTTTTCAAAACAGTTGCAAAACATACTGGTAAATTCCTATGTTCTGCCCCAAATTGCTTGTTATTTAATTACAGTCTCAAAGAAGAAGATGGTTTGTATGAGTATATGTGTGCATTAGCAGTGCTGTTTGTGGTTGAAGACTTTTGTTTTCACTTAAGTATGATTCTGGATCTGCATCAGCTGAGATGCTGCTTTTTTAGAATTGCTAATAGAGAAACCCATTCCACTTATTTTGTTTTTCTTTAAGCAGCAGCGACTAGCAATATGTAAGAACCTGCACCATCTGTATGCAGATGGCATATGTTCTAAAAGAGGATGTAAATCAAAACTGTGATGCACTACTGCATGTCCGATATGCTTTGGAGAGATAAGAAAATCCTACTGCAAATGCTGATTTTTCACATTTATTATGAATCATGATCAATCATCAGTAAATGCTAAAATTTCAAAACTTAGGAAAAACATTTCAGTGACATTGCTTTTCAAAAATGGTGTTGGTGCTCTGCCTCTCTAGGGCTCTGTGGCTGCCACGGGTCCAACCCACCAAACCCTTCCCAGGAGTTGTTCTGCCCATTTTCGCCCTCAGTCTCTTGGGGTGGTCTTACACAGGTCAACCATTGAAGCCAAAGGATGGCAGAGGCTGTTGTCTCTCCCTACAGCAGCCCCTTCTCACCCCCTTTTTTGCAGTACGCTGACCCTGTCCTCTCCCTTCCCCCATCATGGATTCCTCCTGACTGGGGCACAGGGCCTCCGTCTGCTATCGCCTCGGCTCCTGTTGGAGCTTCCTGGTCCTCCTCCCTCCTCCAATATCTGTTGTCAACCCTTATATTTTCCCTCTCTCTCACAACCTCCACTCTCCCCTCCCACTCTCCCCTCCTCCTCTTTTCACCTCCCCTTCCTCCTGTTTCCTCTTCCTGATATCCCTTCCCCTATCTCCCTCCCCCTTACTCGGCTAAACTGGTTAACCTAAAATCCTATTCAGTATAATTTAAACAAACTGCTAATGTCCCCGCAAGGTAAGCATTTTCCCCCCACAGCAAACAAATGCTCAAAGAAAATATATATTTTTTATTTTTCTACTGGATGAATCCAGTTGTTTTATTCAATGGCTAGCAGCATTTTATGCATTGCAAGTTGCATAGCATAGAATAACTAACTAAACTATGAAATAAAAGTACAAGCTGAATGGACTTGAAAGCAAGTAAAAGAATACAGTAATAATTAATTGAAATAATTACTGAAGCTTTATACCAGCATGCCTTGCAAATAGTTTAAACAATAAAAGCAGACTGAAGTGCTGTTGGTCAAGAGTATAACCAGTCAGATGCCAAAAAGTCAGTCTATTTTAGAAGGAAAAGATTTGCAGCTTGGAGGACCTACTAATTCCAGATCTAAAGCTGGAGACAGAAATCTTCCATATTGCACTTTTTTTCTGGCTGGTTCACCAGCTGTAGCCTTTCTCTGTAGGGAGGCTGTCATGTTGGATGCTGTCATTGGAACAAATTTTGGCAAGCCAGGTTGCTGATTTGTACTTAATTTCAAGTGAAAATTTTGTCCGTGAAACAGCTGTACTGTCTATTTGTTTTGGTGCTCAGTTGATATATTTAGAAAACATGTATGCTGCCTGTTCAGAGAATCTGCTTCAGTTCAGATTTCTGGTTCTTTGAAACATCTCATACAACTTGGGACCAGGAGTCACTTGCTCATATATACTTGTCTGTTCTAAGATCAACCTCTGAGGTCCCACAACATTTCTGCTCTTACTGGGGGTGAAGCATGCCAACAAAAGAGGTGGCGTCTTGTGGAATGCCCTAGTCTCAACCATTCAGTACAGCTCAGTTTTCTAAACTTCAGGTGCCAGGTAAAGATGCAGCTGTTTAACAAACACTTCTAGTTTGATTTGATGTTTGTGGTGATTTCTCATGATGCTACTTTTTGTGAGGGGGGGTTCCTCTCAGTTTTGTGATGCTAGGCATCGGTGGAGGACTGCTGATATTGCAGTTTTGGTTTTCATTCTATTTTATTATGCTTCATATCATGATATTGGAATTTATGATGCTTGATCTTTCATGGGTTAGTAAATGTTTCAGTTTATATGTTGTCTTGTGTGGAATTAGTAAGCCACCCTGGGAATTGCTTGAGGGAAGCTTGGAATTAAAACATTTAAATAGCCATTCCTTTGAAATATTGTATGAAATGAAATGAGCTCAAAATTGGAATTGAGTGGATTTCCTTCTTCTTTTTTGGTTTGGAAATTTATTGTAGGCTGTGTTCCATTCCTGCAACTTTCAGTTCCTTCAGTTCCTTTGTATCTCTCTTTCTGCTCTATATTATCAATGCACACATTTAGTTTGATAAACCACTGCAAAAAATCTTCATACAATTATATATGTGGCTCTTTTGGTGTAGTGTTTTACTGTGCATATGTTTTCTTTTGCACATTGGAAAACACAGAAAAATAAAGAGTTGAAAATGATAGCAAAAACATGCATTCACTATATTTTACACAAAATCCCGATTTTTTTTAAAAAATGACACAATGGAGGATCCCACATTTTCCAGTTGGAAACAGAACTAAGTACTTAAGAATTCCAAAATCCATGGAGCAATTGGATGAGGAAAAAATCAGAAGCATTTCTTTAAAAATCTATCCAAGCAGACCATAAGTAATAAACAGGAATGTGACAAAAACATTTTAACCATGAAAATTAGTCTGTTGAAGGAGCAGTTACTAACTTCTCAAGATGTGAATATTCACCTATTTGTGTAATTGTGTAAATAGATGAATTGTGTAAATAGGTCATGACATGTATTTAGGGCATGGAGAATCTAGTTTGGCCCATTTACATGAATGGAGATATCATTTATTAAAAACATTCTTGCTTATTTCAACCATGTGATTTTAAATAGTTGCACTTTACTGGCAATTGCAGCTTTTGTGTGAGATTTAATCATTATGCAAACTGCAGGCAAAAATAATTATTCTTAATAGAAGCTGCCACTTGTTCAGAATCTACCATGGGAAGCAATTAAATGTAAATGAAGCTGCTGCCTGTGTTTTAAGATACAGGACACAGAGAAAGAGACCTAGTAGTCTTGTCAAAGAATGTGAGGTTGCTTAGCAAGCTTTCATACTGTTCATTTCACTTGCTGTGTTTTCTTTTATGTTAGAAGTTCTATTCAAGGATGATCTGAGCCCCATTTAAATGTTGTATATTGTTTGAACTGGGATTAACTGAAGCTCCATATGCCAAATTCTATAGTGGTAGATTATCCTAAATATGTTTCTCTGCCACTAGAACCCTACCTCAAGGAGTGCAATTTACCTAACACAGTACATGTACCAACCAAGGTGAAATACTGCATATGTACTCAACATTAGAGAGCCAGATTGGTGTAGTGCTTAAGAGCAGGTGGACTCTAATTTGAAGAACTGGATTTGATTCCCCACTCTTCCACATGAGTGGCAGACTGGTATCCAGTGAAGCAGATTTGCTTCTGCACTCCTACATTCCTGCTGGGTGACAATGGGCTAGTCACAGTTTTTTTGGAACTCCCTCACCTCCACCTACCCATTGAGGGAAAGAAAGAGAAAAGAGTGTCTCCTTACAGGAGAAAAAGGCAGGGTATAAATCCAAACTCTTTTTCTTCTATTGGTGATGGAAAGTGCTCTCAAGTAACAGTCCACTTATGGTGACTCCATAGGATTTTCAAGGTAAGAGATGTTCAGCAGCAGTTTGCCATTGCCTGCTTCTGGGTAGCCACCCTGGGCTTCCTTGGTGGTCTCCAATCCAAGTACAAACCCAAACTAGCTCTGCTAAGCTTATGAGATCTGACAAGATTGGGCTATCCTGAGCTACCCAGGACAGGGCAAACACAACATTAAGGTCATCCAAAGGCAATGCAAGATGTGAGTCCAGAAGTGTTCGAGAAAAAATAAGAATCATGTATCTTCAGTGGCAATTGTTGAAGTTCTGGAAAGCTTCAGTGACAGGAAAGCTTCATCTCCCAATTCCATTCTGTGTTGCAGCTAATATAACCACAAAACTATTTGATAGTCAACAACTATTTTATAGAACTTCTGTACAAATATGCTTTGTTTCATTTGCATGATATGCTTCTAATCCAATATTTCTGTAGTAAACCCATTTGGAGCACAAGTTACATCCAGCTGCAGATCAATATAGCACCTGCTTAATTTTAACAGTACTGTGAATTTGGATGCTCCTGTAACCCACTGTCTTCTTTATCCTGTGCAGAATGGACACACAGCTAAGGGTATTGTAGAAAGGTACAGGGCTCCATAAACTAGCTGAAGTTAAACAAATCTGGGTCTAATCAGTGCCTAAATGTGACACCTTTGGTGACTTGTACGTCTACCATCTTGAATCCCATTATAAAGAAACCATGGGTTATAATAATAGTGCTGCAAACACATCAGTCTTTTTTATATTTATGAGTAAACTTTATTTCCAAATCTGGGAACTCAGTTAAAAAGGTAGTAAAGAGACTGAAGACTAGGGTTGCAAATTCTATGCTGGGAGGTTCCTGGAGATTTAGGGATAGAAACTGTCATTATATGGTCATGTTAGAACAAGAACTTGCATGTGTCTGAGAGGGCACTTCTCCTCTTTCTTCCCTCAGCCCAAACAGTTTTTTTGTTCTGCCACCTCAAACTGAACAAAGCCTATTTTGCTTACCAGCAGTGTGGGCACAGGTAAAGGCTTTCTGTGCATAGGTGGGGTGCAGAGGCCTTCTGTACTCTTTCTCTAAGTGTGTGTGCATGAGAGAGCAGCTAGGCAAATGAGAGGCAATTAGAACACAGTCTTCTTTCTCAAAAGGAACAGGGCTTTATTTACTATAACTGAACAATCTACAAGATACACAAAGGACTACTGCAGATCAAGGAAACAGAATGAAACCACCTTTTCTAGTCTAACTTCAGAGCTACAGTCATAATTTCAGCATCCCTCTCACAAGCGGGGTGGGAAAAAGAGACATGTGCTCCACAGAACTTGAACTATGGCTCTCATAGCTGAAGCAAACACTTGAGCAAACACTTTGATACTATCACCAGAGTGCTCACCACTTTGAACCCTGCATCGTTTAGTGGTAAAGAGTGACATACTTTAATCTGGAAAAAATTGGCTTGATTCCCTACTCTTCCACACATGCAGTTCTGGTGAACTGAATTTGTTTTCCCACTTCTCCACAGGAAGCCTGTTGGGTGATGTTGAGTCAGTCACAATTCTCTCAAAACTCACTCTCTCAGCCCCCCTACTTCACAAAGTGTTTATTGTAGGGAGAGGAAATGAAGGAGTTTTTGAATTGCTTTGAGACTCCTTACGGGAGAGAAACATATGTATAAGTCCTCCTCTTCCTCTGTCTTTGTCATCTTCAACTTTGTCTTCTTCCTCCACAGGATGAAAATCCCTCACTCAATCCTAAATTTGGGAACTGATGCCCTTGTAGGATTCTGGAATTCCTTCCCCAATCAACTTAGAGCCCACCTGTCACACATTTTATTGCTGAACACAATTATTGTTTAATTGCTCAATAACCATCTATCCTTCAACCTTCCTGGAAGTTGGGCAAATGGCTGCAACTTTGCAAAACAGTAATCTCTGTTAGCAGTTTGAGCATTTCCTTT